>NC_092132.1:150977296-151310421 GCF_043159975.1 Macaca nemestrina | reverse complement strand
ATTTTATTTTTATTTTATTTATTTATTTTTATTTATTTTTATTTTTTGCGGGGGAGACGGAGTCTCGCTCTGTCGCCCAGGCTGGAGTGCAGTGGCGGGATCTCAGCTCCCTGCAAGCTCCGCCCCCCGGGTTCCCGCCATTCTCCTGCCTCAGCCTCCCGAGTAGCTGGCACTACAGGCGCCGCCACCACGCCCGGCTAGTTGTTTTGTACTTTTTAGTAGAGACGGGGTTTCACCGTGTTAGCCAGGATGGTCTCGATCTCCTGACCTCGTGATCCGCCCGCCTCGGCCTCCCAAAGTGCTGGGATTACAGGCGTGAGCCACTGCGCCCGGCCAAAGTTTTCAAGTTTGCATGAATTGTCCATTGCTTGCAAACAGTCACTGTATAGTGGTGTCCAGGTTTTGTAGGTCCTTGGGCGAGATGCTGAGTCTGATACAGGCTGCTTTACTGTAGCCAGAGACAGAAGTCTTGTGTGGTCCTCCCTGTATTTCAAGTTCTCTATAAACTCATTGCTTAATAAGAGGTGCAGTTTGGGAGGCGGAGGCGGGTCACCAGCCGGACCAATATGATGAAACCCCGTCTCTACTAAAAATACAAAATTTAGCCGGGAGTGGAGGCGGGTGCCTGTAATCCCAGCTACTAGGGAGGCTGAGACAGGAGAATTGCTTGAACTCGGGAGGCAGAGGTTGCAGTGAGCCGAGATTGCACTGCGGCCTGGGCAACAAGAGTAAAACTCCATCTCAAAAATAAATAGATAAATAAAAAAGAAGTGAAAACCTAAGTCCAGTGATAACCTGGCTTCAGTCCAGATGTCGTTCATCTCTGTGCTGTTGTACTCCAACGTCTCTCTGCAGTTTCAGGCAATCCTTCCATGACACACACACACACACACACACACAAATTTTATTTCTTGGCTTTTTTTCTTCTTCCACACTTAAAATATTATTTCCGCAGGGATTTACAAAAATATGATTTATAAATATCAAAAAAACTTACAAAAAAAAACTTAACAACTATTTTTTTCATTTGGAAGTTCAGGTTTTTTTTTTTTTTTTTTTTACTTTTTATATTAGGTTTTGGGGGACATGTGCAGGTTTGCTGTATAAGTAAACTCATGTCATAGGGATTGGTTATACAGATTATTTTGTCAGTGAGGTACTAAACCTACTATCCAATAGTTATTTCTTTCTGCTCCTCTTCTTCCTCCCACTCTCCACCCTCAAGTAGACCCTAGTATCTATCATTTCCTTCTTTGTGTTCATTAAGTTCTTATTTAATTCCCACTTACAAGTGAGAACATGTGGTGGTTTTCTTTTCCTGTGTGAGTTTGCTAAGGACAGTGGCCTCCAGCTCCATCCATTTTCCTGCAAAAGACATGATCTCATTCTTTTTTTTTTTTTTTTTTTTTTTGAGACGGAGTTTTGTTCTTGTTGCCCAGGCTGGAGTGCAATGGTGCGATCTTGGCTCACAGCAACCTCCGCCTCCCGGGTTCAAGCCATTTTCCTGCCTCAGCCTCTGGAGCAGCTGGGATTACAGGCATGCACCACCACGCCTGGCTAATTTTTTATTTTTTTAATTTTTTTTTATTTTTAGTAGAGACGGGGTTTCTTCATGTTGGTCAGGCTGGTCTTGAACTCCAGGCCTCAGGTGATCTGCCCGCCTCGGCCTCCCAAAGTGCTGGGATTACAGGCATGAGCCACTGCACCTGGCCCATTCTTTTTTATGTCTGCCTGGTATTCCATGATGTACATGTACCACGTTTTCTTTATACAATCTTTCATTGAAGGGCATTTGAGTTGATTCTAAGTCTTTGCTATTGTGAACAGTGCTGCAGTGAACATTCACGTGCATGTGGCTTTATGGTCAAATGATTTATAGTCCTCTGGGTTTATACCAAGTAATGAGATTGCTGGGTCAAATGGTAGTTCTGTTTTTAGCTCTTTGAGGAATCACCACACTGCTTTCCACAATGGTTGAACTAATTTACACTCCAACCAACAGTAAGTGTTGTCTTTTCTCTGCAGCCTCATCACTATTTGTTATTTTTTGACTTTTTAGTAGTAGCCATTCTGACTGGTGTGAGATGGTATTTCATTGCAGTTTTGATTTGCATTTCTCTAATGATCAGTAATATTCAACTTCTTAACAGTAATAGCTCTTGGTCGAAAGCTCCCAATCACCTGGTAGAGAGTATGCCAATTCCATTTATTTTTCTGATGAAGTTCACCAAATGTATCTGTGTCTTCAGATTCAGCTGTAAATATTTCCTAGGTTGTATAAAGCCGCATGTCATAAAAGAAACATTGATTTGCAAACATACTGAAATAAAAGAGATTCATTTTACTTCCAAGTTAAAAATTTGCATTTTCCAATTCATAAGGATTCTGTCCAGCATAGTAATGAGGCCCTTAGTCATTTAATAAAATATACTCCTTTGCCAAATATTTTTTGCTGCATTAGGGGGTTTTAAAATTATTTTGCACACCAGTATGTGATAGGTTACTTGAAGGCAAAGACCAATTCTTATTCATGCTGATTTCACAGCATTTTATACTTCATGTTCATCTAACAGCATAGAGTTGATACAAGTACTATATATGAGATATATATACATACATATTCATATATCAGAAATATACATATACAAAATCTTAAATATAAGTAATTTAGAAATATAAGAAATATATATGTTGATTTATACAATGTACATTGGTATCTACAAAAAAGACACCTTAATTTAGAAGTGAATGTAGATAATTTAAAAATACTATAATATTTTAATGAATGGAGAAGCTGAAAAGTAAAGGCAATCTACTCAAAAGTTTTGAAAAATAAAAAATTATACTTACAAATTATTTTATACTAATTTAAAACAAATGTCCTGAAACCGTAATATTTGCTATTCACAAGAAAAAAAAATAAAGTTATAAAGAATTATTTTCTTTTATATGTCCCTCTATTAGTCCATTTTCATGCTGCTGACAAAGACATACCCAAGACGGGACAATTTACAACAAAGAAAAGTTTATTGGACTTACAATTCCACATGGCTGGGGAGGCCTCACAATCATGGTGGAAGGTGAAAGGCACCTCTCACATGGCAGCAGACAAGAGAAGAGAGCTGTGCAGGGAAACTCCCCCTTATGGAACTATCAGATCTCATGAGACTTATTCACTATCAGGAGAACAACATGGGAAAGCCCTGCCCCCATGATTCAATTGTCTCTCACCGGGTGCCTCCCACAACATGTGGGAATTCAGGATGAGATTCAGGTGGGGACACAGCGAAACCATATCCGGCTCTTAAAAACAAATTCGTGAATTGCCATGGGAAACCCATCTGCAGGTTTTCTAACAAGCTTCAGATAGTGTGTCAGGAGAAAGGGACAAAAATAAAACATTGACGTGACAAAAGGGGAGATTCCCGCCATCCCCCTGAACAAACTGCATTTCTTCTTTCCTTCCGTCCCAACTGCAAAATGCAAATCAGGTTTACCAGTAAATGAATGTGCCGGTGTACAAATCATGATGACAAACAGCAACACTGTATTTGTGAAGAAAAGCAGGCTCTGGGATTTCAGGAACCATATGGTTTAAGCATCACAAACGGACAAATAAAGACTTTTAGAAGAAATGGGTTATGAATTATTATCTATTTCTGAAGTTGATAATTTTGCAATTCAAATGGATTCCCATTTTGAGACATGAGTCAATATTCCTTCACGACATTTTTCGGCAACTTACCAGGTTTCTTCTAATAACATTAGATGACTGAACAGTCAGAAAAGATCAAATACTAATATTTGATAATTTGAAATAGATATTATAGGTTACTGTTAAATAATATTAAAAAGCATATAAAATACTAGGTTCACTCGGATATCACCAGGTAATTCTTCAAGAATACAAAACACAAAAATAAAGCTCTGGTATGTCATTCTTTCAACAATCTGAAATGGCCCCCAATTTATTTAAAACCACTGATGCTTCTCAAATTTTCATTTTTATTCTCCAAAACACAGTCTCCAATTCCCTTTTCTTTCCAATTCCCTTTTCCCTAGACACCAAGCTACAATATAATCAAGCTATCTGTAGCGTACCTTGCTTAATTTGTTCATCTTATTCCCTTCATTGAGATAACTCATTTTTCTCTGATACTTCTGTTTTCACTTTGTTGAAGTCTTCTTATTACTTTAGGTCATTTGATAAAACAAATAACTTCAAGGTATCTTCTCAGATTAGCCTCTAACGTTTGGAACTTTCTTCCCTTGAATGTTCTCCACAGCAGTTAGTTACTGTTTTTCGTAAAACACGTACAATTTGCTTTCTGCTATTTATTTATCCAATTATAGAGCCAACTCCCTGAGGTCAATAGTAAGGACAATTTTTAATCTCTATCCACCTATCATCGGCCTCTTGATGGATGAACCAATCAATCAATATGTTGTATTATTTTGAAAGTGGACTTGAGGTTTCTGGCGCAGAGACAGAGAGACAGCTGTTTTCAACTTAACAGCAATCACTGCACTGGTTTTCCTGGCCCCAGTCTTTCCCTGACTTGGGGTGAAGTGACGGGAGTAGGATGTTGCCCTGCATGTATCAGGGCCCATACAATGTGCGAGGAATAGCTGTGCTATGTCCCCTGCAGAGAAAGGGGGAAAGCCTTCGCTACCTAGTGGAAGGAAATTCCTTGGGAAGGGGCTCACCTCTTAAAATGTAAATAAATGTGGAGGTGGTGGGTGGAAACGAAATGGTACCTTTGGAATGTTCCCAGAGCTCTAAATCACATCTTCCTGGAAATGCAAACCCATGCCTTCCTGGAGGTAAACCTCATTAGTATTTTACAAGGCTTGTCAGTTAACCAGGTCCCAGTAAAATTTGTTCAGAAAGTCCTAACCATGCAGAAGCATATTTTTTGTTTAAAAAATCGCCTTCTGGGCCCGGCGCGATGGCTCACGCCTGTAATACCAGCCCTTTGGGAGGCCGAGGCAGACGCATAACAAGGTCAGGAGATGGAGGCCATCCTGGCTAACACGGTGAAACCCCGTCTCTACTAAAAATACAAAAATTAGCCGGGCCTGGTGGCGGCGCCTGTGGTCCCAGCTACTGAGGAGGCTGAGGCAGGAGAATGGCGGGAACCCAGGAGGCAGAGCTTGCAGTGACCGGAGATTGTAGCAGGACGAGCCACAGACAAAACAACTCAGACACCAAGTTAAAGAAGGAAGGGGCTGGCCATTCTGGCTAACACGGTGAAACCCCGTCTCTACTAAAAATACAAAAAACTAGCCTGACCTGATGGCGGCGCCTGTGGTCCCAGCTACTCGGGAGGCTGAGGCAGGAGAATGGCGGGAATCTGGGAGGCGGAGCTTGCAGTGAGCTGAGATCGTGCCACTCACTCCAGCCTGGGCGACAGAGTGAGACTCCATCTCAAAATAAATAAATAATAAATAAAAAATTATCCGGGCGCGGTGGCGGGCACCTGTAATCCCACCTACTCAGGAGGCTGAGGCAGGAGAATGGCGGGAACCCGGGAGGCGGAGCTTGCAGTGAGCCAAGATGGCGCCGCTCACTCCAGCCTGGGAGACAGAGCGAGACTCCATCTCAAAAAAAAAAAAGAAGGAAGGGGTTTATTCCCCAGGCCGCATCGGCCAGACTTCTGTCTCAAGAGCTGAGCTCCCCGAGTGAGCAATTCCTGTCCCTTTTAAGGGCTCACAACTCTTAAGGGGGTGCGTATGAGAGGGCTGTGATGGATTGAGCAAGCAGGGGGTAGGTGACTGGGGGCTGCATGCTCTGGTAATTAGATCGGAACAAAACGATAGGGATTTTCACAGTGCATCTCTATACAATGTCTGTAATCTATAGATAACAGAACCAATTAGGTCAGGGGTCGATCTTTAACTACCAGGCCCAGGGCGCGGAGCCGGGCTGTCTGCCTGTGGATTTCATTTCTGCCTTTTAGTTTTTACTACTTCTTTCTTTAGAGGCGGAAATTGGGCATAAGACGATATGAGGGGTGGTCTCCTCCCTTAAGATGGCACCACTGCATTGCAGCCTGGGCGACAGAGCAAGACTCCACCTCAAAAAATAATAATAATAATAATAATAAATTGTCTTCTGACAGTGTTACAATTACTTTGTTTCCTACAATTTCCAGTGTTTTGCTTTGAACACTTCGAGCACCTGATGGTGTAACCTGAGTATGGCAGGATAGGACTAGAGTAGAACAGAATAGAATAGAGTAGGAGCAGACTAGAATAGAATTACACTGAATGGAATGGAATCAGATGATACAAATTAAGCTAATTCCAACAGAATATTTTCTTTTTCAAAAAAAAATTCTAGTTATCCTCTAGAGGTCTACAAGACAATCAGAATCCAGAAATTTCAGTGTTTGATTTCAAAAATGGAAAAAAATGCAACTTAAAACTTGACAAATATAATAGCTAGCTTCGAAATATTCTGTATCAAACAAGATTCTCTGGCTTGAGTTGCAAGGTTCAGATCAGTTCACACCATTCCTGGTCAAGCTTCCCATGCTCTACCTGTCATATATGTAGCCCATTTAATGAAGATGAGACTTCAAAACTACAGTTCAGTCTTAGGGACTATAATCATAGTGTACATTGTAAAACTTCTTTGAACTTATTTGAGAAGAATTCAAAAAAAAAAAAAAAAACTGAACAGAGGGAATTTTAGAAAAATCTGCCAAGATAGATATTCAGATCTTCTGCCATGCATTTTAAGGAGGTTAGTCTATGAATTTTCAGATGAAAGACTTAGAAATATAAACAGAAATAAAAGAGCGAGAGAGAAAAGAAAAAGGAAAAACTTTGAGTTAATCCAATTTAGAGATGAAAAAGGTACCCCAGAGTTGAAAGGCCAGTTTCTGTCAAATGGGCTTTGGACGTCATTCTTTAACTTGTTTTAGTAAAAGAACACTTGTGTTTTCCCTCAGAGAAAACAACTTTTGATGGCAGCTAGATGTTTCACAGTTTGTTTGCATACTTCTGACTTCAAAGTCAGCAAGAGGGAAAACAAATCTATTTTCTAAATATTGTGTGATATGCTGAATACGTTGGTTTCTTCTCTTTTAGGGCTGAAGTTAAATGCATTTCCCGTGTGAACTGTGTGAAGGCATTTGTTGAAGCTCAGGTGTGAACAGGAAAGTCAACTGGCCATGAGAACACACTGACTTTGAGTAGCCCTTCATCTTTGATGGGCAGAGTGGCTGAACTGGAGGAGGTGAGACCTAAATGCAGTTTCCTGAAATCAATGCCATCACTTTTAGTGCAGGCAGAATAGCTGTGGTCTTCTCTGAGGCTGAGCCCTAGAGCATTCCTCATGAATGTGCTTCAGGGAAAAGCTATGCAAAACTATCTTTGCCCCTTTCTTGAGAGAACCATATCAGAAACCCCCCTGGAAAACTAACATGCCTGCATAACAAGAAGAAAAAATCAATATATTTTGAACCAATGTTGCAGGAGCTTGAGGAGCAAGAGTATGCTACAGATTTTGCCAAAACAAAAACAAACAAAAAAAAAGTTTACATAGAACAACATATCATTTTTTAAAAATCAAGTCAATAAAAAAACTTCTAAATATCGGAGAAGGTTAATTAAATAACTTTTAGTGTGGTGTCAAACAGACCCCCAATACTAACATCGTGTTATGTTAATTGATGTAGGACTTTCTTCCCCAATTTTAATTCAAGCATTCTAGAGATGTGAGCTATGAGAGATTATAGGCTGTAAGCAACAATCTCATTGTTCTGCAAATGCTGTAGGCCAGAGGGGTTGAATATCTTGTTCAAGCTCATGTAGCTATGTTGTGTTTAAATGTATGAGGTAGGTACTTACATCTTATAGCTCATGTAGGTGTCTGTAACCCACTGCTTTGAATGGTAGGAAAGAAGAACAACCTAATTATTTTTTCTCCTCAAAAGTCAGGCTCTGCTTGGTGACATATACTGACTGGTGCATAGTAGATATTTGAGTGAATTCAGTGGCCTACACAAAGTGGAATAATGTTCCATGTAAAAGAAAGTCGCTTTGACGGTGCTTGTTTTCAGTTTACTTACAATGCTGAACTTCATTACCTTTACCTCCTGTTCAATAACTGACATTAATAGACATATTCTAGAACTAGATAGCCCAATTTTTCACTGTACTCAGTTTTCAAAAGCAATTTAGCAAAGTATACAAAAAACAAGAGCCGCTCTCAGGAGCAGACTGGTTCCTCTCTCATCAGAACCAAAGAAAGGCCTTCCTTGGTTTTTCAGAAATCATAAATTCCCTTAGCGGGAATCATAAACTACTTTAATTTTCTGCTTCAGGAAACAATAGCCTCTGGCTTTGTTTTGTTTTCATTTTGTTTTACATTTAAGAAAGGAGAACTGGGCTCCATCACAGTCATGTTTCTGCCTTTCTGAGACACAATGACGCCCTTGTGAGGAGAACGGAAAAATGGAAATTGTGGTTTTTATTGTTGATGTCCTCGTTTTCTTTTGGAACTCTAAATGCCCTTCAGCAACATCTTCTCCCATCTCACTTTATAAAAGTTGAACATCAATCCTAGAATTACCACAGCTGGGGACTTGGTCAATGACTGTCATACGTGTTATGGTGAGAATCAGCCTTTTGACCACTGCTTGGTGTTTTAGTTCACACACACACACACACACACACACTCTCTCTCTCTCTCTCTCTCACACACACACACACTAACAGTTAGAATCACAAAATGTCAGAGCTTGTTTCTAAAAATAAAGATTATAAAGATCACATTCTATTATGAGTGAATTAACCAGAGAACTAAACCGATTTGCCACTGAGCACAGCCCACAGTAGACCCTGAATTCAGGTCTCCTGTCCGGCGACCCTGAACCGTCGTGGGATAAGCAAACTGCTTCTTACTTCCTCGTGGGTTCTTATTCCAGGATCCTCCATTCTGGGAAGTACAGTGCAGACTGAGTTTAGTGAAATTGGGTTAAACCTAACCCTAGAAACCTCAACACAGTTTTTTCTTATTGTTTCTGTGAGAAATGGCTTTCTCTGTCTCATCTTTCAAATAACACAAAAGCTTTTGGAAAACCACTCATAATTTAGAGATTTAGCATCTCTAAATTAGAGATTCTTTGTGCTGAAAAATGATGAAAGTTGATTATAGTGTCCATAGTGTCTGACATGAAGAGGTTATTTTAGTTTTTAAGTCATGTTTGCCAAAAATCTGTGATCATCTCATGAATTAGTTACCAAATATTGATTCATAATGTATGCTGATAAATAATATGCTTCTATGGTATTTAATACCTATGAAACTTTGTTATAAGCAAAGCATTGAATTAGAGGAATTAAAAGCACAGAAATAAATAAAAAAAATTCCTCTCCTCAAAACAATTTAAAACCTAATGAGAGGGAGGTAGAAATATACATGAAAAATGTGCAGCCACCACCCAAGACGAGAGTGAAGGAGACAGAATCTACAGAGAATGGAGAGTGTAGAAGCAGCCACAAACCAGGACAAGAGTGAAGGAGGCAGAATCCACAGAGAATGGAGAGTGTAGAAGCTGCCAGCTCCAGACTATGCAATAAAAACCTGGTCTTGGAAAGTCATTATTAGGAATATCAGTGAGGTCCCAGGTGCAGATACTAGATTCCACTGTAATAAGAAGGGGATATAATTTCAGGCTGTAAACATGAGGCTTATAAAATTCTTGCGAAAAGAAAATGGAAAGGCCTGAGCTTCCTGGAATGACTCTCAGAACAGCATTGCAGAGTTGGGCCCTCCCAGGAGCGGCAATCTGTTGAAAATAAACACTTGCACAAAACACCAACGTGAAACGCAACCATTCTGTGATGGCTCAAGGTTCAAATTAGACTGCACCATTGTAATGAACGGAATTGTGCCTCTCCCCCAGTTCATATGCTGAAGCCCTAAGCCCAAGTACCTTAGAAAGCGACTGTATTCAGAGAGAAGGTCTTCAGAGAGATAATCAAGGTTAAATGAATCTGTGGGTGTTCTTCCCTGGTGCAGAGACGCTAACACACTGGCACACAGAGGAGCCTGTGCCTTCAGATTTATTCTACTCCGCTGCCTCCTGAAGTATGTTGGGATCATGGTAATGGCCAAAGCACCCAATAAGTGAAGGAGAATGGCCAGTCTAAATAAGAAAAAGAATACCAGGACTCAGTTCAAAGCACACAGTCTTTGTTTTGTTAATGAAATATAGCAGGTTTTAATATGTTTTATATCTCCTACTTGGCGGGAGGTCCCATTTTCCAGGGTCCTGTCAATAATTGTGGTGGCTGTGACAGTAATAGTAGTTAGCACCTCGTCATTCTCTGAAGAGGGTGATATCATGCAGAGAAAGTATTATTATTGCCAAATTCCTGGGTGAATTTCTGAAAGCCCCTTTCCTGTCCTTCGCTGGAAGTCGTAGTTCTGGAACACAGTGGCTGCAGAAATTCTACTTTGAACTCTGGCTGCCTCCCACCTAAATTCTCTAATGATACTAGAAGCATTCTCTGTTCATTTAATAGTCTGTGTTTATTTAGCTACATTTCTGGCCTCCTCTACAAGGCAGGGGGCTTCTTGAAGGCAGGGTCTGTTTTTTACACTTCCTGAGATCCTATTAGCATCTACCAATTGCTTGGCATCTCATAGGTAGTCGGTGAGCGTTCTGTGAGGAACAGCGCACTCCACTGTGTGTATTTCATGTGGATACAGGCAAGTAAGGTTGTGAGGAAGTCATTTATCGTCTTTTTGTAACCATCTTAAAGATTCTATTAATGTGCAATAAAAGCTTCAACATAATCAGAAATGAGAGTTGTTGGTTTACCGGAAAGTTGATGAAAGCTGTGAATTATATAAAATCGATAATATGCCTATTTTTGAAAGATATTTCACCTTAAAATATGCAAGCTTTCATCTGCCAGTGCATATCCACAGTATTTTATTTAGGAAGGGGTTGAGCACATGAGGTTTCATGCCAACTATCAAGCATAATCCATATATACAGAATATCTTCTATGTTTAAAACCTTGAGGAAAATTGGAACTAGAACCCAGACATTGTCATTGCAAGGACAATATATTTTTCTACTTTTTTGTATGCCCGTTTTAGAAAAAACACAAAGCTAATGACTCGGCTGGGGAGAAGAAACGTACATAGGAGCATCTGACATCAGCCCATCAGCCGCGTGTTCTCCGTGTGGGCTGTGCATCCATCAGCGTGTTTTGCAGTGACATGTGGATATAAGCTCACGCCTTGAGTCACAAGAGTATTAATAATTGTATGTTAGCTAACTAGAGTTTGCATTCTCTGTCAAGCTTATTCCAACACCATTTTCATGAAATTATTTTCAGTCCTGTACAAAATCATAGCAGAGTGGAAACTCTCATTCCAAACCCAAGCAAACAAAAACTAACAAAAACACCACCAGCCTTTTTGCTGACCACTATAGTCTCCCACTCCACCGTCATCCGTGTATGTAAACCATCATCTTGAACATGGTTTTCCGAATTAACGCAAGGTGTCATTCCACCCTGCATTCTATGCAGTGCTCAGCATTTTGAAGGACATACTGCTTAACCCTACCTAGTTTTCCCAGTAACCAAGTATTCTAGGTCTAAAGGGAATACATACAAAAATGAATCTCTATGAAAGGATAGAGCATTAGAATTAATAAATGAATATGGAAAAATAGCAAAGACGTTTTACAAAGAAAAAAATGAGAGAAATGTATGTCTCCAGGTTGATACAGAAAGTGGATGATTGGTTTCTGAGGCTTGGACTGGAACAAGTTCTGCAAACAGGCAGTGCATGGGACCTTGACACAGGGAACTGTCTCGACACTGGATCGTGGTGGTTGCACAACTCTAAATTTACTCCAAAATCAGTGAATTTTATGCTGAAAACTGGTGAATAGTAAGGTATGAAAAGTACACATCAATAAAATCATTTAAACGTGTAAAGAGTTATTGTTAAGCTATTGGGAGGAGAGGTTAGTTATGTTGATCCCTGGAACCAAAGTATTCACTGGCTCTTGACAGAAAGTGAACCACAGGACGAGTGTCCAGGCTCTCCGACACATTCAGGGCTCCGGCCAGGGGCTGCCTCGCTGCCTTGCTGCCTGGTCCTGACGGCATCACCCCAGAGAGAGAGGAAGGCAGTGTGCATTCATCCTTAGGATTGTGTGGACTGATTGGGGGTCAGAAAAGGGATTGTCTTTGAAATGCGTGCACGTCTCCCAGATCTCCTCCATAATGCTCCGAGTGAGAAGAGGGCAGGAAGAAGGAAGAGAGATGGCTCCATGAGCAGCTTTAGTGGCCAGCAACCTTCTCAGCGCAGGTGACAGTGACACAGGGGACAGAAAGAGTCAGTGTGTGTCTTACTTAGGCCACGGAAAGTTTTCTGTGAGAAGACACGTCGTCTGTTTATTTAATGTTTGTTTTCAACACCCCAAAACCTGAAGGCTAAGTGATCTTCCTACGTCCTTTTACTCTGTGACTTTGCCTCCCTCACTGATGTTTCCACTTAATAAGACGGGATATTTTACACATTAGCAGAGAGGAACACATGGATGTACTTCTAGCAATTAGGTGAGAAAAAATACAAAATACCAGGAGAGAGCACCAGGTGTCTCTGTGGGATTCAATTTTTTTTTTTTTTTTTTTTTTTTTTGAGATGGAGTCTGGCTCTGTCACCCAGGCTGGAGTGCAGAGGCGCGATCTCAGTTCACTGTAAGCTCCGCCTCCCGGGTTCCAGCGATTCTTCTGCTTCAGCCTCCTGAGTAGCTGGGATTACAGATCCATGTCACTACACCTGGCTACTTTTTGTATTTTTAGTAGAGACGGGGTTTCACCATGTTGGCCAGGCTTGTCTCGAACTCCTGACCTTGTGATCTGTCCGCCTCGGCCTCCCAAAGCGCTGGAATTGCAGGCGTGAGCCACTGCGCCCGGCCTAGGATTCAAGTATTGTCCTCTCTTTTTTTCTAACAGCTTCTGGACCATCCCCTTCCCCTTCCCCAGGTTGCTTGGGTCAGAGGGACCTCTAGCTTCTCTGCTGGACCTCCTCGTTTGACTTTTCCCAGTTGCCTCTTTGGTTCTGGCTCCTAGAGGAAGCTGTTCACAATCATGCAATCTTCTGACAGAATGGGGCACGTGGCTCACCTCTGAAAGTCCTTAAATGGCTCTCCCCCAACTCCACACTCCCTTTCAACTGCACCCTTCTACACTCTGGGTTCTTTCTGCTCCTGAATCTCATTGGAAGAGGTGTGTGTGGTTTAGCGTGGACATGCTCTTTTTGTGCATTCATCAACCAGGAAAAAATGAAGGTGAGATGCAGCAATGATGAAATACAGTGAGAAAACTTGATGTGTTTTAATATTTCAAATACGTTAATATATTTAGATTTTTGTGGCATTCATTCATTCACGTATACATTCATTCAAAAGACATTTGTAGACCAAGCACGGTGGCTCATGCCTGTAATCCCAGCACTTTGGAAGGCTGAGGCAGGCAGATCACTTGAGGTCAGGAGTTCAAAACCAGCCTGGCCAACATGGTGAAACCCCATCTCTACTAAAAACACAGAAAAATTAGCTGGGCACGGTGGTGGGTGCCTGTAATCCCAGCTACTTGGGAGGTTGAGGCAGAAGAATTGCTTGAACCTAGGAGGCAGAGGTTGCAGTGAGCCGAGATGGCACCACTGCACTCCAGCCTGAGCGACAGAGCCAGACTCCATCTCAGAAAAAAAAAAAAAAAAGACATTTATGCAATGTCTGCTGATGCCAGGCTCGATTCCTGGGAACAAGATTCAATGAATATGCAAGCAAGGTCTTTGTTCGTAAGGATCTTGCCAAAAAAGATGGAGAGGATATATGTGAAAATATTCTTAATCTAAATACTAGGTTGGTGCAAAAACCACAATTATTTTTGCACCAACCCAGTAGTTTGTCATAAGTGCAAAGAAAGAATGACAGTAATGGGTGGATGCAGGAGGGATGAGGAGGTGGGACAGGAAGGCTGTCTACAGGCGAGGAATAGCCCAGCAGAGGAAGGCTCCGTGCGCAGTGGGCCAGGGAGACAGCGTATTCACTCCCCCAGGGCTGGCTCCGTGACGGGGTCACAGGCACTGGCTGCGTTCTCTTCCTGGAAAGGTTTCTGTAGACTCTTGCTTCTTCATGCTTCTGCTGCTTCCACAAAATTTAATTTTTCTGCCAAAGATGTTCTCAAAGATGAGTAATCATCTATTTTACTTTGGAGATTAATGTGAAGATCTTAAATATTTCACAGACAAATGCAATATGAATACTAACTGCCTAATTTGGATATGTTAGTTTTTAATTTTTAAAAAGTTATTGCCACCCTATTTCACAGAATTTAAAGATAATTTAATTATGCCAGGAACTTGAGGCTTTGAAAGACAAACATGTAAATTGAATAAATGCCTCTAAGTGCAAGTAGCATATTGCAAAAGTGACTTGGAAATGGCTCTGTTAGATTAAGCAGCTTTGTGTTCACTTATCCTATTTTGTTAAAGTCAAAACACTCTGCAGCATTTATTCAGCATTTTTTCTTTTGTGATCAACTCCTTACTATATGTGTATTAAAAAAAAAAAACCTCCAATTGTCTCAATTTTATTCCAATTAGTATTTTCATTTTTTTTGGTCTAACCTCAACTTGGTTCCACACCAAATCTGAATACAAAGTACTAAAATAAAACATTAAACACACTTACCAATTTAAAGAATATTCTGTGTAGTATGTCTCTTTGACAAGTCACTATTCTTTAAAGGAATTTAACTTACACGATCAACTTCCACACTCCTAAAATCATTTAATTTAATTTTAGCCAATTCATAAGCACATTAAAACTAGTTCATGAGGCTGTATGAGTAACCAGTCTTAGCATTTTCTAGATTTACTGAATTTTTATTGATTTACTGAATTTACTGGAAAAAAAAAAAAAACAGCTCTTTTCCTTGTTGTTGAATATGTCATTTGGTTTAATTTTAATTATAACAATGTATCTTGGAGACATAGCCATTTGAATAAAAACAGAGTTAGTCATAGATATTTGAGGCTGTTTTTTTTTCTTTTTCCAGTGCGTTCTAGAGGAAATTCAAATGCTGTCTTAAAGGAAATAAAAGAAATGGCCTCTAAATTAAATTCTGTAGACATCACATTGATTTGCACCTGACATTTTGGAAAATTATGTCTTAACATGATAACATTTGGTAAGACTTCTCATTACCACGTCTTCTCTTAAAATATTCTTATTTAATAAATGTTAATTCGAATCTCAATTTACTATTTAAGGAATCAGAAACCCCATGAGGCTAATTTTTTACTGCGCATTTGAAGCCCAAAGGACTCACAGATTCACAAACAACACTAATCCATCCAGTCATGGATGTCTTTCATGGGCCAGCCACGGTGCCAAGTGCTACAGAGGAAGCCTCAGAGATGGTCCCTGAGGGACAGCAGCCCAAGGGCCTAGAGGCTGGTGAATTCAGTGTTATTAAATCCAGAGCCTGATACCAGGTCATGCTGCATTTGGTGAAATGCGGCTGATCCCCTCCTTAAAGGGGCAAATGAATGGACCAAGGACAAAGGGAAGGAAAGAGCTCCCACAGCTGAGAAGAACAAAATCAACACAATCATGTACAGCAGCCTCCACTGTTCTTCCCCATAGTAATTCCAGAACATTCCAAACATTACAAGAAGTGTAGAGAGGCAGGAATGACGGCAGGGGGGTGGGGGTGGGGGTGGGGAATAAGATGAGAAGGAGGGAATGAGGTATAGGGAGAAGCTTGTAGGTCCTCGGGCAACTGTGCAATCAGTGTCCCTAAAGCAGTAGGTAAAGAGAACTAGGAAAAAATATTTAAAGTAATAATGATTTAAATTTTATCAAATACGATAAACAACATCTGTAACAGATCCAAGAAGCTCAGCAAATGCCAACCAGAATAGATAAAGAAAAAACAAACAAACAAAAAACCACCTACTTACATGAGGGTTAACTTACAAAATCAAACATAAAGAGGCAAGCCTAAAGAAAAAAAAAGTCAGGAGGAAAAAGACACATTTCCTAAATGGAGTGACAGTGAGGTTGATGACCAAAGTTTCATCCAAAACAATGCAAGTAACAAGGGAAGGAAATAATCACCTTTTAAGTTCTGAAAGTACAGAAAATCAGCCTGGAATCTGGATCCCATGAAAGTAACGTCTAAAATGAAGGAAAAATCAAGACATTTTTAGGTCAATGAAATCACAAGACACTTGTCGCAAATAGACCTGAAATACAGTAAATGTTAAAAATTGTCTAGGCTAAGGAAAGCAATGCCAGTGGAAAACATTGATATACAGGAAGAATTAAAAAGTGAAGGAAAAGGAAACTTATAAGTAATCTAAAAATGACTACTAATTCTACTTTTTTTTTTTTAAAAAAAGATAATTGTTTAAAATAAAAATAAGAAAACTATTGTGGAGTTTACAAAAATCTGTAGTAGTAAAATATGTAACAACAAGGGCAGAAGGACAGGATGGGTGCCTTGTGAAAATCCCCTAAAATTATACACAGAGTAGGACAATATCAGTTCAAGGTAGATTGGGAAGTTAAAGATGCTTATTTTAATTCCTAGAGCAACCCCTAAAAAAATAAGTAGAATAAGATTTACATGAATAAACAATAGAAGAGAGAATGGGAATAATAAAAAGTTAATTACAGAAAAGAAGAAAGTAAAGGGGTATCAAAGAAACAAGGACTGGGGTACAACTTAAAAACAAAGAACAAGATGGCAGCCTCCAACCCAAACACAGGCATAAAGTCCTCAAATCTGAATGGTCAATGCCCCTCAAGTAAAATGTCAGAATGGACAAAAACAAACGAAAATTGATGCTGTGTGCTCGAAGTGCACTTTAAATGGAAAGGTAAGGATGGGATGAAAGCGAGAGAATACATAGAATGACATGAACATGTCTAAGAAAACTATTGTGGCTATATCAGAAATATAGGCCAGGTGCGGTGGCTCACATCTGTAATCCCACACTTTGGGAGGCCGAGGCCAGTGGATCACTTGAAGTCAGCAGTTCTGGCCAACATGGTGAAACTCCGTCTCTACTAAAAATACAAAAATTAGCCAGGCGTGGTGGCTAGTCAGCTACTCAGGAGGGAAGCTGAGGCAGGAGAATCGCTTGAACCCAGGAGACGGAGGTTGCAGTGAGCTGAGATTGTGCCTCTGCACTCCAGCCCGGGCGACAGAGTGAGACTCTGGGAAAAAAAGAAAAGAAAAGAAAGAGAGAGCGACAGAAAAGAAACGAAAAGAAAAGAAAAACAGAAATTAAAAACAGGGAATATTCCCAGACATGAAGAGTGACAAAGAGTGACACTTTGTAAACATAAAGGTGTCCCGTGGCTGGGAAGGAATGACAGCTCTAAAGTGCACTACTGCAGCCACAGAGTTTCAGGGTATATCTAAGAGAAATGGACAGAATCCAAAAGAGAAACAGACAAATCTGCATTTATAGTTAGGGAGTTTATCGCTTTTCTCGGTAATTAATAGGACAAATTGAAAAGAAAAAAAAATAACAAATCTCTTGCTTCTTAAATGAAGAACTAAATACCTGCACAATACAAAGGGCGCCAACGCTGTTTCCAAAACCAGGCAGAGCGTGTTGGACCCCTGGGTGCTCTTGGTCTTCCGCTTGACACGCGGGGGCCCCGACCACTCGCCCAGCGCTAGCCTCATACTCTCTGCTCTTGTTCCTCAAGACAGGGTCTCACAGGAGGTTGGCTCAGTTTAAGGGAGACGACAGCCTTAGTCATGATCTAGAATGGACAATCTGCAGTGCATTAGGCCCTAAGTCAGAGCCCTCATCCCTCAGGCTCTGGTCTCCACGATGAAACCTCAGTGTCTCTTTCAAACAGCTGGCCTTAGAGAAGCACATCCAGGGCCGGGCGCGGTGGCTCACGCCTGTAATCCCAGCACTTTGGGAGGCCGAGGCGGGCGGATCACAAGGTCAGGAGATCGAGACCACGGTGAAACCCCGTCTCTACTAAAAATACAAAAAATTAGCCGGGCGCGGTGGCGGGCGCCTGTAGTCCCAGCTACTCGGGAGGCTGAGGCAGGAGAATGGCGGGAACCCGGGAGGCGGAGCTTGCAGTGAGCCGAGATCGCGCCACTGCACTCCAGCCTGGGCAACAGCGTGAGACTCCGTCTCAAAAAAAAAAAAAAGAAGCACATCCAGGTCCACTCTGACAGGTCCCCTCATTGTGAATCTGAAGGAGAAGGGGTCCCCTCACATTTCTCATGCAGAATCACCCTTGTCCCTGGAATGTGGACTTAGCAAAGGATGTCAGGAAAGGGGCGTCCATCACGCCACAGAAGGGTCAGGGCCACTTTCTTCTTCCAGGGTGAGGGATGCTAATCCTCCTTTTGCCCTTGCATGAGATCATTCATGGGAATCATCCCGTAATTAAAGAAAAGTTTGCTCTGATCTAGAATTGCTGTCTCTAAAAATAGATTTCAGAGGGGAGCTTACACTTTTAAATTTTCTACCTCATCAGGCATCTCATTAGTCCAAGAGAAAGAACGGTGCATGCTTCTTTGACAGTGTGTTTTCTTGTCACCTTCTCCTGGTTTCCTTTTATCACAGGGGAAAAGGCAGGAGCCAGTGGAGGAGGAATAAGAAAAGGAAGCAAACGAAGGACTGGCTGTGGAATCTACTGACAGCTGCGGAAACTACCCACACACGTCAGAGAAGACAGGCAGACGGCAGGAGAGAAACTAGAGAAGGTTCCACATGGGATGCGTCGTGGCCGCCGCATCTTGGGATGATGTTTTCTCCTGCTTTCTCTACTTCCGTGTGATTCCAATCTGGGGCATCAACCTGTGGATGATGACGTGCCAACTCTGCCGTGCCACCTGCTTCCACTCCCTCATCTTCCTGCGTCAGACCCACCTCAGAGACAGGGAATGGCTGCGTCTTCCTACACTTCCTTATGCTGGAATTCTAAGACTTACGGTAAGAAGGTCTCTTTCCTAAACACAGAAGACACAGCTCAGACTATCCTTAAAGATACCCCTACCACATTCAAAGATGCTAGACAGGCCGAAGAGAATCATCACGTAGATGAAATGGCAATGGGGATGGGGCAGGAAGACATGGGGGTCAACCCGACCACAGTCACAGGCCCTGCTCTGCCCTTGGGAAAAATCCCATTGGTATGCTAGGAATTCTGACCAGCACATTGCTGTTCCCGGAACCAAGCCTGGTTCTGGGTGTGTGTTCTCGCAGCACGACAATGAGAAGCAGACAAACTGGAAAAGAAGGGAATGTATTCCTGTAACCAGACACAGGGAGAAGGTTAGAGAAAATCCCACCAGACCAATTCAAAGTGTTACAATAAGTGTTACAATATTCTTAGTGCTTACATAGGTTGGGGTTATTTGACTATGTGCCGTATAGCATTTGCCTAAGTGTATAGGTAACTAATTTTGTTTCAATTGGGTCAGAGGCCAAAAAAAAAAAAAAAAGTTTTCTAAGTCCAATTAAGCCGTGAGGACCCCAGTACCTTCAAGGCCTGTCTCCTAAATTCTAATTAATGAGGGCTCTGGTACCAAAGTGATTATTTCTATCTTATCTCATTTATAGCTTGGTCTGGAGAGCTGCCTTAGACTCTCCAATGAATCTATTCAAACAGCTGCTCTGTTACCTTGACTTATCTCAGATTTCCTCAGCCCGAGATGGGTCATAGCACTAGGAATGTAAGGCTGTCTCTATTAGTTTGACTTGCTCCAGGTTAGGGAGAAGCCCATGCAAGGCTCCTACTGACCACATGTTTCATTTCTAGCTTTGATGTCTTGGCACCAATTTCCCTACGTTTAATTATTTGCTTAATGTTAAGGCAGCGCTGTGGAAATTTGTTGGTATAACCGGAGTGCTATGCACGCCTATCTGTGTGACTGTCAGGCAGGCCTGTGTGACTGTCAGAAGGCCTGTCTGTGTGACTGTCAGAAGGCCTGTCTGTGTGACTGTCGTGCAGGCCTGTCTGTGTGATTGTTGTGCAGGCCTGTCTGTGTGACTGTCATGCAGACCTGTCTGTGTGACTGTCAGGAGGCCTGTATGTGTGACTGTCGTGCAGGCCTGTCTGTGTGACTGTCAGACAGGTCTGTCTGTGTGACTGTCGTGTAGGCCTGTCTGTGTGATTATTGTGCATGCCTGTCTGTGTGACTGTCAGGCAGGCCTGGCTGTGTGACTGTCAGGCAGGCCTGGCTGTGTGACTGTCAGGAGGCCTGTCTGTGTGAGTGTCAGGCAGGCCTGTCTGTGTGACTGTCATGCAGGCCTGTCTGTGTGACTGTCAGGAGGCCTGTCTGTGTGACTGTCAGGCAGGCCTGTCTCTGAGACTGTCAGGAGGCCTGTCTGTGTGACTTTCAGGCAGGCCTGTCTGTGTGACTGTCAGGAGGCCTGTCTCTGTGACTGTCAGGAGGCCTGTCTGTGTGACTGTCAGGCAGGCCTGTGTGATGTTGTGCAGGCCTGTCTGTGTGATTGTCAGGAGGCCTGTCTGTGTGACTGTCAGGCAGGCCCGTCTGTGTGACTGTCGTGCAGGCCCGTCTGTGTGACTGTCGTGCAGGCCTGTCTGTGTGACTGTCAGGCAGGCCCGTCTGTGTGACTGTCGTGCAGGTCTGTCTGTGTGACTGTCAGGAGGCCTGTCTGTGTGACTGTCAGGGAGAATTGACAATCCCAGAAGGCAGATGTGATCATCATTGCAAGGCCAAGAAGTTGTGGTCAGATGCAGCCCACAGGTCATCTGGGGATGAAACCGCTGTAGGGCCCCAGGCCTTTACACCAAAGACCTCAGCCTGCTGGGCAGCAGGGTACCTAATTGTTCTTTTCGGGAGGACTATTCATTGTCCCTTAGCAACATTCTTAAATATCACTCATTTCGTGAGGGGAAGACTCTAACCACCTTTGTGGTAATCTACCATCTGGTTAGACTTCAACACGAATGCATTATGTGCTACGTGACCAACCATTCAGGTGCTTAATCCCTATTAAGATACTTCATATGCTAATTGGCAAATTTTAGATGGAGGATCCCAATGAGAATGCTTCAAATGGTAATTTAAATCTCTAGGGCGTTAGCTTTCACACACAGATCACACTGCTTACAGTGAGAATTTTAAAGTCAATCACTAAACGTTGCATCTTCTAGAAAGAGAAGGAAATTCAAGGACAGAGAGAAATTCAGGGACAGAAGGAAATTCAGGGACAATCACCTCCTTATAAGCAGAGCTCTACTCAGCTCTTCCGAACATCTACAGCACAGCCCAGCCCTGTGACGCTTCTAGCGACCTTTGAATTACCAAAATGATAGTGCACTGCTTTAAAGTCCTATTTCAAGAACACTATTATTTTAAAGATTGGCAAACATGTTCCCCCATTTTCCCCAAACCATCTTCTTCTAGCTTTTCATTTGTACATGACACATCACCAGTTCCACTTTTATGGAGAGTCAAGATGTGAATTCCTGATTTTCCTTCCTCCCATCTGATTCTTGGCCAGAGTTGGTAAGCTTGTAGCAGGACGGGCCGCAGACAAAACCTCTCAAACACCGAGTTGTAGAAGGAAGGGCTTTATTCAGCTGGGAGCATCGGCAAGCTACTGCCTTAAAATCCGAGCTCTCTGCGTGCACAATTTCTGTCCTTTTTAAGGGCTCACAACACTAAAGATTTCATATGAAAGGGGCGTGATTGATTGAGCAATCTAGGGGAGATACGTGACAGGGGTTTCATGCACTGGTAGTCAGAGAGAAACAGAACAGGGCAGGGAGTTTCACAATGTTCTTCTATACAATGTCTGGAGTCTATGAATAACATCAGTTTCTAAGTTATGAGTTGATTTTTAGCTACTGGGTTTAGGCCAGTCTGGCCCAGGCCTGGTTTCAGGCCTGGCGCCGGGCTGCCTGTCTTTGGTTTTACTTCCTTGTTTTTTTTTTTCTTAAAACAGGTACTGAGTATAAAACAATATATAACAATGAGAGACGGTCTTTTTCTTTCCTCGAGGTAATGCATACACTTTATTTCTTTCACATTCCCTTTCCCTTCCCTCCTTTTTTTCCTTTTCTTTTCATTCTTTTTCTCACCCTCCCTCTCTCCCTTCATCCCTCCCTGTTTCCCTCCCTCCATTCCTTCCCTCCTTCTTTCCTTCTTTTACTTTGGTCCGTCATCCTCCCAACATGATTTTTTCCTCCGTAAGCTATTATTTCTTCCCCACAAAATTCAGTTCCCTTCTTGGCAAAACTGCTTCCAACTCCCTGATTTAAATAACGACAGCTAGAACTCATTAATCACGGACTACGTGTGTGGAAACAGCTGTTGAGGAAACTGAGCTGGGCGTCAGGGCTGGGGCGTGGACACCCTACACTGTCCTGCATCTTTGCACCAGAGCTTTAGGGTTCTCTTTACCTCTGAAAAGGATGATCTGATAAATTATTGTGCAGAGCAGCAGACTTTTATCTGGAATATCCTGTGAATCCCCCAAAATTCAGACAGGTCTCAGTTAATTTAGAACGTTTATTTTTGCCAAGGTTGAGGACACGCACCCATGACACAGCCTCAGGAGGTCCTGACGACATGGCCCAAGGTGGTTGGAGCACATCTTGATTTTATACATTTTAGGGAGATATGAGGCATCAATCAACATATGAACGATGAACATTGGTTCAGTATGGAAGGGTGGGACAACTTGAAGTGAAGAGAGGACTTCCAGGTCACAGGTAGGTGAGAGACAAACAGCTGCATTCTTTTGAGTGTCTGATGAGCCTCTCAAAGGAGGCAATCAGCTGTGCATTTACCACAGTGAGTGGAGGGATGACTTTGAATAGAATGGGAGGCAGATTTGCCCTGGGCAGTTCCTAGCTTGACTTTTCCCTTTAGCTTAGTGATTTTTCTAGTCACTCAGTGAAAGATGTTTTCCTTTCACACTCCTGACTGACGAAACTCTTGGACACTTAGCATTAGACTGATTTGTCTGGGGCAGATCGAGACATGTGGTCACTTACATCTGAAAGAGGGAACAGCAATGACCCATGTTTAACCTCCACACCCAGCTTCTGACGAATCTTCCACATAAAGAACACATTTGAACCTCTGAACCACCTGCTGATTTCTCCTGGAAAGCTAACTCCTCACCTTGAAATTGCCTGTTACTACCTCACATCAAATGATGGCCCCATTGCTCTGGAGCCAGCAGACTGTCTTCTGCAAACTTCTCACTGGCTACCCGCTGCACAGGCTTCCGCCTGCTTTCTCTTCCTGAAATCTCTTCCCTTCATTTCTGTCTGGCAATATTTTCTGTAGGATCTGAATTTCAAGATTCAAGACAAAGCCTTGTGAGTATAAAAACTGCATAAGATCTCCCCTTTATTTGATCATCATAATGCAAAACAAAGACAATTTAAATTGAATAATATAACTCCAACCCATGGGAATTAAAATAGCATTTGTTAGCCAAAAGTAAACTAAAAATCAGACTTATATCAGGGCTGCAACTAGGTGTTCAAGAAATCTCTCTCTGTGCTTCTCGTTATTACGGTCACGGCATTTTCTGGAAGCTTTTCAGCAGGCTATATGCCAACTTTTCCTGGCTAAGATTGAATAATATTTCTACACTCTGGGTGCAAAGGAAGCATCAGAAGACTTTTCCCCCCCCCACATTTTCAGAGTCTGCCCTGAATGATAGTTTCTGAAGATGAGGGAGAGAGATATGGACACTTAGGGAGTTCTGTGTACCGGATGCATTTGTTATATTGCAGTTGCTTTCCACATGGTCAATACCTTAGAGCATTGTATTAAATCAAAGACCTTATAAAGTAGAACATTTACTAGCCCTAATATACCTCTTTAAGATCATGTCCACTGACAGAGTCTACACCCTAACAACATCAGGTGGCCGAAGGAGATGCCTATCTAAAAAATAAATAAAAAGGAAAAATTCATTTTGAATTCTGAGCTATTTCACTTTGGGAGATCAAACAAATACATATTAAAATTCACTTGGAAAGTCAAGCTCAGCCCGTGAGTACAGTGAGGCATGGGCCAGAGGCGAGGCAGACGAAAGAGTCGTCGACCTCGGGTGTTCTGAAACATTGCAGGGCCCTGTTGGAGCACTGCCACGGAGTCCTGAACATTCAGAGAAACAGACTTGTGCGTTTTGGTTCATAGTTTCCCTCCTGTCTTTAAATAGTCCAGAAACAACTCCACCCAGGATTAAAGTTTCTATCTCACTACCTTAAGCATTAGAATACATTGATTCGACTTTTGTATATCATTTTCCCAATTATGCACATCATTGATTTAATAGTGCTAAACACACTATTATTTCACATCTAAGGGCTTTTGTTTCTATGAATCAAGTGATAATCTCTGAAATAGAAAGTGAGATTTTCATCGAAAGGCTGGAACTTTATTGGAAACAGAGTCTTCCATGATCTGCGCAGGTGGTGTGATCTTTCACACATCATTCCTTCAAGGGCTCTGAGGCCACGTCCTGGTGGGCTATTGTCTCAGAAAATTCATGCCCCTCTGCCGAGGCTGAGTCCACCTGGAGTTAAATGAAATGCAGTGTGTGACTGTTTCCTGTTAGGTAAAAATGACACGTCATAATCGCAGCCAACCTCGCAGGGCCTGGTGTTGCCCGATGCCAGCCGTCCAGAGGTGCAAATAGGCTTTCGGCATCGTGATGTCCTGGGTGGAACTTCCGTTAAAGTTAGCATGAGGAACAGAGCCCCGCACAACTCTAATTGGGGAGCTCACAATAGTGGCTTTTGTGCTCACGTTTTCTCTGGGATATCCAATATGGACTTGCCAGAGAAGTAACCGTATTCTTCCCCTGAAAGATGAACTTTAGTGGCAGACTTGGAGCTTAGGTGATAATGCTAAATATTGTTTAAACAATCAAAATTTACTCTTGTCTTTCCCCCAAATTCAGTTTCTGCTCTTTACCTTTATCCTGCCTTAGAAATCTATTCTTAAAAGCAGTAACTATGCAAGTTACTAAAGATAATTCTGTCCCTCGAACTCTACTGTGGACTTGTGAATCAAGGCAGAAGATCAAAAGATTATACTATTATAAATATATTTTTATTGCGGTAAGATTATTGCTATGGCCATATTGTTCAGATTGTTGCCTGTCCTAAAGAAAATAATACATTATAATGATAAATATATAAATATAATACAAATACAGACATACAGGTAGCAATTACTAAATAGATATTTTGTACTAATTTGCTGTAGTGAAGGGATCACAAAACAGAAGGAAGCTAATTTGTATGTTCTCCAATTCTAATTATGTGACTTTAGGCATTTGAAAAATGCCTCTCTGGGCCTTATTTCCCTTATCAATAAAGAGATTCGATTTGTTCACATCAGAGTGTCGGGAAGCATTCTCTTTGAACCCCAGCCCTATGGGGTATTCTCAACAGAAAGAATGCCATTGTCTTCTCCATTTGGGGATTGCTGCAGACTACATCCCCCCATGGAAAGGTACAATGCCTGTTGAGGCAGTAAAGGCTCTGAAAATCCCTAAGGTTGGAAAAATGCAACTAATTTATTATTTTACCTTTTGGTTTATGATTAAGAATTATTTCAAAGCAATAACTGTTACTTTTCTTCAGGCATGATTGAACAGCACTAGGTTAGATGATTCCCACACTCTTGAAACCCAGAACATGGAAACAACTTCAAATCATACTCACTTTTGGGGACTTAAATATTATTTTCCTGGGTTTATTACTTTTTTGAAAAAGTTGGTTTTGCAGGATATATATTTTCTTATAAAAATATATTAACACTACTTATAGAATATATTCGTTTTCCACATATTAGATATTCATTTTCTCCAGCTTTTCTCTTGTTTCTTAAGAGTATAGAGTGAATACAAAGAACACTCATATGGGTTTGTTTTAAAACTTAGTGAAGAACATGCACTCATACTAAAAGGCAGTATTTTTGCCACTCTAAGGCATAGGCCAGTTGGCTTAGAATTGTATGTAAATTTAGACCCTTGTTATAGGTATAACCTGTATATATGTAATATATATACACACACACATATGTGTATACACACAACACACACACTCACATACACACGTATACATGATGTGTAACCAAAGGGAAAGGGTTTCTTCTAGGAAACAGGTAATTAGTTCAAAAAATAAAAGAGTATCTGTGTGCCAGGAACTGTATAAAATGTTAAAGATAAAATAATGGAAGCCCATGATCTTTCTCTCAGGAGCCCAGTCAAATGCTTTAAAACAGTGTCTAGAAGGAGACTGGGGGGAAACGACTCCCTGAGAATTGACAGCTGATGAGCCAAAGAGCCAACAGGACCACAGCAAAGCCCCCTGAACTCTGAATGCAAGCCCCACTGCCCCTCATGAGTCCCCCCCACAATCTTGGAGAGTGGATGTGAAAGTTATCCTGCATTTTAATCACATTTCCATCTCAAGTTGTTGTTTCAAAAGATTTCAAAAAGTCCTTACAGAAAAGGGTCAGATTCCATTTTCCAGATACTATCTAGATGCTGGGCCAGTCACAACGGCTGATGACGAATGCACGAGGCCCCAGTGGCAGGTGCCGTCCCCAGCAGCAGGCGCCGTGCACAGCACTTGCCATGCATCCCTACACAGTTCTGTGCTAGTTACTTCTTGCCAAAACTGCCAGATTCATGTTATTGTTGAAATGTTCTAAGTTTAGAATTTTAAGGGGGAAAGACCAGAATGCAGAATGAACACACTGCACTTGTTCATACCTCCATCCAATGGCAACAAAAGCCACCTTGGAGCAGATGGAAGAATTCTTTTCTCCTGTTTTCACTTCAGTTTAGCTGTTTATCCTGATTATTTCCAGCACGTGATGATTAAATAATTCCTCTTTGTTTCCAATGGCGTAGGTGCTTTCTCAAATCCAGGAGCACATATCACTTTTACTCACATCTGAAATTGCATTTAAAATGGCGAAATCAGGAAAAGAAATCCAAAACACGTTTTTAATTATGATACATCTACTCTGCCAATTAAGAATTACATCTGGCAAATCATAATGGAAACCCCTGCCGAGTGGCTGAAACAAAATGATGGTTTATTATTTCAGTTTATTATATGAAGTTGAAAGGAGATACTCCAAGACCATGGCCGTCATGAAAGGCCTCCTTGATGACATGATATTTGAGCAAAGACTTGAATGAATGTGGCTACGTAGGGGCAGACTTTTCTGGGCAGATGCAACAGCAAAATAAACCTGAGGTCAGATTATATTTTGGGTTTTTGGGGGACAGTAAGGAGGCAGGAGTGGAAAAACAGAGTGAAGAATGACCGGGTTGCCGGGAGAAGTCGGGTTTGGAGAGAGAGAGTCAGGAGCAGATGAGGTGATGTCTTGTAAGTCGTGGAGATAGTCTTGGGTTTTACTCCAAATGTGATGGCAACTCACTCGACAGTTTTGAACAGAGCAGTGATGGAATCAGATTTACGTTTTTAATACACAGATTTGGCTGCTACAGAAAGAAAAGACCATAAAGGGGAGGGAGACGGCAGCAAGACTCATGGAGGCAACTGCATTCCTTTAGATGGGAGATGATGCCCCGATGTGAGGCTGGGGCTGATGAGGAGAACCTGTGCAAGAAGCAGGTTTTTGCCTGAGCAGCTTGGAGAATGGAGCTGCCATTTATGAAGTTTTAATAGACTGGGAGTGGTACCAGTTTGGGGAGAAATATTAATTAGAATGGGTTTTGCTGAAAAGTAAAGAAAATTATGACTTGTGAAAATAGGCTATTCCCATTGAGAAGTTCTGGCATCATGACCACATATGAGTGGTAGACAAAGGGAAGGGGCATGAAGGATGCGTGAAGGCTGCCTGTCTGTGTGAACATGTGCTTGGATCTCTGTGAACTTTGCCTACAAAAGATAAAGAAATCCAGAGGAAAGCAGGGGCGACAGCCTGGAGAACCAGTGCCAGGAAGGGCCTAGGATGAGGCGTCCATCACGTATCTAAGTGGGAGTGACCATGTGCTGGGGAGTTCTGTGGTTCAAGGTTCAAGAGAGTGACGAGAACTAGATACAGGAATTCAGAAGTCATTCAACTATCCAACTAGGTATGGGTTTTTTGTGTTTGTTTTCTTTTTTGAGACAGAGTTTTGCTCTTGTCACCCAGGCTGGAGTGCAATGGCCTGATCTCGGCTCACTGCAACCTCTGCCTCCTGAGTTCAAGCGATTCTCCTGCCTCAGCCTCCTGAGTAGCTGGAATTACAGGCATCTGCCACCACGCCCAGCTGATTTGTGTACATTCAGTAGAGACGGGATTTTGCCATGTTGGCCAGGCTGGTCTTGAATTCCTGAACTCAGCTGATCAGCCCACCTCAGCCTCCCAAAGTGCTGGGATTACAGGCATGAGCCACCATGCCCGGCCAAGGTATGGTTTTTAAGCCATGGAATTGGATGAAAACACTCAGGGAATGAGAACAGAAAAAGAAGGGAAGAAAAATGTGTGACAGCATCGCTTTTGGGGATACCATAATCTAGAATTATTTATAAACACATTTTCTGTATATCCTTCTCTTATTTTTATAGATTTTTGTGCTTGCTTTTGTTTTTATGCCTAAATATTTAATGCAACTGGAACATGTTCCCCCAGCTTCATTTTTCCACGTGACTAGTCAATAACTCTTCATTATTTACTTAATATTCCAGATAATTAACTCTTTAATTGCTACCTTCATCATCTGCTAGAATTTCACTTTTGCTAGGGTTTATTTCAGAACTTCAAAATATGTCCTACTAATTTGTCTATGCCCAACCCTCGCTACTCTTTTTTATTCATTGCCGGAATATATTGCATTTAGTATTCATATTAACGTAAGTTATTAACCACTATTAACATAAATTATTAACCTGTAAAACAAATTAATCAACTTACTTTTACATCCCTTCTTTCGGGATTATTGTCATTTTTCTGCTGGTCTCATATGTGTATTCTACTAGATAAATTTGGGAAGCATTTTGTAAAGTGTTGCACAAACAAACAAAATGACCTTTTATAATTTGGAATACAAGTGTGATGCTATAAAATAATCTGATATGTTTCTATAATGTTTCTTTCATAATACCATCTATGTAATATGATTTAAAAGAATGAAGATATGCAAAACGAGTCCAAGACGTAACGAGTTGCAGTAAGGACTACAGATATTGTAGTTAGTGTTTCTTGGCAGAACGGGATTCTATTCAGAACCACACATCGTCGGAATATGATAAAGTCTTTCCTGAGCTGCATTTTTTGAAGTGATAAATGACATGGTGCCCACACGTCATGTCCACAGTCCCCGAAACATCAATCCCACCACAGAGCCATGTCAGTACGTGCACATACATTGTATTTCAACTTTAAAAATGACCTTAACTTGTGAGCTACAAATCCTCCACACACTGTGCGATTACAAAGTCCTACCTGAATCGCCAGGGGTAGGGAATAAATTACAGACTGCAGATCACAGGAGCTTGTTTCTTTCCAGTGTCTTTTTCTCTATTTTGTAAAGGGCTTCGCTGTGAAAAGAGAATCGTTCTGTAATATTAAAGGAAAAGAAAGCCAGATTCCTGACAGGTAAAAGAAGAAGAAACATCAGAGGTTTTCGTTTGTTTGTTTTTGTTTTGTATACTTTTGTTTCTTCTTGCCTGTATAACTTATGTAGAATATATTTGGTCAATAGAAATCAGTCAGTTTTCCCAATTTGATTATAATGGATTATATATGCAAGACACTGAGAATGCGTGTGGACGTTAAGGACAGCTCTACCTATTGGATTAACCCTGGGGTTGGCCTTTACACTTTCTGGACCTCAGTTTGTTTTGCATTGACTTTATTAATTTATTTTCTTTTTTTAAATTTTCTTCTTCTTCTTCTTTTTTATTTTATTTTATCTTTTATTAAGACAGAGTCTCACTCTGTTATCCAACCACCCAAGCTGGAGTGCAGGGGCATAATCTTGGCTCAGTACATCCTCTGCCTTCTGGGTTCAAGCAATTCTCCCACCTCAGCCTCCCGAGTAGCTGGGATTACAGGTGCGTACCACCATTCCCAGCTCATTTTTTTATTTTTAGTAGAGACGGGGTTTTGCCATGTTGGCCAGGCTGGTCTCAAACTCCTGACCTCAAATGATCCAGCCGCCTCAGCCTCCCAAAGTTATCAATTTATTTTCAAATCATGGGGGCTAAATGATTAACATGCTACACGCTCCAATTCTAAAAACAGGAGCCGGTTCCCTTGCATAATTTGATGAGGGAAAAACATCTGCGTTTCACTCTCTGTGTGGTCAAAATTAACTCTCCATCAATAGAAAGCATGTACTACATTTTTCAGTGATGTTTTAGGTGAGCTTGGAGTAGAAATGGAGTAGAAAAAAACAAACAGAAACTATACTATAAGATAGGCAAAGTTGTATATCCTCATGACCTCATTCTTTCCCTCAGGAAATCTTCGTGGACTTTTGTACATTGTAATTTTACTCAATGCCTTCCTCTGTCATGAAAAGAAAGAGGTACCCCGGGCTTCAGCCATGTAAGTGTAGTTGTCCTCATCCATATATTTCATACCCTTTAAGTAGAGAATGTGTAAAGAGGGAAGTGGGCATCTAACAATTGTTTTATCTTCCCCTTGTAGGAACTGTGGAAATCCCACCTCCTATCTTGGGTGCATAATTCAGTATTTTTAGATACAAGTGACAGAAGCCTGATTTTTAAAAGATTAAGCTAAAATACAGGAATATACCAGCATAAATAGGAAAGGATAAATCATTCCTAAAGATTAGCTTGCTCAGGGTCATCTAGACTCTGTCTTCATGTCTTTATTTATTTTTTCTTCTGCTTTCTTATACCCGTACACACACACACACACACACACACACACCCCACACAATACAACACAACACACATAGAGCACTGTTTTTTAGTCAATGTTCCCCATCACACATAGAGCACTGTTTTTTAGTCAATGCTCCCCATGCTGGAAAACCTCCTTGCTAGAACCAAACATTGCTTTCCATCAATGAAGGGCAAGCCCAGATCAAAGAAAGAGGCAGACCACTCTAGGCTGCTGGGAGTCAAAGGTTCATTTGGGGGAACTTACATACCAGGTAGTCTTAGGCGGCAGCAAGGCAAGGTGGATCTCTGTTACTTTTGGTTGAAAAATAAAATCACTAATGGCATGTCAGGCCACCTGGTTGCTTTCTCAAACTATTTACATTCTGCTTAAAGGGCTCGTTTGGCTTCCCTGCAATGTGGTCAGCGTTCCTAAGGGGTTGGGGTAATGTTACGAGCAGCAGCAGTTGTCTTGGCATCCAGGTACGGTATGCTTTCTCTGACCACTGGGTCCAGTAACTCACTTGTGCTACCTGGAACCTACATTCACAACACCCCAACTTCTCCAAGTGGCAGGGTCTGAGCTCACAGCCTTGGAGCTTGCACCCCAAAGGAGATTATCATCCCTGATTTATCCTTCCTCCAAATTTGACTATAAAAGTTGAAAAGGCTACAATTTTTTGGCTTGGTTTAGGTGACAGCTCCAACTCTATAGGATATGGGGTTGATATCTGGCGTTGGTAGACCCACAAGAACCAGATACAGGGGTGGGAAGGTATCCTTTCTCAATGAAATGCAAGGGGGGAAATGAAAGTGCAAAGTGGTTGGAAAAGTTGACACAACAGATGTGCATTAGGCTGGGTCATCTATTGAGTAACCATACAACTCAAGATACTTCGTTTTGTCACAGATAACAAATAAAACTCATACTGAAGAATAGATCCCCTATCAGCTTGCAACACATTAATACACTTCCCTTCGAGATACAATGGGTGTCTCATAATATATTGAAAGGGATGGTCTTCATTCTCTCTCAGCCAGAAGAAAGCTCATATCTTACACTCCTACACACACACACAAATGAACACATCCCAATACAACACAACAAACACGTAGCACTGTTTTTTAGTGGCTACTGTCATTAATCAGGAGAACACATAAAGGATCTTAAAATCTTCTGATAAAAGCTGGGGTGCAGTAGATGTAAGCACATGAAGAGGACAGTAGCCAGTTTCTCCCATCATGTTTGTAAGATTTAATTTTATTTAAAGGTTTTTGGTACTACCAATTTGATTATTATTGAATTAGATGGCCTCTCATTTTTCTTTTAGTTATGAATTTTTGTTCAATAAGAATTCTTCGAAATAAAGCAATACTCATCAATATTGATAATATTTTATTTCACTGTAACATTTTGGGATCCATCATATTAAAAAAGATCATAGATGCCAATCAATTATAGTTAGGTTACATTTAAATGTACTTATAATAATTCATCTCCTTGCTTCCCTTGTGGATACAGAATGAAAGAGGAGTGATTTGCATGTGTAAATGACTTTCATCTACAGAAAAGCTATCTAACACGGAGTCAAAAATGTTAAAGATTCATAGGGAAGATAACAGATATCTACATATCTAGTTGATAGACTGCCAGGTGCTAAGGCATTATTACTAGAGAAAGATTTTCATTTTCATTGGATTAAGCATGCATAGCAAGTAGACTTAAACAATTGATTGAATTCAGAAATTCAATACAGTCAAAGCTGTATTTAGAAAATTGAGTTATTTCTTTTAAAGCAGTATTAAGTCAAGGAAAAATCACAGACAAAATAGACTGGTAGTATATCTCCACACTTAATTTGAAATTTTATATATGGTACCAGTTACTGTTAAATTACCCATGGCTAATTCATCTTAAACTGAAATAGACAATTAAGCATGTTCTCAACTATTAACTGGTTCATATTTTAGGTGCTTGCCTAATTAGACATTTCCTAAGCTAATCATTTGCACTGGTTAAGTTTTTAGAACATTTTATTGAGAATTTGTAGCTTTTTTTGCATTTACTTTTTTTGAAGTTATTTTTATAAGAACATTGACTTGAAGATACATAATCTAATCATTGCAGTGAACTTTTATTCTAACTCGATAAAGAAATAGATCATACCATACAAAAATAGGATGTTCAATTTTTTGAAACATGTTGGATATCTTGACATATGTCACACAATACATATACATATACCCGCACACAACATGTAGTCTTATATGTACACATGCATATATTACATAGATACATACATATATGCATAAATATATACACACATATATATATATATTTTAAAGGTACATTAAAAGTTTTGCTGTTTATATAGAAATGTAGAGCTTAAAAAATTTAAGCTTTGTATTTTTAGATACTGTGAATCAAATTTAAATGGATAATGACTATGAAACTCTTAACCCTTTAATTCTCAAAGTGTTTGTATTTAGGAAGCTTAGCGAGTGTGTACAGAAGCATAATGTAATATGGTGCCATTAAAGTGTGGCAAATGCATGCATGTTAAAACAAGCATTAGTCTTAAGGGATAGTTGTATTTTTTATTTTTAAAAAATTAAATATATTTTATATTTTAAAATCAAAAAGTTGTAGTTTTGTAACAGAAATTATTATACATTAGGTTTTTCTGTGATATGAATACCCTAATTTTGGCACAGTAGGTTTTGTCGGTTTTGTTGTTTCAGCCACCCAGTTTGTGGTACTTTGTTATTGCAGCCCTTGCAAACAAATATAAAATTAGTTTTCAGAAGTAGGGTGCTGCCAGCTGTGGTGGTCTGTGATTACAGGTTTGGCAAGGCCTGTAATCTCAGCTCTTTGGGAGGCTTAGGCAGGAGGATAGTTTGATGCCAGCATTTTAAGACCAGCCTGGGCTCTGTGGTGAGACCCTGTCTCTACAAAAACTTAAAATAAGATGTTCAATTTCTGTGCGTGGTGGTGCATGCCTGTAATTCCAACTACTTAGGAGTCTGATGTGGGAGGATTACTTGAGCACAGCAGTTCAAGGCTACGGTGAACCATGATGCTCCGCGGCACTCCAGTCTGAGACAGACAGACTGAGATCCTGTTTCAAAATAAAAGCAGGAAGTGGGGTGCTGCTGTAACAAATACCTACAAATGTGGAAATGACTTTGGAATTGGGTAATGAATGAAGGCTGAAATGAGTGATCAAGTCATGAATGGACATGGAAGAAACCTAAATGCATATTACTAAGTGAAAGAAGTCAATTTGGAAAGGCTACATCCTTTATGATTTCAACTACATGAAGTCCCAGAAAAGGCACAACTATCAAAACAGAGAAAGCAGTGGTTGCAAGGGAGTTTAGGGAAAGGGAGGGATGACTAATTGGAGCACAGAGGACATTTAGGGCAGTGAAGCTTTTCTGTATGATGCCATATTGGTGGATCCATGTCATTACACATTTGTCCAAACCTACAGAATGCACAGCACCAAGAGGGAGCCCTCATGTGAACTATGGACTTTGCTGACAACGATGTGTCAGTGGAGGTTCACTGACTGTAACAAATGCACCCCTTTGCTGAGGAATGTTGATAATGGATGTGCATCAGTGGGACTCTGCATGAGTGGAGCAGGGAGTAGATGGGGGGAGTTCTTTGTGCCTTCTGACCAGTTTGACTGGAAATCTAAAGCCGCTCTTTAGAAAATTACGTCTTAAAAATTTAAATAAGTATAAAAAATGTTAGTGTGAACATCATTCTTCTAACGTGACATCTGTCACTACTGCCAATAAATTAGCACACCTTGAAATAAAAAAATAAAGTTCTGAGTGTCATGTAACATCCAAGACTTGGTAACCATTTTACCCTAGAGAAGGTGACTGGGAAGGTCCTAGGTAAGGCCCTAAATATAAGTGTAGGTTAGGACAGAGAGTGGGGAAAGAGCAGGTACAGGTGATGAGGAACTGTTTTCAGGTTGAGCATGAAAGTACAATGAGAAATGCTTAATAAAATCTCCCGGGGTGGACTGATAGGAAGGAAAGTGGAGCACAGAAATACTTACTCCTAGAGCTAGAAATATCTGGCAAGGTAGCTGGGCAGATATTGGGCCTCCCAGAACATCTATGCCAAGCAGTGATCAGGGCTGCAGTTTAGGACCACAACCCAGTCTTCTGCTGCTGTTAGGTGACGATGCTGGTAAGAGCAAGAGAGACTCCTGGAATTAGCGGGATTAAAGCAAATATTGGCTGCAGAGTTATTGCCACCAGGAAACAGTGGTTGGGCTTAATTATTTGCAAAATATGTCTGAGGGAGATGATTGATCTTAGCAATAAAGCAGAAGCCAAGTGAGTGAACCCAGGACTCACCGTCTGAGGAGGGCTCTTAGTAACCATGACTTGACACTGAGTCACTTAAAAATTAAAACAGTGCTCCTTGGATGAACAGCAGATCAGATGAAGAAGTTGGGAAGGCACTGGCTCTAAGAAAAGAGGGCTATTGGCAGATCATTACTGCACCAAGAACATCTGTAAATTCAATCAGAAGCAAACAGACAAAATCAAACTTTAAAAAAGTGATATCTAAGTCGTACTCCAGCACGTATATTTGATGACATCATGTGAAAGTCCCAGGACTTTCTCATGTTTCCACTTTATGCTAAACGCAATATTGCAAAGCCAATGTGCTCGTTTTTACCCTAGTGTATAGAGCACTGTTTGTTTGAGAACAAACAGAATACCAGAGTTCTACAGCAGTTTCAGAACAGCAGGAATTAATAAACTGATGGATGTCAATCAAAGAAACTTTAACCTGTAGCTGAGTCATCTGAGAAAAGTCCCAATTTTGTAATTTCTTTGCAGTTCTGTGACATAGTAAATTGTGTTTTCACTTCTGGATTTGTAAGTACTATTCTATCTTGATAACTAAAACTAAATTACCAATGCATGCCAAAAATAAAAATAAAAACACTACAGACTGTCCCCTTTTTTGCTGTTGGAAATACTTGGCACCTAAGAATTTATTCCAGCAAAGTATTTCTATTTTTTGGAACCATAAAACAGAAATATAAAGTGATTTAAAAGTGTTTAGACTCTGCATTTCTAACAAGATGAATTCATATATTAGAGAGAACTTGGATGCCTGTGCTTATGGCTTTGTGTACATACATTTCAAAATCTAACCAAGAAATACTAGCCCCTCAAAGTAAATATAGCAAAGTGACAAGTTTGTAATGTGGAGAAATAAAAGTGGCATTGTTCTCTGGAAATTTCTAACATAGCCTTCTTTAATTGTATAATGTTCCAATGTATTTTTCTTTGATTCTTTTGTTCTATGACAATAGTAAGGCTGGATTTTTATCGCTGATGTGTCTTCTGACCCATGATTCAACTTGACCTAAATAATGAAGTAAGTAGAGTTACGTATTTGGGACACTTCAATTGTACACAATCTATTTTATTTCTAGGAAGTCATTACCATATCATCATCTTAATAGTCATCATAAGCACCATCATCACAATCAACAAAAACTAGAACAACAATATTTATCAAGTGCCTTAATACATCTTAAATGTTATTATTAACGTGCATTGCCAGTTAATGTAGACTAACATGAATGGTTTATTTAATAAAAATAAAATGATGAGATACTACTTTCATTACATTTTAGATTAGCCACCTGGAGGCTGAAGTGTTTCCGCGACCGGTGTGATGTCACATACCTAATAAGAAGTAGAACACTCCCTTATGTTAAGCTTCCGTGAGGACAGCAGGCACCAAATGTGAACTTTGCCAAATCTTAAAAGTCCTAGAGCTCTTCCATTTTGATAGTTAATTGCAACAAAAGAGGTACATCATGAAGCTTAAAACTGGAATTTGAAAGAACTTTACATTCACTCTAAGGGTCAACTAGAAATAAATTCTACCAGGCAGATAAAGAACAAGAAACTTCACCTGTTCCAAGGACAATGGATGGAGAAAAAAACCTCTGAACATAAGAGTGCCCCCACGTAATTACTCAGTCTGAATTCACAGGATTCACTCTACCTATTGGGTCTGAAATACCTCAAAGGGAGTGTGGAGTTTAAATGGCCTTGCTGATAGCGACTCAGGTAACTGGAAGAAGAAAAATAAATTCTTTCTAGGAAAACTTAACTTCAACCTGAGCCTGAAAGTATTCTTACAGATTAAGGTCTGGAAAAAAGTTAGCAGCAAGCAGTAGAAATCCACAAAATGCAAGTCAACAAAACACTGTGATTGAGAATCACCACAAAATTAAACACACACAGATAGACACACACACACATACACACCCCCCAGAAGTAGACCAAGATATTAAGGCTGGAAATAACAGTATAATTGAGAAATAACTAGAGCTTATTAGAATACAACAAATAATGCTTAAAAATATTTTCAGTGAATGGATACAATAACAGACGGGAAACGGTTTTAAATAGTACTGAACTGGAAGGCAGCACTGCAAAAAAAGGTCTCAAATATATTCTTGAGGGATAACAAAAGAAAAATTAAAAATATGAAAGGTAAGAATAGAAAGTCTAAAAATAATCTAATTGAGATTTCAAAAAAATAACAGAATGAATAGAAAACAGTATCTTAAAATACAATCACTGAGGACATTCCATAATTGATGAAAACATCAATTTTACATTCAAGAAACCCAAAGAATTCCAAACACATTCAAAAAAATAAATCATGGACTGGACAATTTTGTAGTAAAACTGCTGAACATGAAAGAAAAAGAGCACATAATAAACACAGGCCCCAAAGAAAGACAATGCATCTCATGAAATGACGACAAAAATAAGATCGGCATTTTCGGTAACCACAGTGGAAGCTAGATATTCATGAACAATACCATTAATGTACCACAGCATAAACCTGACATCTCAGATTTCTACTCCAAGCAAAACCTCTTTATAAGAATGAGAGTGGCTGGGGCCAGGCATGGTGGCTCATACTTGTAATCCCAGCACTTTGAGAGGCAGAGGCGAGCAGATCACCTGAGGTCAGGAGTTTGAGACCAGCCCGACCAGTATGGAGAAACCCTGTCTCTACTAAAAATACAAAATTAGCCGGGTGTGGTGGTGGGTGCCTGTAATCCCAGCTACTTGGGAGGCTGAGGCAGGAGAGAACTGCTTGAACCTGGGAGGGGGAGGTTGCAGTGAGCTGAGATTGTGCCACCACACTCCAGCCTGGGTGACAGAGTGAAACTCCGTCTAAAAAAAAAAAAAAAAAAGAATGAGAATGGCTGGGCACCGTGGCTCACACCTGTAATCCCACTTTGGGACAGAGGGGCGGATTGCTTGAGGTCAGGAGTTTGAGACCAGTCAGGGCAACATGGAGAAACCTTGTCTCTACAAAATAATAATAATGATAATAATAACAATAAGAATAACAAATAAATAAATTAATTTTTAAAAATTAGCCAGGTGTGATGGGGCACACTGTGGTCCCAGCTACTGAAGAGCCTGAGATGGGAGGATAGTTTGAGCCCAGGAAATTGAGGCTGTAATGAGCTGTGATCGTGCCACTGCACTCCAGCCTGGGTGACAAAGTGAGAACCTGTCTCAAAAAAAAAAAAAAAGAATGATCGTTAAATAATGGCATTTTCCAAAAGTTAAAAATGAAAGAGTTTGATCATTAAAAGGTGTGAAGTTCTAGCAGATCTTCTTTGAGAAAACGTAAAAACAAAAATCAAAATGGAAACACCAAGTGGGAGAAAGAATGGCAAGCCAAGGTTTTGGAAAGCATTTGAAAAATATAGTAGAATATAATAATCTCTGAGAGGAAAATCTACACTAGAAGCTAAGAAGTGATCAAACTTAGAGATTTCTACTGTTCTTTTTTTTTTTTTTTTTTTTTTTTTTTTTGAGACGGAGTCTCGCTCTGTCGCCCGGGCTGGAGTGCAGTGGCCGGATCTCAGCTCACTGCAAGCTCCGCCTCCCGGGTTTACGCCATTCTCCTGCCTCAGCCTCCCGAATAGCTGGGACTACAGGCGCCCGCCACCTCGCCCGGCTAGTTTTTTGTATTTTTTTTAGTAGAGACGGGGTTTCACCGTGTTCGCCAGGATGGTCTCGATCTCCTGACCTCGTGATCCGCCCGCTTCGGCCTCCCAGAGTGCTGGGATTACAGGCTTGAGCCACCGCGCCCGGCCGAGATTTCTACTGTTCTTACATTATTTACAATAAAGGGAAGAGAAAGACAATGACTAACTTTATGTAATGTTGGAACACTACACATTCTAACTACAATTATGTGCCACATAATGATGTATTGGTCAATGATGGATTGCATCTACAAAGGTGGTCCCATCAGATTATAATGGAGCTGAAAAATTTGTATCACCTAGTGACATCATAGCCATCGCAGTATCATAGAGGAATATATTACTCACATGTTCATGGTTCTGTAATGTAAACAAACTTACTTTACTATATAAAAGTACAGACTATCCTATATAAGTGTGTGTGGTAATAATGCTTGATAATGATAATAAGCAACTATGTCGCTGCTTTACATATTTACCACACATTTTATTGTTATTGTAGATTGTACTCCTACTTATAAAATCAAAACAAAACAAAAATCAGCCTTAGGCAAGTCCTTCAAGAGGTATCCAGAAGAAGGCATTATTATTATAGGAGATGACAGCACCATTATTATTATAGGAGATGACAGATATTGCCCCTGAAGACCTTCTGGTGGGACAAGATGTATAGGTTGAAGACAGAGATACTGATGATCTTGACCCTGTGTAAGCATAGGCTAATGTGTGTATTTGTGTCTTACTTCTTAACAGAAACACTTAAAAAGCAAAAGAAAAACTTTAGTTTAAAATGGAAAAATTTCATAAAATAAAAATATAAAGAAAAAGTATTTTTGTGGAGCGTTACAACGGCTATTCCATCTAGGTTTGTGTGAGTACACTCTATGATGTTAACAGAATTATAAAATCACCTAACAATCCACTTCTTAAATGTGTCATAGCCATTAAGCAATGCATGACAGGCAATAGTTAGGTGATTACTAATTTTAAAAGATAAAATAAAGACTGCTAAACAAGTTACAGGAAAAAAATAAGTTAAAAATATCAAGTTCAATCCAATATAAGGCAAGAAGGAAAAACAAAACAAAACAAAAAGACTAAGCCATTGTAGCAAATTAAAATCAAATAGAAAGTTGAAAATGTAAACCAAGTATGTCAGTAATTCTATTAACTATTACAAGGTCTATAATATGCTCCAGTGAAAAGAAAACAATTCTTAGGATGACCTGTTGTGCAGATATCAATGTAAGAACCAAAGAAACATTAACAACAACAAATATGATACATGAGTCTTCCAAAGGAACAACATATTTTTTTTTAGTAACAGACCCCAAATAAAAGGAAATTTACAAAATGCCTGAGAAGGAATTCAGAATTATGATCTCAAGAAAACTTAGTGAGATACAAAAGAACATAAACAAACAGTTCAATGAAATCAGGAAAATAACTCATGATCTAAATGAGGAATTCAACAGAGATAGATAAAAAATAGAAACAAAACAAAAAAATCTTAGAACTGAGTAAGTCACCAAGTAAAATAAAAAATACAATTGACAGTATATCAACAACAGACTAGATTAAGCATAAGAAATAATTTCTGAGCTTGAGGTTATTTTAAAATAACCTACTCAGTGGGAACAAGTAAGTAATAATAAAAAGAATAAAGAAAGCCTACAGCCTGTAGTCCCAGCTACTCGGGAGGCTGAGGCAGGAGAATGGCGTAAACCTGGGAGGCGGAGCTTGCAGTGAGCTGAGATCCGGCCACTGCACTCCAGCCTGGGCGACAGAGTGAGACTCTGTCTCGCAAAAAAAAAAAAAAAAAAAAAAAAAAAGAAAGCCTACAGGACTTATGGGACACTATGAAGTGAACAGATGACATGATCTTGTATAAGTAAAACCTAAAGACTCCACTAAATATTCTTAGAAATAATAAACAATTTTGGTAAAGTTGCAGATTACAAAATTCACTTACAAAAATCAGTAGCAGTTTTATATGCTAACATCCAACTGAATCAGAAAAAGAAATCAAGAAAACAATCCTATTCACAGTGCTTACAAAAAAATTCTAGGAATAAATTTACCCAAGGAGATAAAAGATCTCTGCACTGAAAACTATAAAATACTGAAGAAAGAATTTCAAGATAACACAAATAAATAGATATCTCATGTTCATGGATTAGAAGAGTTAATTTTTTTTAAATGCCCATATTATGCAAAGCAATCTATAGATTCAATTCAATCCCTGTCAAAATATAAATGATATTCTTCATGGAAACAGAAAAAGCAGTCCTTAAATTTAACCACAAAGACTCTGAATAGCCAAAGCATTTTGAGTAAAAAGAACAAAGCCAGAGGCATCTGACTTCAAAATACACTACAAAGCTATAGTAACCAAAACAGCATGTCATTAGCATAAAAAAAGACGCATAGACCAATGGAACAGAATAGAGAGCCCAGGAATTAATTCATGCATCTACTGCCAACTGATTTTAAACTAAGTGGCCAAGAACACACACAGAGGAAAGAACAATCTGTTCAGGAAATGGCACTGGGAAAATTGAATATTCACATGTAAAATAATGAAACTGGATCTGTATCTTTCACCATGTACAAAAATCAACTGAAAATGGATTAAAGACTTAAATGTAAGACCCATAACTATGAAATCACTACAGGAAAACATAGGTGAAATACTTAATGATATTACACTAAAGGAGAACTTTTTAAATAAAACCTCAAAAGGACGGGCTGCAAAAGGAAAAATAGAGAACTGGGATTATTAATACATCAAAGTAAAATGCTTCTGCAAAGGAAACAATAAACCTACAGAATGGAAGAAAAATATGCAAACTATGCATTTGAGAAGAGGTTAATAATCAGAATACACAGGAAATGCAAACAACTCAATGCCAAAATAGACATAATTTAAACAAATATGTACAAAACACCTTAATAGACATTACTCGAAAGAAGACATACAAATAGCCAACAGATACATGAAAAAATGCTCAATATTGCTAGTTATCAGGGAAATGCAAATCAAAGCCATAGTGTGATGTCATCTTACCCCAGATAAAATAGCTATTAGCAAAAAGACAAAGAGAGCAATTGTGGGTGAGTATGTGACAAAAAGGAAATCATTATACACTGTTGGTTGGAATATAAACTAGTATTGCCATGACGGAAAACGTAATGCATGCATGTTTTAACTTCCAAACATGAATATTTCTAGTAACTTCTCTTATTATCAATTTCTAGTTTAATTGTGTTGCAATTGGGGAACATCAACTATTTGCAAATTGTTGAGATTTGTTATAGAGAGGTTCCTAAAAAATTAAAAATAAAACTACTATATAGTCCAGCAAAATTGCACTCCTGGATATAATGCCAAAAGAATGAAAATTAGTTTGTCAAAGTGATGTCTGAACCCTTGTGGTTATTGCAGCACTATTCACAACAGCCAAGATATGGAATCAATCTAAGTGTCCATCAACAGGTGAACAGATAAAGAAAATGTGGTATATACAAAATGGAGTACCAATCAACCTTAAACATGAATAAAACCTTGCCATTTGTGACAACATGGATGAAGCTGAAGAATGTTTTATTAAGTTAAAGATGCCAGACACAAAAAGACAAATACTAGGGATTTTCATTTACATGTAGAATCCAAAAGAGTTGATCTCATAGAAATGGAATACAACAGTGGTGACCAGTGACTAGAGAGAGTAGGAAGAGGGTGGGGTGAGAAGAGGATGGCCAATGTGTACACAGTTAAATTAGAAAGAAAGAATAAGTGTCCTATCATACAGCAGGGTGTCAACAATAATGTATATTTCAAAATAGCTAGAAGAATTTTGAGTGTTCCCACCAAAAAGAAATAATGAAATTATGAGGTGATTGATATGCTGATTCTGATTTGATAATTATACAATGTTTATATGTATCAAAGCATCTCATTGTACACCACAAATATGTACAAACATTATGTTAATTAAAAATAAAATATAAATTTAGAAAATCAATATACTTGTAAGAGATAGGTTGAAATATATGAATACAAAAAAGTATGTAAAGTTACAATTTAGAAAAAGATGTACCATGTATTTGTGCAGTTATATCAGTGCATACAAAATACATTTTTATGCACAAATATTATTGACATAAGGAGTATTAAAATACAAAAGTAAAACTCTAAATTATTGAGAAAGGTACAGCTTACAAAGTATACATATATTTAGTAATCAGAAAAAGTATACATATCTTTGAAAAATTTACTGGAATTAAAGGAAGCCTTGAAAAATTTATATTTATACTAAAGTATTGTAAAATATACTCACTGCACATACATCAAACAAGCAAACCGAAGAACTAGAAAGGCATAGAATATTTGAATGACTTATTAACACAACTGATCTAATGACATGTATGAAACCCATAGTACAGCAATCATAGAAAATATATTATAGTCAAACACAGAGTATTTAGGAGAAACAAAAGGCTTCATAGTAACCCCTATAGCAAACATCAGCAATAGGAAAGGAATTCGTGTTTCCTGACAACAACACAAGCAAACTAGAAATTGATATTTTAAAAATTACTAGAAATATTCCATACTTTAAAATTAAAATGTGTTCATGAAAACAAATTTCTAAATAACTTACTTATAGATTACATATGCACTATTAAATAGCTCATAATGTAGAATAATAGCAGCAAAAAATCACAAAGAAAATAAGAAAATATCCTAACTGAATGATAATAAAAATAATGCATATCAAAACATATGACATACAGTTTAAGTGAGATAATTCTTAGAAAACATTTTCTAAGCCTTAATTACATTAGAAGGAACAAGTGCAATGGTAACATAAGAATCTGACTTGAAATTTTAGAAAGAAACCGAGCAAAATAAACGCAAAGAAATTACGAGGAACTTAATAATGGAGATAAGTACAGAATAAATAGAATAGAAAATATAAAATATAGAAGATCAATAAAGCCAAAACTTGGAGATGATCTCGTATATAAATGCAATTTTAACAAGCTTAAAGGAGAAATAATATTAGGAATAAAATAGAATATACAAAATTCTGCCTAAAAGTCTACAAAAACATAGTTTGCTAATATGGACTGAAGAATGAGAACATATAAATCATTTTAAAACCCTAAAAGAAATGAGAAGTTGGCCGGGTGCGGTGGCTCACGCCTGTAATCCTAGCACTTTGGGAGGCTAGGCGGGCGGATCACGAGGTCAGGAGATCGAGACCCTCCTGGCAAACACAGTGAAACCCCGTCTCTACTAAAAATACAAAAAATTAGCCGGGCGTGGTGGCGGCGCCTGTAGTCCCAGCTACTCGGGAGGCTGAGGCAGGAGAATGGCGGGAACCCGGGAGGCGGAGCTTGCAGTGAGTCGAGATCGCGCCACTCACTCCAGCCTGGGCAGCAGAGCAAGACTCTGTCTCAAAAAAAAAAAAAAAAACAAAAACAAAAGAAAAAAGAAATGAGAAGTTACAAACTCTCCCAGAAAGAAAACACCAGCTCAAAGCTTTTATATGTTACTAATACCCCATTGTCAAAGAGCAGATCATAGGAGTGTTAATAAAATCTAACAGTAAAAAGAGGAAATGGAAGTCGAATCATTTAATGAGGCTAGCAACAGCTTAATATCAAATTAGAGTTGTACCTAAAAGTAGAGATGACAGATTGTTTTCATTGTGAACATAAGTGCAAAAATGTTAAATAATGTATTAGTAAGATTAACCTAGTGGTAGATAAAACTAATAGATCATGAATAAATTGGGTTTATATTAGAAATGTGAGTTGATATAATATTAAAACAGTTAATTTAATTCATTATATTAATTATATTATTTATTATTTTATTTAGGGATTATTTATTTATTTATTTTTGCCCAGGCTTTTGTGAAGACAGCTTACTGCAGCCTCAAACTCCTGGGCTCACTCAATCCTTTCACCTTGAACTTCCAAAGTGAGGGGATTAAAGGAGTAAGCCACTGCCTCTGGACCCGTTTTACTAATTTTAAATGAAAAAAATCATATGTATATCTTGATAAATCTATATAAGATGTTTGATGAAAATTAGTAAAATTTATGAATAAAAAGTAGAGCCAAGCCTCTTGAAAAAATATCTTAAATGACTTGTTTATCTAATGAAGAACATACATGAAAAAATCTAGTAATCATGACAATTATTGATGAAATATTGAACAGGAATAAGACAAAGACACCCTATATTACAATGTATATTTTATATTGTACTAAAATTTCTGGCCACTGTGGTAAAACATAAGGAATAAGATATGGGTATTATAAAGATAAAAGGCATTATTTGAAAAAATACATTTTTTCCATGGAAATCCCCAAGTAATTTACATATATTTTAAATTATTGAAGAAGTTTAGGAAATTTCTTTTTTTAGACAAAAATTAATTTCTTTTATATATATAATAAACTATCAGCAAGAAAATCTAATTTAGAAAATTATGCCATTTACAATAATATTTTCAAAGCTTCAAGTAATATAGCATTTTCACTTTTGGTTGAGAGCCAAATAAATCAGGAAACCAAGAATAGTGAATCTACTGTCTGGATTCTCCTATTCAAGATTGCCAATTCCAGACAAGTTGGCTGAGAAACTGACTCCAAACTTTGGAGAGCTTCATCGAACCGAGGTATCAATATTGAAGTCCTTGGGTTGCTAGGACAGGGTAACTCCTGATGGATCATGACAAGATGCCAAAGAGCTGGGCCCTATGAGTAGGTAACCCATAAGTAGACTTGCCTTAAAGTAAGAAGACTAGCTACAATAAACTTAATCCCTGAAACTGAATTGAGGTGATCTGGATTATTGGTGCTGCTGTTTATCTGTGAGAAGCACATGTAAATTGTCTCAAAGGGGAGATATGTCAACTGAAGTAATAAAGTTTTTTCATATACAATGATCAGCAGGCATGCAAAATAACCAGGAAACTGCAAAACAAGAGCCCACAAGATTTAAAACAAAGTTTTAAAATGCAGTGGAGACTTTCAGATTTATTTTTGACATAGAAAGAGCCTAAGAATCACCACGCTTATCCTTAACACAAGAAGCAGCAGAACAAACTGAGAACCAATGGAGTATCTTAGCTCCAACAGAGAATTTAGATTAAAGGGGGAACTGCTACCCTGAAGTCTGGAGTGACAGGAGAATGCAAAGAATCACAGCAGAAATCAGTTTCCTGGAGCACAAGTCAATGGAGCCATCAATGGCTAGGAGGACATATGGTAACTTGGATGTATTGCTGGAGGCTGAGTGGACCAGTGCAAGGGTGAGAAATTCATGGGACATCAATCTCAGGGGCACCACGTATCAATGGCTTTTAACTCCAGGAACACAGCTCAGCTCTCACAGTGCAGAGCCAAGAAAACACAACAAAACAAAAGAAATATTTAATACCCTTAAAAAGTCAAAAGTTCAGAATTTCAGTCAATAGATTTAATGCAGTCCCTACCCTATCAAAATTTCAACTATGTTTTTTGTTTGTTTCGTCGTTTTTGTGGAGATGGACAAGTTAATCTTAAATTCCTATGCAAATGCAAGGGAACCTGAATAGCAAAAACTATCTTTAAAGAGAGAATAAGGTTGACGAACTCACACTTCCTAGTTTCAAAACTAATAACAAAGTTACCATGATCAAAATCGTTGTGACATTAGATTAGGCAATAGTTTCTTAAATATGACACCAAAAACAGGAAGAAGAAAAAAATAAATTAAATTTCCTCAAAATTAAAAACTTCTGGTATAGGAAGACATAGTGATAAGAAAGTGATAGTAGTGATAAGAAAGCAATACCAAAACCCAGAGAATTAAAGCAAACATTTGCAAACCATCTATCTGACAAGTCTTGTATTCAGAATATTAAAACAATTCTTACAAGTCAGCAACAGAACCAACAATGAGCAACCCAATTAGAAACAGAGCAAAGCATCTGAACAGGTATTTCTCCAATGAAGATATGCTAATGCAATTGAAACCAACACTAAAACACCATTCAGTCATTAGGGTGGCCGCAACAACAACAACAAAGACAGATTTTAAAAAGTCATGGACAAAATACGGAGACGTTGGAAAGTTCACACATTGCTGCGGGAACGCAAAGCAGTGGAGCCATGAGGAAAACAACTTGGCAATTTCTCAAAAACGTAATCATTGATTTACTACAAAACTAGCAATTGCACTCCTAGACATACACCACAAAGAATTGAAAACATATGTTTGCCCAAAAGGAGAACATATACGTTTATAGAAGGATTATTTATAATACCCCAAAGTGGAAGCAACCCAAATGCCCTTCAGCGGGCAGTTGAAGCAGCAAACATTGTAAAGACTGTGTCCACATACAATGAAATATGAAGTCACAGTAGGAATGAAATGCCCCTACATGCCACTGTGTGGATAAAGCCTGAACACATTTCGCAAAGTGGAAGAAGGCATATACAAACGGTCACATAATGAATGATTCCATTGGTATGAAAAGTCCCAAACAGGCAGATCCAAAGAGACAAATTAGATTGGTGGTTTCCACAGCCTGGGGAAGTGGGGGAGAGATTGGGAGATATGGGATTTCTCTATGAGCTGATGAACACCCTCTGGAATTAGATAGTTGCTATGAAGGCACAAAATTGTGAATATTCAAAATAAACCCACTGAATTTTATATCAGTAAAATTTTATGAATTTATGTGACTTTTGCATTAGTAAAAGCTGATTAAAAAATAAATAAAATAAAAAATATTGTATATTTTATATACTGTAAAAATCTTATATTAATATAAACTAAATAAAAAGCATTCCCACAAGACAAAGAAATATTTCATGCTGATAAAAGGTTCAATTCACCAGGAATATGTAATTGTTTTACAACTCTAATGCACTTACTAACATAGCTTTAAAATTATACAACATAAAAATTTACTGAACCACAAAGGAGAAAAACACAAATTCATAATGTAGCAAAGTTTTAACACATGGTGTTCATCAATGAGAAGAAAAAAGATATTTAAATTCAGTAAAGATATAGGATATTTGGAAACAGAATGAAGTATTTTGAATCAAATGATGTATGTAGATGTTTTATACTCCTAGGGGGGTGCAGATGCTTTTAAGCATGCTCAGAAATTTACCAAAAAATGGCCATGTTCTTGGCTACAAGTGAGTCTCAACACATTTCAAATAATTGAAATCGTGCAGAATATGTTCTCTGACTATAGTACAATTAACCCAGAAAATTTTTTAAAATCTACATATTTAGAAATTGAGGGATACATTGTATGAGTCTAAACGTCCCATGAATTTAAAATAAACATTAGAAAATATTTTAAACTATAAGATAATACAAAAAGTCTTTATTGAAATATATAGGTGCAGAACATAATAATGTTTGGAAGAAACTGTAACATCTGGAATGTATTTTTTTTTAAGTGAGATTAAAATTAAATGAGAGTGTCTTTCATCTCCAAAAGTCAAGAAAAACAGTAACTTCAAAGAAAGCTGAAGAGAAAAAAATCATGAAGACCAAAAATCAATGAAATATAAAACAAAAGACAAAGAAGATTAGCAGTCAGAGGTTTGTTTTTTGAAAGGATTATTAAATCTGAACCTGTAGGAATATTTATCTAAAATAAGAGAAACTAAGGGCACAAATAACAATCAAGAATTGGCAAAGACAACATCAATGTAAATCCTGCATGCATGCAATAATTCCTCAGATTTATTTTGACATGTTTTCTGGCAGTAACTTTGAAAATTTAGAGGAAATTAAAAAAAATTCACAAACAAGAATAAAGGCAACTTACTGAAGCTTCAAAAGTGCTAAAAGTAAACCTCATGATTAAAAACTTTTCCTCTCCTATACATTATACTGTATGATACAGTGTGATATGCCACAGTAACATGTACAAACCATCTATAGCTAAATGTGAATATAGGGCTGAATTTCACAAATATACATGGCTGATCTTGAAAAGCCCTAAATTTAAAAGTACTTGTAGTATAATGGTAAAGTTTGATAAAAGGCAAATTAATTGACTTTAAAGGCCTGGAAGATGGTTATGTCTAGACTAGGGGGGAAGTTTAGTCATATCTGGAGGGTCTAGAGGTGGTTCTGTGAGGGTGGAAACCTTCTGTTTACAGCCCAAGAGGTGGTTGAATAGGCTGTGCTTTTGGCTAATTTATTATGTTTCCAGTTCTATTGTTTTTTTTCTAGTTCACTGTAAAAAGATTAGATTGCTGGTTGAATATTTTCACAAAAACTGTCAAGGGGTTTAAGAACAGCCTACATGCACAAGAACAAGAGAAAAGGAAATAAGGTGATATTAGATCAATCAGGCTTGTGGTCTAACCTGTCCATTCACTACAGCACAAGTTTGGAAGTAGGAAAACATCTGAATGACCAACAGATCACCTCACATAGAAGTTTAACCTTAAATGCCACTGGGAACTCTAGGAAGTGACCCCCAGTTCACTGCAAACCCCCACAAGCTTCAGGAAGTGATGACAACATGCCCCTGGGTGAGGGTTGATCATGAGGCTCCCTCCACGCTCCATCTTGTTGGGCCACTGCCTTCCCCCACCCTAGACAATGACCTGAAATGCTGTATTCAGAAGCAATATAACTGGCTATCAGCAGGCAAGTTAAGGATGAGAACCAGCCCGACTAAAATAGGGGTATTTAGCACAAGTTTCAGTAATGAAAGCTGAGAACATCAGCCATCTCCCTACTGACTCCTGTATACTGAGGAACAAAGATTCCTCAAATCAGGTGATTGGTAAAATTTTCCTGGGGGAATCAAATCTGTTTGAATAGATGGGTTATATCACAAGATGGATTGATTCATTGATATATAAATAGATTAGGTGGATGACAAATAGATTAGACGGATGAATGGGTAAATAGTTGGGTGGATAAAATGATAGATGACAGGTAGATTAGGCAGATGGATGGATGGATGGATGGATGGATGGATGGATGGATGGATAAATGGATGAAGGATACTTGAAGAGGCTGACATCAGGGATTGATCACTAAACAATTTAGTCACATCAATCTATAGTGAAACATATATTCTATGAACCTCAAAGAAGAAAAAAAGAGTTCTCAATCATCTTTTGATGCCCCATTCTAAAATATGAATGGAGAGAGAGAGAAAGTTCTTCACACACTTGAAAAAAGGCTTTGATATTAAATCAGAGGCTAATAAATGGGAAAACAATGAACATAGAGGAAATAGAGACTGTGCAGGGGAATGAAAACAGAAAACAAAACAAGAATATCATTGTTATCTTCAGAGAAGTCAAAGAATGTACAAAACAGGATGATATGCATGCACACATGGATTCTCCTCTCTCCCTCTCCCTCGCCTCTCTTTCTCTCTCTCTGTCACACACACACACACACACACCCCTTAGGAAAAACCATTAGAAAAGGAAAAAGAAGTCAATTGAAGGTTTTGAATATAAAGTTAATTTTATTTCCTAGAAAGTAGAAAAAAAGAGACAGAAAAATTGAAAATATGGATAAAGAATACATTCAGTAGAAGAGTCCAAGTTCCAATGTTTGAAAAGTTCAAGACAGAACAGAGAAAAACAGAAGTGAGTGTGTTACAGATACAAAAGGCCCACTAAGAACTCACAACAGTGTGAAAATAGACTCACACCAAAGGCCATCAATATGAAATTCCAAAATACTGGAAAAAAGTTAAGACCTGAGCTTATCAAGAGAAGTAAACATCCTGTATTATTAGACCTCAGAATAGCATTAGCTTGTCAGTAACGTCAGTGAAAGCTAGAAGATAGAGCATGGCCTTCATAGCTCTTTGGAAAGATCCAAATATCTTTGGAAAGAAAGATATTTCCAAAATAGTATCCATCACAAAGCCATCAATTATGCGTGATGATACATTAAACACAATTTTGGATAAGCAAGGGCTCAAAAATGTAACCCCTAAATGCTCACACACAGGATGCTGTGGGACGTGTGGGTGACCCACACCGTAGACTAAATCTAAAGCTGTGTTGAGGTAAACTGAGGGAGGCTAGGAACACAGTGTGGGAAATGGAGATAGCAGCCTTGGAGTGCCAGGGACGAGAGGCCAGGATTGCATCTATAAAACAGGCCTGGAAGGAGATCTTGCAAGTGGGAACAGGTCAAAAATCCCTAGGGAAGATTTATTATACAAAGGGAAGTTGATAGATCACCAAACTGATAGAAAATTCATACTGTGTCGTAAATAAAGAAACTAAATATATGGGGCAGTCGAAGAAATTAGACTGTTGGAAGCAGTAGAGTTGTTCAGGGAATGAAAATTAATCCTGGGGTGTATATGGCTCAGCGATGAAAGTATTTGCAGTCACATAATAATAAGAGTGTTAGTATCAGCCTAAGCAAAATGATGATATAAAGGAAAAGCAGGAAGGAGAGATGGAAGGGTTAAGGGGAGAGGAAGGAGTGAAAGCAAGGCAAATTGCCCCTTTCCATAACTGAAATGCAATACGTATTGCTGCAAACTGGAAATTAATAAATAGTGATCAGAGGATATTATTTACAATCACGGAGGTAAATTCTAAAAAATAATTAATTAAAAGAATGTGAGCCTGTAGCAGGGAGTACGGGCAAGTGAGATGCCTCAGAAAACCCATGGACTCCTTAAATGATAGGCAAGTACAACTCTACTAAAAATGAAAGCCTAATTAAACATCAAACAGTAAGGAAAGAATATAATAGTATCGTAATGGCTGTAAAGAGTTTCGTGTTTTTCCTAAAACTCACATCTACTTCCAATTGAGCATAGCTGGATGAGGATATTTACAAAAGAAAGAATACAAAATCTGCCAAGACTTTTAATGTTTTCTAAAATACAGTCAGGGCATGTGAAAACACAGAATCTTGAAGGCAGACTACACAGAGTAAATGCATATTTAATTAACAGGTTGCTAAGACTGAATGACAAGCACAGGTCTGAATCTTAAGGTACAATTAATGTGATGATTCTGAGATCCTGCTAATTTTTAGGAGTAAAATGCACACAATATATGGAATAGACTTCTTTATTTGCTGTACAGCATAACAAAGCCACATAATAATTACAATTTGTTTCTGCTGAACGATAGAGCCATTTGGACACCCTTAATGTCATCAATTAGAGTTTAATGCATAATTAAATTGTACAGCTAATTAGTGCACAATGAAATAAAAAGGTCAATTGATGAATAATGGAAATTATCCACTCGAATAGCAAAATATCATTTTGAAGGCAATGACTTCTATGCAACGTCATTGAAGCCACTAAGCTAGAATCATGAGTCAGATTTTCATTTCAGGTCTAGAAATTTTCATTTATTTCTAATTAGCTAACTAGATTGTAGCTTTGCAGGAAAATAAGTGGAGGTGATTTGTTCATACACTGACATCCTCAATCTCTGGTTAGCATGTAAGGAGCTTAAATACTTTACGACACATCATAAATGCTCCATAAATATTATCTGTTGTAATCCCTATTCCAAACCTGAAGGCATGTCACTATTTATTTTGCAGAAAGTTTACACCAATGAACTTTATGCTTTATACAGTCACACGCAGTAGTGAGCGGCATTTCTTTTTCTTTATTTTTACACACATTTCTCTTTAATGAAATGAATATTATTTTATTCCTTACTCCTAAAATATTTATAAGAATTAGATTTCACGAAGTAAAGCAGCTCCCTGTCTGTATCACATTTAAGCACGCGTTACTATTTTCCTTTTCTGATAGCTATTCAAGGACATCAGCTTTATGGCTAGCAGGAGGAGTAGAACATCCTGTTCTTTCTGCAATATCAGCAGTTAGAGGGTTTAGTTTCCTGTTCTGTTCATTATTCTTCTGTTTGACTGTACTACGTCCATGCAACAGCTCCCCTGTGCTAGGGTCCCTAGCATACTTTTAACTCATTATATATAATATTTACTACTTTTCAGTGGAATCAAACTGTAAAAAATAAGACTTAGCTGATTTTAACATATTACTTTGAATAAGTAATATAAGAGTCAAGAGATACAAAGAGTAAACAATGGAAGACACAGGATTTCATAGATTCTACAATGTGCTTTTTCACACTTTAACATGGCGGCTGTTGAACTGTGGGGGATATGTCTTACAATCCAAGATGTATGATGTTGGAATTAGCACTGTTCTTTTTAATGATTTTTTAAAATGGCATATGAAATAATGGCATGTCTTAAAATTGATGTTGATTCAGATTTACCGAGACAAGTAAAGACACCAGCGTCATGTGGCTGAGGATGCTTCCCAGCTCACCCTTGTGTTTATTACACATCCTTTCAGAGACGTGCCATGCACTTTCTTGTATATGCTGCTAAATCGGAATCCTACTTTACAGGAATGTAAGAGTCCTTTTTGTTGTTTTCTCAGTGTTACAGAAGTAGACTGACAAAAATTGTGTAACTATATATTTATTTAGTATATATAATAAATATAAAATATATATGTACAGTCTACATATCTATTTTTATGTGCATATACATTATATGCACATGAGTTTTATGTGCATATACATTATAACTGGTGACCACAGTGGAGCTAATTAACAAATCCATCACCCCACATAGCTCCTTCCTTTTGTGTGTGTGCTGAGAACACAGCATCTCCTTCCTTAGCAAGTTCTGAGGATTCCGGATGGAGTCATCGATGTCTTCCATTTTTCATTCACATTATACACCTCAAATGTCTTTTATACCAGTTCAGAGAGAACTACTATAATATTTTGGTGCCTGTTTTGCCTTAAATTCTGTGCCCATACTATAATTTATTTCATCCGTTCCCTACTGAAGAGCATGTAGCTATTTTTAAGTGTTATTAAATATAACAAATGTTAGAATTTTCTTTTTTTTGAGACAGGGTGTCCTTCCTTTCCCCCAGGCTGGAGTGCAGTGGTGTGATCTTGACTCATTGCAACCTCTGCCTCCCAGGTTCAAGCAATTCTTTCCTGCCTCAGCCTCCTGAGTAGCTGGGATTACAGGCACGGACCACCATGCCCGGCTAATTTTTTTTGTATTTGTAGTAGAGACGGGGTTTCAGCATGTTGGTCAGGCTGGTCTGAAACTCCTGACCTCATGATCCGCCCACCTAAAATGTTATAAATTTTAAATAAGGTATTTGCCCATGTGCAATCACAGCTGTAGGTGAAAAGTATATTACTTAATGGGTGGAAGCATTTTTAGTTTTAAGAGAATTTCCCATTGAAATTGTACCAATTTGCAATCTCACTAGCAGTGTCTAAGGGTACATTTTGTGCTCATACTTTTAAGACTGGAGTTATGTATCATACTTTTAGTTCTTAATTCAAAGGCAAAACATCGTCAATCATGGCTTTTTTTTTTTTTTTTTTTTTTTCTGAGATGGAATCTCACTCTGTCTCCCAAGCTGGCACAATCTCGGCTCACTGCAACCTCTGCCTCCCAGGTTCAAGCAATTCTCCTGCCTCAGCCTCCCAAGTAGCTGGGATTACAGGTGTGAGCCACCACACCCAGCTACGTTTTGTATTTTTAGTGAAGATGGGGTTTCATCATGTTGGCCAGGCTGGTCTCGAACTTCTGACCTCAAGTGATCCATCCACCTCGTCCTCCCAAAGTGCTGGGATTACAGGTGTGAGCCACCGCACCTGGCCTGTATTTTCTTAAGCATGACAGGGATTAAGCCTTTTTACATATGTGAGCCAACGGGTGTTTGTTTGTGTGTTTGTTTCCTTAAGAAAATCTATTAGTATGTTTTAAATGTTGTATTGATTATAATATGCATAGAGAGAAAATTATGTCACAAGTTTACAACCTGATGCATTCTCATAAACTAAACAGGCCTGCATCATCAGCCCCCAGGTAGAAGGGATGCCTGCAGCATCCCACAGAAACCTTCTCTCCTGCTCCTTCTGAGCCTGTAGTCCCCGACGGCACACACACACACACACACACACACACACACACACACAGGACACAGGGCATCGATATCTCTCCTTCCACCCGCTATCCTCCAAGGTGACTGCACCCAGGCGCTGCAGGGGTTGCTGAGGCTTCCACTGCACAGACCCGCTGCACCTCCTCATCTCCCTCCTCTGGCTGTGTCCATCACTGTGGAGGGCCGTGCCAGGCGGGGAATTCAGCCATGCGACCAAGCAAGTGACGGGGCACTGAGTCCACCTAGCAAAGGCATGTCGGTGAGTGAGCTGGCATTGGCCTCAAATCCCGCACCCACTAAGGTTTGGGCTGCTCCCAGCCGGGGGATCAGCCAGGCTGGCTAACGGTTGCTGTAAAGTGGAAAATGAAAACGCAGGAATGGCCAGCGTGAAATCCACCAATTTAAAAATAGGTCTCTAGAGCCCCCTCTTGCCCGGATTGCTACTCAGGAAGTGGCCGAGAGGAGATGACACCTTCCTGCAAGCAGTTTCATGTAGGGACCAAAACTCCCTCCTGAGATGTGGGGACCAGGATGTGAAGGCGGTAGCCATGGATGTGAATGTAAGCTTGTGTGTGGGAGGCCTTTCCAATGCCCGGGGATAAGATGACTGTGGATACAGGAAGGTGGAAGAGCCACTGAATATCTTGGCTACCAGCCCAGGATTGAGCATCTCTGGTGATAAAAAGTGCACCATTATCAGACTGCAGAAAGAACACGGGCACCAATTGCTTCAAGGACCAAAACGATGTGGCCAGCACCGACCGATGGCACTACCATGGCCATGCTGCAATCTGAAAAGGTGCCACCCCCTGTGAAGCACCGACAACAGCCTCAGAGGGATCAGGGTTCCACGCAGCTCCAGGGGCAGGCAGGGAAGACACAAATGCCCTCCAGCCTCCTCCCTGGGAGACACGGGCTCACCTTCTGGAAGGAGTCAGAGCCACTGGAAGCAGCAGTCTTGTGTCAGAGCTGCCGAGTGCACTTCCGTGGGCCCGATCTGGGTGGTAGATGGGTCCCATGTCTGGTGCTCTGAGAGAGCCAGGCGTCCGTGGGGTCGGATGTCAGTCAGTGTTGTCAAGCGCCCGCCCATTCTGTGGGCACCTGCACGAGAGGGCCAGGTGGCTCTGCAGCCACAGAGATCTTCAGTCTGCAGTTCCTCAGAGGCGTGCCTTCAATGTGCCAGTGTTCCAGGGGTAGAGCAAACACACAGGCCACTGGCAACAGCTCAGGAAGCGGTGAACACACAGCAAAGAGCCTAAGGCCAGAGCTGCGGGAGGGCCCTTGAGTTCTTCCCACTGCGGAGCGGTCACACCCACACTGGGCCCTGCGTGGCTGGAGCTGAGGCTGGGCAGCCCCAGGGGCTCCACTGGGTCACACAGAGATGACTCACCAGCGAGACTGGCCCAGGCTCTTAGGGAAACCCTGCAGATCAGGGCCTCTTGGAGCCAGATGTTCTGTTTCAGGCGACAGAGTGGCAAATGAAGTTCCCTACAGGAATTGCTGCCAGGTTTTCCTGTTAAACCCGGTGCTAGACACTGTGAGGCCCCCGCAGCACTGAGCACACACCGTTTCCCTGTTTCCATCTGACAAACGGGGCTCGCTGGGCCTTTTTCCTGGGCAGTCGTTGACTCCAATCTGATCTGCTCTGATACCAGGCTGGAGAGTTGTAAAGCCTCAAAAGGTCAGGAGTTCGGTTTGGATAGGAATCCCTCACCGGCTTCAAAATCGATGCCCTGAGAGCACTTTCTGGGAGGGCTGCTCCCTTCCCCGCATCAGTGTAGATTTGAGGGTCAAAGGGTCACTCAGCTCATGGGGCCCAAAAGAGCTCTTGCCACGGCTTGAGGGGCTTCCCTCCACGGGAGCTGGTTGGCAGTAACCTGATGTGAAGAAGCACAGAGGACGGGGTGGGGTAGGGGGAAGGGCACTCACGACTGTCATCCCAGCACTTAGGAGGCCAAGGCGGGAGGATCACTGGAGCCCAGGAGCTCAAGGCCAGCCTGGGCAACACAGTAAGACTCTATCTCTATGAAAAGTTCAAAAATTAGTGGGGCATGGGGACGCACACTTGTGGTCCGGGTTACTCAGGAGGCTGAGGTGGGAGAATTGCTTGAGCCCAGGAGTTTGAGGCTGCGGTGAGCTGTGATAGTGCCACTGAAACTACAGCTTGGACTACAGAGTGAGACCCTGTCTCTAAAACAACAGCAAAGAACCACGTAGAACACCCATGTGAGACACATACAGTCTCCAGTACTCAAACTTTCCATAAAAACCACCTTTTTGGCGGTGGGCAAGAAGAGATCTCAGTTTATCCTTGACTGCTGGAGATTCCACAGAGACCCCCAAATCTTTACTTCATACGTGAACTCTTGAATTTTGAGCATAGGTCAGCAACCCCTGCTGTGAGAAAGGGGGTCATTCTATACATGAAATGTTTTAACATCAGAGAACAGAAGCGCTCACCCTAAATCCTGACCTGTTCACTGGTGACAAGCGGTGAGGGACTGTCCCACTAGCATTTCTCTATGAGGGTTCTTCCCAATCAAGAGAATCCCCTCTGCCACTGAGGGGAGGGGGAAGTACAAGTGGTCAACACAGTAATTTCTACTACACATTCAGAGGTTGTATCATCATCTCTGTATACTCGGAAAAACAGAGAATATAGAGAGACAGACAGGAGGCTATTTATTCTGGGAATTGGCTCACAGGAGGATGGGGGCTGAGAAGTCCCACAATATTTCATCTTCAAGCCAGAGACGCAGGAAAGCCTGTGGTGTAATTCAGTCCAAGGCCAAAGGCCTGACAATTGGGGGGAAAGAAGAAAGGCCGTGGTGAAAGTCCCGAGGTTGAACCAGGAGCTCGATTTCCAAGGGCAGGAGAAGACGCATGTCTCAGCTCAAAAAGAGAAGGGGTGAATTCACCCATCTTCCAACTTTGGGTTCCTTTGGGCCCTCGGTGGGTTGGATGGGGCCCACCCCTGTGGGACAGGGTGGACCCTCCTTACTCAGCCCATGGTTTCAAATGCTGATCTCTTCTGGAAATACCCACACAGACACACCCAGAAGTGAAGTGTGATCAGCTGCCTGGGTATCCCTTAGCACAGCAAGTTGACACATAGCATGCACCATTGCAGATGGAGAAACAAAAACAGTGGTTGAATGGTCCCTAAAAGCCCCCCTAGTAGGTCATGTTAGTGTCTGTTTCCCATTGCAAATGCAGTTTTACAAACTCTCTGTTAACTTCAGGAGCCTCCTCCCACCGTGGAATGAATAGGGTGGTGACTTGAGTGCCTGTACACAACAGAGCTATAAAAGTTTGTGTGGCCGGGCACGATGGCTCATGCCTGTGATCACAGCACTCTGTGAGGCCGAGGCGGGCGGATCACAAGGTCAGGAGTTTGAGACCAGTCTGGCCAACATGGTGAAACCCCGTCTCTACTAAAAATACAAAAATTAGCCAGACATGGTGGTGTGCATCTGTAATCCCAGCTACTCTGGAGGCTGAGGCAGGAGAATCGTGTGAGCCGGGAGGGGGAGGTTGCAGTGAGCCGAGATTGCCCCATTGCACTCCAGCCTGGGTGACAGAGCAGGACTCTGCCCCACCCCCCAAAAGAAAAGCTTGTGTCCATCTCTCTCTGGGGTCCCCCAGCACACTTGGTTGGGTGCATATGGGCTTCACACCTCTTGCCAGTCATCCTCCTCCACAGCACAGCTGAGGTCAGGGTAGGAGGAGACGGAAGAAGCCACGTGGAGGGAGGGGAAGGCTGCATTGTGCCTCAGTAAGCAGGCTCAGCGACCTTCAGTTTCATCTGAGGGCTGCTTGTTTCTCAAACAAATAAACTTTGAATGTTTCTGATGCAACCAGAGTTCTGTAATTTTCTGGCAGACACCATCTGCCTCGGACCTTGGGTCTTTCTGGACTTCTCAGCCATAGCTACACTTGCCTTTTGGCTGGGGCTGTGAGGCTCACTGCATCAATGTTGTGATCACATTTATTTCTTCTCTCGCTAGGGGAGAGTGAACAGCAATCAAAGCGCCGTAAGGGAAACTTGTTTCAATCCTACCTCTTGCTGCTCAGCCTCTAAACATTCAGGGCCAGACAGGCAGGACTCTGTGGGGTCCTCACCCTCCCAGCCCCAGCACTCGCTCCCCGGGCTACAGCATTTACTGTTGAATCTCAGCAAGTCTTTTTAAAGCTCTAAACGTGGTCTGTGAGGTCCTCACCTTTTCTCTTCCAGAGTCATGTCTCTGTCTGCATTTCATCTTCTTTGCCAACAACTTTCAGGAATTGTGAAGGGTCTGACTTGACTCAATGTTCAAGCTGCCACATTGGTCTTCAAGGAGGTACAAGAGCCTTGGATCAGAAAAAAAATCTCGATGACTCACAGCAGAGAAATCAGTCAATTACTCACAGCAGAGAAATCAGTATGAGCTTTCCATGTGCCTGAGTTCCCCTCACCCGCAAATCCCAGTCGAGTGGTCTACACAGATCCGGGTAGGTGGAGTAACTGACTCACAGCTGAGGAACTCCTCAATTTTAGGGAACCTGATGTTTTTTTAGTAACAATGTGCTATAAACCTGCCTGATTTTTGCTTTGCAGGGGACACCATCTCTGAGCACTTTCTGCTGTATAACAATCTTAGAAATGATTGTCTGGAACAAATGCCAATCCACACCCCTATTCTCTAGACACGGAGCAAGACAGGACATCATGGAGACCCGGCTCCCAACAGCCACGTGATGCCTTCTGTCAAGAATTACAACCCTGCACTCATTGGCATCTAGTGCTTATACATGGCTGTTTATATCCTCTGTCCAGGTTTTACTACAGTTTCAACAGAGTCTACATTTAATACAGCGACGTTTTCGTGCTCAGGACTAGAAGTCCCTGAGCTAATTTTTAATAAAATTTATTGAGCCTCTGCTACATGCTGGAGCAGAGACCAAGGTATAATCAAGATAAAAGAACTCCTCAGTGAGCTCATGAGTTCTTAGCAGAAACATGCGTCTGTGTATATAAGCAGCACGCAATCCAAGAAGAGCCATAAAAGAAAGTGACCCGAGTGCTAATCTGTAAGAGCAGAGCTAAATCTAGACAGGATTTGTCAAGGAGTAAATCCTAGAGAAGGGATTACTTGAGCTGAGTCCTGAAGGCTCAGCAGCAGTTCTACAATTCTATAAGTACGTAAAGATTATCCCAAGTAGAGGCAGGAACAAGCAGGGGGACTGTGAAAATACGAGAAAGAAAAGCATGTTCAGGGAATAGCAGTGATGTCAGCAGGGCTGGGGCACTGTGAGTTCTTATTCATTCCCACGGTTTCAATCATCCCTCCCGTGCTGGTCACCCCAATCTTATCTTTCAGCCCATTCATCCATCCTGAGTTTCATATTTTAAATACCTCCTCGCAGTTTTCCATTCATAATGCCAAAAAAGGACTCAAATCATGTTTCTCCTATCTCTGTGAATCACACTGATTTTCATGGAGTTGCTCAAGACTCCAAGTTTGAGAGTTTTTTGTCACATCTCTTGTTATTCATTTCACAAGACTAGCCCATGAGAAAGTCATGTTGCCTGGACCAAGTCATTCACACTTGTAATCCTAGCACTATGGGAGGCAGAGGTGGGTGGATTACGTGAGCCCAAGAGTTCGAGACCAGCCTGGGCAACATAGTGAGACTCGGCCTTTACAAAAATAAATAAATATAGAAATTAGCCTGGCGTATTGGCGCCTGTCTATAGTCCCAGCTACTCAGGAGGCTGAAGTGGGAGGATCAGTCGCTCCCAGGCAGTCCAGGCTGCAGTGAGTTGTGACTGTGCCACTGCACTCCAGCCAGAGCAACAAAGCAAGATTCCTTCTTTTTTGGTTTGCTTCACAAAACAACAAAACAAAACAACAACAAAATAAACATGTTGATGCTGAGTCTTCAGTATCGTTGGTCTCAGTTACCATGGTCTAAACAGGATAACCTCTTGCCTCATCTAACTGTTCCCTCAGAAACTGCTAATGTCCCCAACTAACAAATCTTTCACAAAATAGATGAATAGATGGTCATTGTGAAAAAACCCACATGGATCATTTTATTCTCCTGGTGAAAATCATCCAGCAGTTTCCTCATTCTTCAAACTTCCAATCCCTCCTCTAGGGGAAGAAAGCAAAGACACAGTAAGACATAGTAATTGCAATTCCCAAAGTATTTGTGAGCTCTCATATTTTTCAAGCAAGCTCCCTTCTCAGAAGGAATGCTGATACCTTAAAAGGTGAGACAACTTGGATCACCGACTATTCGATGCCCTAGCATTGGCTGTGTCTGAAGAGGTGCCAGTGGAAACACAAGCATTTCCAACTGAGAAACTCTTGAGCTTTTTGGTCAACTGAGGGTTTACAAAATGTTTGGAAACTCTGCTCTCATTTCCTCTATTCATATATGTGGCAAAATCTCTCAGACTTTTCCTTCCATTTTCCTCCAAGAAGAAACTAGCTAGAACAATTGCTGCTACATTTCTGATTGGTTTTTACTCCATTTGCATATTTTTGTTCTTATAAGAATATTATAAATGCTGGGACTAATTGGTGTGACAGTGGAAAACGGGCACTTGTGATTGGAACTTAGTGTAAGTTCAATAGTGACGTGTGAGCCAGAACCAAGTCAGGAGACAGCACCACACAGTCAAAAGTTCAGTATAAAGAATTCCTACCTATGAAGAGGATTACATGCTAGGGAGAAAAGCAAAGCAAAGCAAAACAATCCAGACAGATCCAGGAAGAGAGAACAGGTCTAGGGGTTCATTAATACCTGTAAGGTTGAAGCAATGCCCTCTCTGACAAATCAGGGGTAGCCACTTCCCAGGGCTGAGGCAGTGATCGCATTGGAGAGGGCACAGGGAAGGTGGCTGAGGTGGCCGCTGTGCTGGGGGACACCCAGAAGCTCTCCAGGGGCCCATGGAGCGGGGCTTCAGTTCCTGGGCACCCTGTGCACACTGCAGGCCTCTTCTCAGAGCTCAGGGGCCCACAGGGAGGGACACCGATTCCTGGGCACCCCTACACACTACAGGCCACCTCTAGGAAGAGCTCAGGAAGAACTCCTTCTCCTGCAGCATCCTCCCAGGGCCCTGGGCTCACAACAGTAACAGTGTGCAGGCTGGCAAAGAAGTGTCAGCACCTGCAACACCATAATCCCGCAGCGGGCAATGGGAGGCGGAGTGGGGACTGAGAACAATAAATTAACAGTGAGTACCGCCACCGTGACAAGTGCAGCTGCCTCCCGCCTTTCCTTCTCTCCTTCAGTCAAAATAAAGGCAACATTTGGATAGTGCGTGCTCATTTCTTCTGTGTGTGTGTGTGTGTGTGTGTGTGTGTGTGTTTCTGTCATATGGGCTCCTTGACCTTGACATTATTTTCTAAGTATTCTCTCCAAACTCATTATTATTTTGTAAGTAACTTTGTTATCTCCTCACTAAATGCATCCCATTGAACAATTACATTTTAAACTTTAACAAGAGTCTCAGGGGCCCCTGTGGTCTCAACCTGCCCATCTCATCAGCTCTTTAGCTCCTAATTCCCTCAACACTTGTATATTTCAGTTTTAGGCTTTTTTTTCCTTCCTTCCTTCCTTCCCTCCCTCCTTCCTTCCTCCCCTCCCCTCCTGTCCTCTCCCTTCCCTTCCCTCCCTCCCCTCCCCTACTCTCCCCTTCCTTCCCTTCCCTCCCCCCTTCCCTTCCCTCCCTTCCCTCGCCCCCCTTCCCTTCCCTTCCTTCCTTCTTTTCTTTCTTTCTTTCTTTCTTTCTTTCTTTCTTTCTTTCTTTCTTTCTTTCTTTCTTTCTTTCTTTCTTTCTTTCTTTCTTTCTTTCTTTTTCTTTCTTTCTTTTTTTCTTTATTCCTTTCTTTCTTTCTTCTTTCTTCTTTCTCTCTCTCTCTCTCTCTTTCCCTTCCTTCCTTCCTTCCTTTCTTCCTTCCTCTTTGTAAGTACCAGGATGTTTCCACCTCAGAACCTTCACACCCAAGCTTCATTCCTCTAATACCCCCACTGACCCCCAGGCACTCTCCCCTTTAAACCAAAAGCTGCAAGAGGAAGTTTAGTATAAGGGGAAAGGGGACATAGATAGGGTCCTTAGACATCCTTGCCCTGCGCCCACCCACCAGCCCTTCTCAGCCCCAGATCCTAGGGTGCAGGAACACACAAACCCAAGTAGGTCCCAGGACCGAAGCCTGTTGGAGCAGCACGACCCCATCATCTGAGAGCTCAAGAAGCAACAGGAGCTCACGGGCCTTCCCACACAAGCTTGAGAGAGCCGCACATATCATCCGAATCTCCGAGGCTTTCTGAGTTCCTTTTATCTGTGGGCATCGCAATGTCTCAGACGACTACAAACGTGAAAGAAAACTTCTTGAAAGAGAGAAGGAGACTGTAACAGAAACCAGTTGCCCAGGGTATCATCCCAGGACCCCTAGATGTTTTGGAAGAGTGTCATCTGCTGACACCTCTAGTGCCTTATCAACACCTGTACCTGTGGATACAGTTCAAAGGAAGCCTTGAGGAATGGTGGCGTTTCTAAAGGGTTTGCTCTGCAGCAGAACAAGAACCTTGACAAGGATGAAGTTACCTGGCTGTTTCACTCCCCGCCTACCTGAAGTTTTATGAGTTCATTGCCCACCATGGTAGAATGTGTGTCCCACTGGTTTTCCGAGGTGCAATGTGAACTTCACGGTACTGGGTTCATCTCATCTACCTGTGTCCTTAAAAGGTAGCACCAGGCTTTATAGGAATAATTAACATTTTTTCAATGAGAGAATGAAAACAGTCTGGAGTTGTTTTGTGGTGTGTCTCATGGAGTGTCCTTTTTATCCTCCAAGTGATTAGCAGGCATCGATTCTGAGTTAGGGACTCCATGAGGTTTTGGGCTAAAACAGTGAACAAGATACTCAAGAACTTTTTTTTTATTATAGAGCTTCCGATCCAGCAAGAATTAAAAAGACAAAATAGGGTCAGGCATGGTGGCTCACGCCTGTAATCCCAGCACTTTGGGAGGCTGAGGTGCGTGGATCACAAGGTCAGGAGATCTAGAACATCCTGGCTAACATGGAGAAACCAGACACCAAACTTGCCTGTGCCTTGACCGTGGACTCCCAGACTCCAGAACTATGGAAATAAATGTCTATTATTTGCAAATTACCATTTCTATATTTTATTATAGCAACCCCAGTGGACTAAGACAACCGGGGCCTCCAATGTGTAGGCCAACAAGCAAGAAAATATCCACCTGGACATTAGTATTTGCTTGTGTGTCTTAGTCATTTTGCCTACGTTTAACCATGGAGAAAGCAATACCACCTGCAGTGACAGTTTTAAGAAGCAACAATGATGTATTGTGACATTGTATTGTCCCTGCTCTAACGAGGACCCTTTCTTTAGTAGGAGAAAGATTGTACCACTTGGTATGGACCATTTGCTAAGCAACCCAGATAATGAAATCACTTTGTCATCTTTTGCTAGAGCTGCTCATCACACATGTCTTGGAGCTTTTTATTTCACGGTGAGGTATGGGGCTGCTGGAGGGATTCCCCTGTTTCTTATTACCTACAGCCTTTTTGTGGCCACTGTTTGTCTTTAGTGGAGATTTATGATCTGGGCAATGGAGGTTAAGTAATCCGCCTTCCCCAGTACAGCCTTCTATTTAGGTTGTCTTATATCAAATGGGCAAGGAATCATTCTTTGCTGTAAACATCACTTTCAGAAAAGTTGAAATTTAAGTACCTATTGAACATTCACTCAAATTTTCTCTCTAAGACAGAAATAAATAGAGGTCATCACTACAGCTTTGAGTGTTATTTCCAGGAGGAACATCTATCCTTTCATGTCAAGGCCAGTGGACTCAGGCCACAGAAAACTTACAGAAGGAGAGACTTTTCCAAGGACCTAACACTGATTCCAATTTTCATCAAACCATGTTTTCACCTGCTGGTCTGCACAGACAATTTTCATGTTTCTAAAAAACTATGTAGTAACTTGTATAATGATGATAAAGCTCTGTATTACAATTGAATAAGACGGGAAAACTATTTCAAGTTATTTGCTGTGGGTATCATTTAGGAATCTTCTAATTTCAAGTAATAGCAAATCACCACCCACGGTAAGCTAGCAAGACATGGAACCGCAGCATCTCATAGACAGGAGTGGTCCTGGATCCAGAACTCCAGACCTGAGACCACCGTCGGCTCCCCTTCCTCTGCGGTGATCATTCTTACACTGGCTCCCTCCCACTGTGGTGAGCAAGTGGCTGCTGAGTCTCCTAGAGATATCCCTCCAGATGCCCGTGGAGAGAAAAGAGTCTGTTTTGTTTTCAAACTTGATAGAAAAGGTCTAGAATTCCCTCTGTATTCATTTTGGTCACCAATCCATCCCGGAAGCGATGCCTGTGGCCAAGAAGAAGGGGCCATAATGCGAATGCAGGCCTGAGTGAGGTGCTGCAATGTTAAACCTGGGATGCAGTCAGCAGCCCCAAATGCATGAGCTTCCCGAGCGACGGCCAACCTCAGACATCAAGGTACTGTTAAACAAAGGGAGAAAAAGCCCAGGAACTCCACATCAGCAAATGTCCAGTGTGAAGAATAATCAATAAACATGCTTTTACTTATAGGACTTAAATATTGGCACCAATAGGGACCAAATAGGGGTTATTTTTCTCCTAAATGTCAGAGTTTACAACCTACCATGGAAAAGATTTTTTTTTAATGTTGTATATACCTAAGGTGTACAACATGATGTTCTGACATATTTATACTATAGTCAAGCAAATTAACATATCTATCATCTCACATAATCACCTTTAATCGTGATAGGATCACATAAAATCTATTTGCTTGACAATAACTGCGGATGCATAACATGATATAGAATGTGACTTTTCTGTCATCTTAAATTTTAGTCTAATGTTACCTTCAAATTTTCCAAGCAGATGACAATGGGTGATAAACACACCTATATCCTAGATGAATCTTTGCAGGAATTTACTAGAAGATAGGAAAATGGCTCCTTTGATGATCAGACCCCATTGCCTACCTTCATATCTAAGGGAGAACCACAAATTCAGAGGAAGTCATTTGAACTGAGAGGATCAGCGGGGTAGAGGGTTGAGGGCATTTCCGTTGACGAGAGAATCTAAACATGGAAGGCTCCCAAAAGAATATGAATTTTCTGAGTGATGGATGCAGGTTTGTATGCAACCAGACATGTCACACTTGTTAATTGGGTTCTATATTTTATTTTTTAATTTTTAAAATATTTTTTAATTGAGACATAGTAATTGTACCCATTTATGGGATGCAGTGTGATATTTCTGTACATGTATACATTGTATAATGATCAAATCATAATAATTAGCATATCCATCTCCTTACACACTTATCATTCCTTTGTTGTGAGTACATTAAAAATCCTCTTTGCTAGCTATTTGAAATACGAAATGCATTGTAATTAGGTTATTTAACCCCTTCTGTCTGCTTGACCTCTCAGTTCCTGAAAATTCTTCCTAAAAGCTCTCTCAGAATTTTTGGATGTTTGAGTTTCTCTTTCTTCTGTGATAGTTTTATCTTTGTGTATTATAAGGCAATCTTATTAGGCATATATAGGCTCAATATTCTTTTGTATTTCTAGTAAATATTCCATTTGTAACAATCATGAATCATTCACAACTGTGAAATAAGAAATAACCTTTCATGCTGTAGTTAAACTGTTAGAAATGGTTTTATTGCTGTTGTACAGCAGAGGAAACCCTATTTGTATCAGAAATAGAGTAGGATCTGAAATGAGTTAAGAAATACACACTGTGAGACAAAGTAGCAAACATAAGAAGCCATGTTTGCTTATTTCTTGCTAACATAATTTCACAAAGCCCCTGACTCTGTGACATGCAGCTCTCTGGAAAGGTGCTTTGAGGACAAAACAGGATAGAGCACATGGTCTCCTACACCTCTTGCCTGAGTCACTATATTCTTTAAAAGATAAATAACACTAGTCCTTGCCTTTTCCCACTCACAAGATAACATCTGGCAGGGTTAGTGATGATGCTGTTGTAATCTATAAGCAGATGTGCTCTTACACACAAGCCTTGATGTGATTTTGCTTCAGTATAACTTCTGAGCAAGTTTGATATCATTTTGCATGTATTAAGTTCCCACCACCTGTATATAAGCAACAGACTGAAATGCTGTGCCAGAGCAATCAGACAGAACCGCTCTAAATGGCTGCTCAGGTTGTAACCTTCTGGCCTGTAGACTTTAGTAAGACTTCTGAATAAAATTAACTTTAATTCCTTAGCAGCTTGATTGTTTTCTTTAGTCAATAATACAGAACAGACCATATGAGTATTTTCATATCTCCTGCCAAGTGATTCACTAGAATTTTTAAATGTCTGTGTCTTGACCTTTGAGTTGAGCTAGAGAACACGTTGAGTCATCTTCTGCTCGCTCTTTGCTATCAGTAGTTAATAAGGTTTGGTTCTGTGTCCCCACCCAAATCTCACCTTGAATTATAATAATCCCCACATGTCATGGGAGGGACTTGGTGGGAGGTAATTAAATCATGGGGGTGAGTTTTCCCCATGCTTTCCTCATGATAGTGAATAAGTCCCATGAGATCTGATGGTTTTATAAAGGGGAGTTTCTGTGCACACACTCTCTTGCTTGCCGCCATGTAAGACATGCCTTTGCTCCTACTCCACCTTCTGCCATGATTGTGAGGCCTCCCCAGTCATGTAGAACTGTGAGTCCATTAAACCTCTTTTCCTTTATAAATTGCCCAGTCTCAGGTATGTCTTTATTAGCAGTGAGAGAATGGACTACTACAGTAATAATTGGGGGGTTTGTCAACCAAACCTCTACGAGGAAATTATGTACTGGGGAAAGGAGTATCTATTCTTAAAAATGTGATTTAGTTTTCCTCTTCAAAGATTAGTTTCTGATTAACTATATGAATTTGGTAAACATCAGAATACCTCCCAAACTTTCCTGTGTGTGCTCTGGGTGGCTCTTTCACAATCCGGGCGTTCCGTTCTCTTTGCCATATTTCCATCATAATTTCCAATCTCTTATAAAGATTTGGCTGCAGTGTTCATTTTGTGGCATTACTTTACCAGTTTTCTATGAGCTCATTGCTTTTCTGTTATATATGTTTTCTCATTTTTACTACTTTTTCTGTGGGTGTTTTAGGTATATTGGTTTTTAACTTCATAGAGAAGAGATTGTAAATCTAATCTGATCATGGATCTTCCCACATTTGAAGAGATTCCTTATATATTTGCACTGAATAACACAGGCTTTGTGTGTGTTTTTTGGTCCAGCTTTTTAATTTTCTCATAGATTTTAATTTCTACTTTAAATCCAATTCTTTATTTTTCAGCAAATTAAGGCAAGAATTCAATTGCTTACGCCTTACCGTTATTGAAATTAGCTGTGTTTCTTTTATCTAATGTTTCTGCATAGTCATTAGTTACTGAATTATATTGGGCAAGACCAAGAAATGCAGCATAGATAACTTTGCATTTTAGAATTTATGATCTATGGAAGACAGATACCAAAACTACTTTGCCTTGCCTTGCCTTGCCTTGCCCTGCCCTGCCCTGCCCTGCCCTGCCCTGCCCTGCCTTTCTCTTTCTCACTTTCTCTCTTTCTTTCCTTCTTTCCCTTCCTCCCTCCCTCTCTCCCTCCCTCCTTCTTTTTTTCGAGAGACAGAGTCTCACTCTGTTGTCCAGGCTGGAGTGCAGTGGTGTGATCATGGCTCACTGCAGCCTCAAACTCCTGGGCTCAAGTGATCCTCCCACCTGAGCATTCCTGGTAGCAGGAACTACAGGTGTGTTCCACCATGCTCGACTAATTTAAAATAATTTTATTTTGAAAGAGGCAAGTTCTTGCTATGTTGCCCACGCCGGTCTCAAACTCCTGGCTTCAAGCAATCCTCCCATCATGGCCTCCCAAGCTGCTAGGATTACAGGTGTGAGCCACCATACCTGGCTACACTTCTTCATAATCTCGTTATAGAAGGAGATATTCCTATATTTTGATGAAGGGACTAACAGAAGGTTAGTGGGTCACCTTAGCAAGCCTGTTTAGGAATTCAAGTTAATTCTTCTGGTGAAATTAATGTGGGAAATTGGGCACCTGGTCCCCAGCTGGCAATCTCGTAGAGCTGCTCTTTCTGGGGTTCTTTCCTTTAAGAGTGCTCTCGATACAGACCTTTGTGCAAAGGGCCATTTCCAACTTATTAATTTGCAACAATAATATTGAGGATCAAGCAGACAATATATTTTAGTTCATTATCAGCAAATTCTGCCAGAATTATAGGCGATACCATTCACTGAGTCCTCAATCTGTGTTGGATATTTACGCAAATAACAACACGCAGAGTAAATGTATTTTTCCCCAGCTTCTTGACGTTTACTTGACAAATAAAAACTGTACAAATTTAGGGTGTACAGTGTGATGTTTTGGAAAACAAGTTAACTGTGCAATGACTACCACTACTAAGCTAATAAGCATATTCATTACCTCACCCAGTCATCGTCTTGTATGGGTGTGGCAAAAACACGTAAGTTCAACTCCTTAGCACATTTCAAGTATATGACTTACAGTGATTAACAGCAGACACCACGCCGTCCATCGAATCTTCAGGATGTATTCATCTGGTGTAAGTAAATCCTCTAACGTCAAGTCCGGTCTTGTCATCTCTTTTTCATCTGGAGTCAGTAAATCCTCTAAAGGCAAGTCAGGTCTTGTCATCTCTCTTTGTCCAAGTTCATCAAAGAACTCCCTTCTCACTCAGACCACCAGGAGTGTGGTGGCAACAATCTGATGGAAATTCCTCCTCTACAGGAACAAACCCAAGAACAGATTAGATCAGGGCCAGCAGGATGTGGCCCTAGGCCAAGTCCTGCTCACCACCGGTTTTGTAAATAACGTCATTGGAATAGGCACCCGTGTTGATAGAGGCTTTGCCCATTCTTGGCTTTGCAGTGTCAGAGTTGCATCCTTAGGACAGAGAACTGTGGCCTGCAGAGCCTAAAGTGTTTGTTTACTGTGTGGTCTCCTGAATAAAAACTTCGCCAACCACTGAATTAGATATTTTCTCCCGGGGTGTTACTGGGAAAAAGAGCCATAGATTAAACATAAATTGTATGCTTTTCCTAAAAAATACATTTCTGGGTTTTTAGTTTCTTTTTAATTTATTGTTTTACTTTTTTTTTTTTTTTTAATAAGTAAGTGGATATGTTAGAGGCGTGTGAAACAGAGCAACTCTATCTTAAATGGGAGCTGGGTGAAATGAGGCTAAAACCTACCGGGTTGCATTCCCAGATGGTGAAGGCATTCAAAGTCACAGGATGAGATAGGAGATCAGGACAAAACACAGGTCACAAAGACCTTGCTGATAAAACAGGTTGCAGTAAAGGAGCTGGCCAAAACCCACCAAACCAAAATGGCCACAAGACTGACCTCTGGTCGTCCTCACTGCTGCACTCCCAGCAGTACCATGACAGTTTACAAATGGTCAGGATGTCAGAAAATTCCTCTTTATGGTCCAAAAAGGGGAGGCATGAATAATCTGCCCCTTGTTTAGCATATAATCAAGAAATAACCATGAAAATGGGCAACCAGCAGCCCTCGGGGCTGGTCTGTCTGTGGAGTAGCCATTCTTTTATTCCTTTATTTTCTTAATAAATTTGCTTTCACTTTGCACTGTGGGCTCACCCTGGATTCTTTCTTCTGTGAGATCCAAGATCCCTCTCTTGGGGTCTGGATCAGGACTCCTGTCCGGCAACATATTTCTCTGTCCAACAACAGATATGAACCATCTGCTATTAAATGCCATTTTTAGAGATAGTATGGAATGCGACAACTTCGTCTAGCGCTTCCTAAATGTTGCTGTAAAGGCTGATGAAGAAATGTTAGGCCAGACATGGTAGCTCACACTTATGATCCTGGCATTTTGGGAGGCTGAGGCAGGAAGACTGCTTGAACTCAGGAGTTTGAAACAAGCCTGCACAACATAGGGAGATCCTGTCTCTACAAAAAAATAAAAAAATTAGCTGAGAGTGGTGGTTCAGGCTTGTAGTCCCAGCTACTCTAAGGTGGGAAGATTGCTTGAGCCTGAGAGGTCCAGGCTGCAGTGAGCTGTGATTGCACCATTGCATTTCAACCTGGCTGACAAAGCAAGACCCTGCCTCAAAAAAAAAAAATTAATAATAAATAAATAAATAAATGCTTTAGGCTTGGCACAGTGGCTCATACCTCTAATCCCAACACTTTGAGAAGCCAAGGCAGGAGAATCGCTTGAACCCAGGAGTCTGAGACCAGCCTGGGCAATATAGAGACACCCTGTCTCTATACAAAGTTTTTAAAAAATTAGCCAGATCTGGTGGTGTGCACCTGTGGTCCCAGCTACTCACAGGGGCTGAGATAAGAGAACTTCTTCAGCCTGGTAGGTCCAGGCTGCAGTGAGCCATAACTGCTACTGCAATCCAGCCTGGGTAACAGAGCAAGACCTCATCTCTAAAAAAAAAAATAAATAAAGTTTTAATAGGTAGGTATGAAAAATAATACATGCTGTAATGAAATACGTGGGTGAAAAATTAGGCATATCTCTATCTTGGTGCTCAAAATCAGTTCACTAAGGGCTCTGCAAACCTCACTGTCTGGAAGCATATTTACCATGGTTTAACTCACGCTTTCTCAAACATGTTTGTATAATGTCCAGAGAATAGTAATTTTTAGGTAGTTTTATAGGTATAAGAGCCACTTCTTAAGTGTTTCTTCTTTCTGAAAAATCACAAACTATCTGAAGAGCTTATGCAAAAGTCTCTCAATCTCAACTCACTGCAACCTCCACCTCCTGGGTTCAAGTGATTCTCCTGCCTCAGCCTCCTGAGTAGCTGGGATTACAGGCTCATGCCACCACGCCTGGCTAATTTTTATATTTTTAGTAGAGATGAGGTTTCCCCATATTGGCCAGGCTAGTCTTGAACTCCTGACCTTAAGTGATCCGCCCGTCTTGGCCTCCCAAAGTGCTGGGATTATAGGAGTGTGGAGGAAAAGTGAATGTGTTCGAAGGTAGGGGAAGATTCTGGAAGACTGTGAGGGAAATAAATGGAAATTGAGGGCCGGGTGCGGTGGCTCAAGCCTGTAATCCCAGCACTTTGGGAGGCCGAGACGGGCGGATCACAAGGTCAGGAGATCGAGACCATGCTGGCTAACACGGTGAAACCCCGTCTCTACTAAAAAATACAAAAACCTAGCCGGGCGAGGTGGCGGGCGTCTGTAGTCCCAGCTACTCGGGAGGCTGAGGCAGGAGAATGGCGTGAACCCGGGCGGCGGAGCTTGCAGTGAGCTGAGATCCGGCCACTGCACTCCAGTCTGGGCGACAAAGCGAGACTCTGTCTCAACAAAAAAAAAAAAAAAAAAGGAAATTGAGGCAAGCCGGCCACACCCCTGCTCTGAGGGTACCACCACCATGGCAGGAGCACAGGTGGCGGATACCAGCACGGGCCTGCAGAAACACGACGCTGAGCTGCTGTGTTTCCTCCTCGGTCCACGTGTGTCCCTTCTGTGGGGAAAAACAAAGATGCCCTGAGTCCAGAGGTCCAGCAGCAGCCCTGGCACAAGGTCCAGGCCCTGCCCCATTTCCCATGCCTCAGCCCAGTCTTCTGAATTCCAGCAACCTCAGATAAACCCAGACGATGTTTCCTGCCAGGGAACCCAGGACGTAGATTTATGTCCATGAAAACAAGGACAAAATATTGATTTCAACCCTGCACTTGTAGATGAAGATGCAGATGGACTACAAACTGAACTTTCCTGAGTCTCAGTTTCTTCCTAAGGAAAATGAAGAGAACAGCCTTACCTGGTTTTATGGCCCATCCCTCGTCCCCTTTGAAGGGGTCCTCTGCTTGGTGTCATGCCTGCTGTCCTAGTCTTCACATTTTAAATAATTTCACCTCTGAAAAGGTGCTTCATGGTGGCGTCAGTTGGGACAGTGGAGCGCACAGGTGGGCAGGAGAGAGAAGCTCATCGCCAGCTCAGTCTGCCATGAAAAGATGGCACACACTGGGCGGCTTCTACAACAGACATTTGTTTCCCACAGTCCTAGAGGCTGCAAGACCACGATCAAGGTGTTGGGAGATCCGGTGCCTGGTGAGGGCTCTGGGTCACAGAGAGTATCATCTGCCTGTGTCCTCACATGACAGACAGACAGACAGACAGACAGAGAGAGAGAGAGATCTCCAGTGTCTTTTAATTTTTTTGAGATAGACTCTTGCTCTGTCAGACAGGCTGCAGTGCAGTGGTATGATCTCGGTTCACTGCTACCTCTGCCTCCCAGGTCCAAACGATTCTCCTGCCTCAGCTGGGATTACAGGTGCGCACCACCACGCCCAGCTAATTTTTGTATTTTCAGTAGAGACGGGGTTTCACCACGTTAGTCAGGCTGGTCTCGAACTCCTGACCTCAGGTGATCCACCCGCCTTGGCGTCCCAAAGTACTGAAAATACAGGTGTGAGCCACCGAACCTGTACAGTGTCTCTCTTTATGAGGACACTAATCCTATGAAATCAATACCACACCTTAGTGATCACATGTAACCCTAATTACTTCCTTGGAAGACTCATCTTCAAATACAGATACACTGGGGGCTGGGGGCTGGGGGCTGGGGGCTGGGGCTTCGACATGTGAATCTAGGGAGGACACACACTTCGGTGTGTAGCAAGCCTAATGCCGGGCGTCCACCCTTCCAGTTTGCTGTGGATGTGTAGTGTGTGTTACTCTACACAGCCCTGAGCCCTGGTTGCTGGGGCCCGGGATGCCTGGCAGTTCAGCCAGACTGAAGGTGTGCACCAGGTAAGTGGTGACCTCTATGGCTGAATAAAGCAGGACTTGCTGCAAATTCAGAAAGAAGGCGATGGTGTTGCAGGACACACCAGAGACCTAGGAACTCTATCAGGTCCTTACGTCTCCATTGGCCAACCACACGCCCTGGAAATGACAAAGGGAGAGGGCTGGACAACCCTGGGTGCATTTTCCTTTCAGCCTCATCAGCAACCTGGGGTAAAGAGTGTTGCTGGGATGTGCATGTATCAGAAGTGGAAAAAAACAGTGGTTTTAGCTTTGTAGTGTTTCCACACAGGGAGACAGGAACCACAGAACATGAATTAGCTCCCAATTTGCATAGGAGTAAAATTGTCTGATACATTCACTGAAAACTGGCATCGAACAATAAAAGATGAACCCTCAAATCCATACTGATAATCTGGAAGTTTGGTTTTCATTTCCTTTGAACGACACTAAACAGCAAATTAAAATAGCATTTCAGGTTGAGAGCGAGATCTCAGAAGAAAGAAAAAAGCTTGATATTTCAGTATCTTTAATAGCACTTTTACCCTGCTACTTGAACAAAGGGCCCAGTGTTGCTGTTTTTACTGGGCTTGGAAATTAGGCATCCGGCCGTGCAGAGGCTGCAGTGAAATAAATGAGGTGAAGCCGCCAGAAACTCACACGAGCACTGGATGCATGTGGTGGAGGTGAGGATGGTGAAGGAGATGAGGATTCTGCAAACCAGCCTATAGAACACAGACCCAAAGCTCTTTCTTTTACTTTTCATTTATAAGCTTTCTTAGAGTTCGTAATATTCTCAGGAATAAGCTGCTCATGCATTCCCTCGTTTACATTCAAAGACAGTCTCTTGGGTCATTTCTGCAGGTAGCTAACTTTATTAAGAAATCAAGATTCTTCCGACATTAATTAGCGGAAGAAAACTTTAGTTTGGGCAGAACTGTCTTATCAAGCACATATATCACCAGAGGACCGTCAGACATTGAGTTTACATAGAGGAGAGGTTGTCTGCCAATCCCAAGTCACATTAAAGACTTTGTGTAAGATACGACATGCAAATGCAAATTGACTCTGGAAGGAGAAGGAATTTGAACCAAGTGAAGAGATTATTAAAAAGCGTAGGAACAGTCAACACTTTGGTATATTCTCTGTCTTCCTCCAAGCTGCAAGATGCTTTATTTTTTCACCAGGAAGTTTCATTTTACATTTGTCTTTGCATCATTTAATTCTTCCTTTCTAGCAAATTGCAACAGTTTCAGGAGCCCCCATTAATTAAACTTTCATCAAGAGCAATAACAACAACAAAAGACGGGGTCTAGTGCATGCCAGCCTTTGCATTAGGTGTTAGAAGCCTGGCTGTCATCCCAGAAGACACCTTACACCTTCAACATGCTTGACGTACCCCCGAGTCTGATGTAAGGGAACCTTAGTGCTAGTGTTACAGTGGCAGCAAAACAGCCATGTTTGGTTTTGGAGAATGATTTTTTAATAAGTGAATAAAAATAGGAGGAGACATTGCAGAACGTTTTTTTATGGGGAGAGGGCAGAAGAAGACGTTTTGGGAGGCATTAATTTACCTCCCGCTTTGTTGAACATTAACAGGCTGTCTCTAGGACGCTCTGTTCTCCGAAATGAAGCTGAGAAAGACAGCAGGGGGTATCACCCACCTGTTACAGCTGCCTCAGTTCTTCCATGATTCCCTTTTGCATGCTTGCAGCTTGAAAGTATTTTTGCATTTAATTATCCCCTGAGATAACAAAGAAAAACCATTTCTATAGGATGGAGTTTCTTTCTTTCTTTTGTTTTGTTTCCTTTCTTTTTCTTTCTTTCTTTCTTTTTTTTTTTAAAATGTTCCAAGCATGAATTTCAGCTTCTCTGGTCAGCCTGCTCTTATGCAACTTCTCAGGTTATTCCGTGAGCTACTCTTTAGGGTACTGAGCTTCTCTGCATTCTTATTACTGGACTATTTTTGAACTGAGATCTTATTTTCAGGACGAGAAGCTGCATTGCCAAGGAAACAGTGTGCTGTGAAGAGTCCTCAGGGGCGGCACAAGGAAACCCTTCTTGTTCGTACCTCCTGGTTTTAAGACAGCCTCAGTGAGGGAACGGGCAGCCACATCACTTTGAACGTTCACTTTTGCTGGGGTACAAAGTTATTTATGTTTCTTCTCCTTCCTTTTTTTTTGGTTTCCTTTTTGGAATTGCTGTTTTTCACAAGTGCAATGCATTACATTCAGTTCTCTTTTTTATTTGATCAATTTTCATGCTGATAACTTGGCTTGTGTTCAAGGACATGTGAACCTGGGTGATTTTTAAACAGCAAATTTAATCCTGACATTTTTCAGTGGAAAAGTGTGTGAGGATATGTGGGAGCTGAAGCATACATTTTCATCTCTGGGGGCCAAGTGCCATTTGGAGAGTGATTCTCTCCCTTCTTTAGAGGATGGTTTGAGTGATTTGAACACGAAGTGTTAATAATCCTGTGCCGTGAGTAAAAGTACACAGCGCTAGACAAGCGTCAACAGCCGGCCGGCAGGGGGAGGCCCACGGGGGAAGCACAAATCCCTCTGACAAAACAGCACCTCATCTACCATACAAATGCCTGAAATTTCACCATTAGATGTTTACTTGTTTCTCAGGAAGCCAATATTAAAAGGTGAACATGCCTCTGGCTTTGCTCTCCGTTGGAGTCTGGGTCTGCTGGGTTAAGCCTCAGGGGCTCTTCCTTTCCTTTGAAGCATCCCTGAGCCACAGATAATCTTTTCTACCGGTGCCTAAGCTACCAGCTGAGCTTCGGAGGTGGGCCTGCTTAGCGGCCTTATTGGGAACCTCTTGCTCAGTTCTTTTTTTCTTTTTCTTTTTTTTTTTGAGATGGAGTCTCTTCCTGTCTCCAAGGCTGGAGTGCAGTGGAGCGATCTCGGCTCACTGCAATCTCTGCCTCCTGGGTTCAAGCGATTCTCCTGCCTCAGCCTCTTGAGTAGCTGGGACTGCAGGTACCTGCCACCACGCCCGGCTAATGTTTGTATTTTTTTTTTTTTGTGGTAGAGATGGGGTTTCCCCATGTTGGCCAGGTTGGTCTCCAACTTATGACCTCAGGTGATCCGCCTGCCTCGGCCTCCAAAGTGCTGGGATTACAGGCGTGAGCCACTGTGCCTGGCCCCTTGCTCAGCTCTGAGGTTTGGGGCAATACAACAGCCTCCCTGCTTCCCTCCTTGTCCCCATAATCCATCATCTACACCAGAGCCTGGGGAACAGACAAGCCCTAAAATATAAAAGCAACCACGTCATCCCCCTGCTTGCAATCTTCCCATGGCCTCTGATTCCTGTGGGAAAAACCTCTTCCCCTTACCACGTTCCCCTTACTGCATTCCCCTTACCATGTGTAGTGCTCGCATCATCCCACTCAGCCCCGGGCTACTGGGGCCTTCTCCTGCCAGCCCTGCTCCCAGCAAAGGGCTTCACCTTTCCCCAGAGCTTAGCCTGGGTGGTTTACATGGCTTCTTAATTTTTCTCATGTTTCCAGTTTCAAAAAAAATATATATATATAGTTTTGTTGAGATGTTCATTGGATTCCTGACGAATTCATAAGTAGGGAGTTCTGAAATATTCACAAAGGTGAATTTCTTACACAAGGCTTAAGTCGGTCTTTCTAATTGTTCATTTCTGCTCTTGGGCACTTCTGGAGCATGCTAATGAGGGCAGAGTGATTTTGTTAATGTTGTTGCTATGTTTATTCTCAGGACTTTATATTTTGGGTTGCCTTTATAAATAGAGCCTTTTCTTCTAACTTATCTTTTAATTTATCATTATTTTTACATACGAAGCTTATAATGTAGCTATATTTTCTATATGTCTATTTTACCAAATTTTCAGTTGTTTCTCAACTGAGTTTTCCAGAAATAGAGTTATTTCTTGTGTCTTCTCTGCTTCCTCTTTTAAAAATGTCCCTATTTTTATTTTTTCTTCTATGTAATTGCACTGGCCGATTCCTCCGTGAAGAGGTTAGACGGGATGGTGATGGGAGACCACCCTTGCCTTTTTTCTGAATGTGTCAGGAGGACTCCGCCATCTCCTTCTAAGTCTGAGGCTGGTTTGGCCTGGCGGGTCCCTGGACACCTGCATTTGGAAGTTGCTGATGTGATGGCCTGCAAGCACACAGCAACTCTGAGAATGGAAGAGAGAGAGGGGTAGGGTCTGCTGGGTGCCGGGATGAGGGCCTTCCTGCCCTGGGAGACAAACAGCCACGGTGCCTGGGGAGCTTCTGTTCTTGTGGGAAGTGTGAGCAGTGGAGTAAGAAGCGGCCAGCTCTAGTTCATCTGAGCAGCTTGCATTTCAGGAGTGGTGTTCTGTGAACCGTTCTTAGTCAACTCACCTCCAACGAGCAACTCATCACTGACAAAGGAGGCTCCTCTTAGGAAGACTGAGGAAAGGGCAAGACCTACAGGCTGAGAGGACTTGTCTGTTCCTCTGCAGGAGAAGTCCAACCTCTACCACACCCTCAAGGCCAGCCGTCCAAATACCATGGCCTGGATGTCAAGGAGGTGCTTGGTACATTGGTGTCATCTAAGGTACTTTGTTCTTCAAAGACACAAAATACATGAAGCATTCTACTCAACTGCTGAAGTAGTTATGAATCTATACTACATATGAGCTATGCTCATTTCAAAAACCAAATTAACTGATTAATTCTCATAACTCTTTTTTTTTTTCTTTGAAGTAGGAGGTGACAGGAATAAAGCTCTTTGCCTGGTCTTGCTGTCAAAGATGACGGCACCCCTGGAAAGGTAACCCATGAGGAGGCTCACACATATTTTCCTGTGTAATTGCCTGTTTCATTTCAGTCACAAGATCTGCAGGAGAGGAGAGGGCGTCAGATGAGACGGCTTTGGAAGGGGTGCTGTGGCATCAATATAATGTATTATGCTCAACGCTTGAAATGGATCTGAAACATCTGTGTAAATCGTCCATCATAAATTATGTTAATATGTTGGTGAGTTTAAATATTTTAATGGTAGAGCAATAAATGGAGGCCGCTAGTTCTGCCAAGTGAAGGCAAGCAGTAGTGAGTGGTGAGCATGGAGCAATATTGAAAACAGCAGATCGGCCAGGCTTATGTCCGCATGAGAAACAGAAGCCGTGCGTGACACAGCACCGGCCGCGTTGTCACAGGTGCATTTCGTCTTGTGGAATTCACAGTTGATCATGAGGAGCCATCTAGCTTTGCAACCTAGAGTTTTAAAGGGAAAACCGATAAGGCAGATTCTTCCAACTTTATCATTATGCTGCTGATTAAATTCTCTGCCCTGGAAGCCCAGAGCTGTTTTATATTTACGATATATTTTGGGGAGGGAAACTCCATGGGCAGGTCCATTTGTCAGTGTTGTGCACCGTATGTGCTATCGATTCGCTTATGGGCTCCTTCCTTTCCAGCATTGCAATAAATCAAGCTCAGTGCACACACACACACAGAGGGAAAACCATCACAGGGACTTTCTTGGGTTTACTGTGTCCAAGTGGTAATGACATCATGACCTGGTAACTGCAAATATTCCTTCCATCGTGGTCTCCAATAAAGAAGCTTTTCAAAGGTTCAAAATTTTCCAGAATTTTGTCTCCTATAATCTGGTGTTGACAATGCACTAAAATTCCTTAATATTGCCTTCAGAAATTGGCATAGTGCCCAGGTCTATCCAGATAGATCTTAGGTTATAAAGGATTTGCTAGGAAGGAAAATTATTGGAGCTTTCAGTTCTTCTCCTTGAGGGAAACTCTGCTGACCTCGATTCTATGGGCGGGAAAGGTTTCCACAAAGCCACATTGATCAGCACAAAATAAAGGTGGCACCAGAGAGAAGTCCCCTTTCAATCTAGGTATGAGGAGAATTCACAACCAGGATTTCTAAGTGTGGATGTTGGTGTCCTCTCTTGGCCTGGATCCTGGGAATATTGGCTCCCAAGTTATGTGCTTGCCAAGGCTTTTGCCACAGCCCCAGCAGCCTTAGCATTTCTCCTTGCATTTGTATCTTTCAGAGTGTTACTAATTCACTTTTAGCTAGTAGGCAAATTGTGAAATTTGGGGTGCTAACAGTACAAAACCAGTTTGCCAAATCTGGACATGCTGACTGACTCCAAGCAGGTCGTATCATTGCCACATGGAAGGAAGAAGCTATTGGCACCTCACCCTCCACCTCAGCAGGCGGAAGACTCCGGCAATGTCTCCATTCATGGATTTGTTCCATCACACATCATTCAACTTTAGGATCTGGCAAACCCTGAAGCCCTTTGAGAAGCTGGGTGTTTTGTTGTTGTTTATAGTCTTTTGTTTCATTTTTATTTGTTTGTTTGGCATATCCGTGAGAAGGCAATCCTCTGAAGCTTCCAGATGCCTGATGTGGATTTAGATACACACAGGAAGACTCTCCCTTTTAAAGTGCCCGGTCCCGTCTTTTATCGTTTTTCGTAGATGAGTGAATCTCCCATACATGATTTGGGCCATTAAGTCTGGGTTGACTTTCAGAGAAAATAATACTTCATTTCATCCAACAAATAAATGACTAAAGATACACGAAGGGAGATGTCTGAGCTGAGGAGGACACCGGCTGACCCTCCACCCACTCTTCGCCCAACCAGGCATCTCTCCCTGTTGCTCAGAAAAATAATCCCAGCAGTCGTGTTTTTTTCCCATCTTCCCATCCCCAGTTCAAACTCTCAGTTTCCTTTTAAACACCCAAACCCTAAGTTATACCTGCAGATGTCACGACTACCCGATGGACAGCTAGATTCATGATTTCACTCACAGTCAATTCTGCAGATAACTACAACTACTGGAATATTAGAGGGACTTTTTAAATTTTTTATTATTTATTTATTTATTTTTTCAAGATGGAGTCTTGCTCTGTCGCCCAGGCTGGAGTGCAATGGCGCCATCTTGGTTCACTGCAATCTCCGCCTCCCGGGTTCAAGAGATTCTCCTGCCTCAGCCTCCCGAGTAGCTGGGATTACAGGCATCTGCCACCACGCCTAATTTTTGTATTTTTAGTAGAGACAGGGTTTCACCATGTTGGCCTGGTCTCGAACTCCTGACCTCAGGTGATCCACCCGCCTCACCCTCCCAAAGTGCTGAGATTATAGGCATGAGCTACTGCACCCAACTTAGAGGGACATTCTTGAACAAAGATATAATAAGAGGAATTGGGCGAGGCACAGTGGCTCCCGCCTGTAATCCCAGCACTTTGGGAGGCTGAGCAGCGTGGGTCACCTCATGGTGAAACCCTGTCTCTACTTAAAATACAAAAAATTAGCCAAGTGTGGGGGCGGGCGCCTGTAGTCCTAGCTGCTAGGGAGGCTGAGGCAAGAGAATCACTTGAACCTGGGAGGCGGAGGTTGCGGTGAGCCAAGATCACACCACTGCACTCCAGACTGGGCGACAGAAAAAAAAGAAAAAAAGAGGAATTGCCTCTTGCCAGACTTACTTAATTCAAATCAGTTAATTAACTCATTTGAATAGACTGTGTAAACAATGTAGAACTCTAGGACTCTAGGAGATGGTTATCAGTTTGGGATCTTTACACCTCTCCCACGTTTCCCCCTGCCACGCATCAGTCACTTAGCCTCCACACTAGTCTCTCAGCCTTTGGGTTCTTCTTAAAATGTTTCAAAGATCTCAGTAGAACTACAGTCCCATGGTGATCTGGGACACTCTTAGAATTTAGCGACACATATGTCATGTTTCTTAAATAGAAGCTAAATGTTCCCAAACTAATCTATAGATGCTATTTAATTCTGTTTAACCCTGATTAGAAATTTTCTTGAGGACTTAATATAATCAATAAAAAAAATTCTCTTCAAAGATAAAATAAAAGAGGTGGGATTTCCCTCAATGGCGGAATGAAGAGGTCAGAAGTTCCCTCCCCCCTCCAAAAAAAAAATAAGCCTAAACATTGACAAAGTGCTAAAAACCAAACAATTCAGACCTCTGGAAATTGACTAAGAGCAAACAAGTTGAGAAGTGTTTATTGAAGAGAAGCTGCCAGAACTGTGGACCAGAATAGAGAGGCATCTCATGGTTCTGTGCCCAGGACTGCTCCTGCCCCACCCTGCTCAGGCAAGAAGCTGCTTTACCAGTAAGGAGAAGCCAGCAGCTTTGACTCCAGAAGGGCTGCTTGGTGTAGGGCAGCGGCAGAGACCTGCCGCACAATACTGAAAGGAAAACTAGTGTACTCAGTAGGAGACAGACATGGAAACCCACAGGTAAGTTCCCCTGAAGTAGCTGTTCTTGTTAAGGCAAGCAGCGAACTAGCTTCACATTTAATGGGGAATTCTGGAGATGAGAGACATGTGCTAGAACATTTCAGAGACATAATACTTCATTTCATCCAACCAAGGCATCCTGGGAAACTAAGGGTGGACACAAGGGAGAACTAAGAGTTCCCAGGGACAGTAGACTTGAAGCACCTGTCAAAAGTTCTTGAGCTGGGAGCACGCTCGCCCACTCACAGGAAGATGGATGAGCAGGAGGTTAGAGGTAACAGATTCGAGACACCTAGCACAGCACCTGGCCTGCCACTCACTGACCACTAAGTTATGAAAACACAGGGGACTGGGAGACCCTTAGGAAGGCAGGCCAAAAAGTAAAAAAAAAAAAAAAAAAAAAAAAGAAAAAAAAAGCAACAAAATTAACAAAGATATTTGCAGAAAAAGGCAAAACAACAACAACAACAACAACAAAAAAGCAAAGACATTAGCAGAAGCACATCATGGGGGAGACAGATTTGACTGTACAGTGCAGCCAAGTCTCTTACACACACACAAACACACATGCACACACACATCCTCCCAAAAAACTCCAGGGATAAAAACTAAACTCCAGGAAAAAAAAAAACACTAGAATCCAGAGTTGATACAATATATGATATAAAATGTCCAATTTTCAACAAAAATCTTTAGGATCAAAAATAAATAGGGACCCCAATTAGCCAAACAATCTTGAAAAATAAAAAGTGCAAAATTGGAAGTATCACATTTCCTGATTTCAAAACTTACTACAAAGCTGCAGTAAGTAAAACAACAAAACCCCAGCATGGCACTGGCATAAAGACAGACATACAGACGAATGGATAAAGCACAAAGCCTGGAAATGAATCCTCGCATATATTGTCAAGTGACCATTGACAGGTGCGCCAAACCTGTTCAATGCGGAAAAGAGTCTATCGGAAAACTCGATTTTTACAAAAATGGAGCTTGACCCTTACCTTAAACCACTTACAAAAATCATCTCAACAGGATCAAAGACCTCAATGTGAAAACTGGAAATAAAACTCTTAGAAGAAAATATAGGGAAAATTTTTAAATGATACTGGACTTGGCAATGATTTCTTTCTTTATTTTGATTTTAAGTTCTGGGGTACACGTGCACGATGTGCAGGTTTGTTGTATAGGTAAATGTGTGCCATGGCGGTTTGCTGCACCTATCAACCCATCACCTAGGTATTAAGCCCACATGCATTACCTATTTTTCCTGATGCTCTCCTTCCCCCCATCTCATCCTCGACAGTCCCCAGTGTGTTGTTCCCCTCCCTGTGTCCATGTGTTCTCATTGTTCAGCTCCCACTTATAAGTGAGAACATGCAGTGTTGGGTTTTCTGTTCCTGTGTTAGTTTGCTGAGAATAATGACTTCCAGCTCCATCCATGTCCCTGCAAAGGACATAATCTCATTTATTTTTATGACTGCCTAGTATTCCATTATGTATAGACACCACATTTTCCTTATCCCGTCTATCCTTGATGGGCATTCGGGTTGATTCCATGTCTTTGCTATTATGAATAGTGCCTCAGTGAACATACACGTGCATGTATCTTTGTAACAGAATGATTTATATTCCTTTGGGTATACACCCAGTAATGGGATTTCTCGGTCAAATAGTATTTCTGGTTGTAGATCTTTAAGGAATCACCACACTGTCCTCCACAAAGGTTGAACTAATTTACACTCCCACCAACAGTGTAAAAGCATTTCTATTTCTCTGCAACCTTGCCAGCATCTGTTGTTTCTTGACTTTTTAATAATTGCCATTCTGACTGGCGTGAGATGGTATCTCACTGTGGTTTTTATTTGCATTGCTCTGGCAAAGATTTCTTAAATATGATGCCAAAACACAAACAAACGAAGATAAATTTGACTTCGTCACATTTAAAACCTTTTGTGCACCTGGGACACTTTCAAGAGATTGAAAATACAACCTACAGAATGGGAGAAAACATTTGAAGCTCGTATGTCAAATGAGGAATTAATATTCAGAATATAAAGAACTCCTACAACTCCACGACAACCCCAAAACAATCCAGTGTTTAAAATGGGCAGAGAACTTGAATAGACCTTTCTCAAAAAAGATACACAAATGGCCAAAAAGCATATGAAAAGATGCCCAGCATCATAAACCATTAGAGAAATGCATCAAAACCACAGGGAGACACCACTTTACGCCCGCCGCTGGGAGACACCGCTTTACGCCCGCCGCAGGGAGACAGCGCTTTACGCCCGCCGCAGGGAGACAGCGCTTTACGCCCGCCGCTGGGAGACACCGCTTTACGCCCGCCGCAGGGAGACAGCGCTTTACGCCCGCCGCTGGGAGACACCGCTTTACGCCCGCCGCAGGGAGACAGCGCTTTACGCCCGCCGCAGGGAGACAGCGCTTTACGCCCGCCGCAGGGAGACAGCGCTTTACGCCCGCCGCTGGGAGACACCGCTTTACGCCCGCCGCAGGGAGACACCGCTTTACGCCCGCCGCAGGGAGACACCGCTTTACGCCCGCCGCTGGGAGACACCGCTTTACGCCCACCGGATGCGCCTGCCGCAGGGAGACACCGCTTTACGCCCGCCACAGGGAGACGCCGCTTCACACCCGCCGGATACGCCCTCCGCAGGGAGACAGCGGTTTACACCCACGGGATACGGCCGCCGCAGGGAGATATCACTTTACACCCAGCAGAATGGTCAGTATCAATCAAACAGAAAATAACTAGTGTTGGCAAGAATGCAGAGAAGTTGAAACCCTGATTTAGTGCTGGTGGGAATGTAAAATGGTGTGGTTGCTGTAGAAAGCAGTTTGACAGTTCCCCAAAACTCTAAACATAAAATTACCACATGATCCAGCAGTTCTACTCCTATGTACATGCCCTGTTTGAAAACAGGGACTCAAACAGATATTTGACTCATAGCATCGTTGTTTGCAATCGTGGCAAGGTAGAAACAAATTTCCATCAACAGATGAATGAGTCAACCAAAGATGGTCTATACATACAGCGGAATATTATGCAGACTCAAAAAGAAATGCAGTTCCGATACATGCTGTAATATGGATGAACCTTGAAAATATGTGAAATACACTAAACGCAAAAGGATAAATATTGTATGCGGTACCTAGAATAATCTGACCTTATGTGAGGTACCTAGAACAATCTAATTCATAGAGACAGCGAATAGAATGGTGGGTACCAGGGGTGGTGAGAGTTGAGGGGAGTGGGGAGTGGTTGTATAATTAGGGTGCAGAGTTCCTGTTTGGGTTGATTTTAAAAGTTCTGGAGATGGGTAGTGGTGCTGCCTGCATAACAGTGTGAGTGTAGTTAATGTCATCAAATTTTGCGCGAAAATAATTAGAATAGTACATTTTATGTTGTGTATTTTTGGCACACACACACAGACATTCACACGGGTAAGTGTGCATCTCTGGGAAAAAAGAGGCAGTTAAAAGAAACTAGAAGACAATGACTTCAGAGCAACTATTCTAAATATGTTCCAGAAATTCAGAGAAAATAGGTTTAAATAATAAAAAGAGAGTGTGATGAGGATGCAGCACGTAGAAAAGCTAGAATTGAAAACTGTAACATCTGAAATGAACAATTCACTAAATTTATTCAACAACAGATTTGAGATGGTGAATACTGAGTTAGCGAACTTCAAGACAGATCCAGTACAAAACACAGGGAGAAAAAAAGCTTAATAAGGAATAAAGTCGTGTTACTTTTCATCAGCCGTGATGGAAAACTAATAACAATATTAGCCTTTTGTTTGTCACACAATGCATAAATTATTTTTCCTAAATTTATCATTTGTCATTCAAATTTGTTTACAGTGGCTTGTCATTCACACTTCCTGAGTAAGAAAAAAATTTGGCAGGTTATTTGTAATGGATTCTGAATAGTACTTAATGAAAATTTACAATCTCAGGCCAATAGTTCCATATTATTTTTGTTTGTAATCTGTTTTTTTTAAAACCTTGAATGCACCTCAAAATAAAATTAGATTTAATATGTGATTGGGATCTAACTCTCTCCATGTCCTTCTCCAAACTGGCCTGTTGAAATTATGTGCAAGACCTTTTCAAACACTTAACCCAAGTATGCACATAGGAGTGCACATGGAAAATTGTAGCATTCCAACTACCACAATGTAGTCTTTTAAAAAAACTAGCAACGTAACTCTTAATATTCAGCCTAAGGGGAAATATTATGAATTGTAAAGAAAAGAAGTATATACCTCCTACACAAAAAGCATGTGTCGTAAAATTGTTGCTTTCAGCCACTACTGAGCGACCATGGCTAAGAGAAAGTTGAGTAATCTGGCATGTATTCTAAAACCACACTCCTAGAACCCATCCCTTTTGATATAAATGATAGTTATCCATTCACTCAATTATTCAAAAAATATGTATTAAATACCTACTACATGCCAAGAACTTCTCTAGGCAATGATAATAACAGGAAATGAAAAAAGTAACTTGTTCCTTTTTTTTTTTTTTTTTTTTTTTGAGATGGAGTCTTGCTCTGTCACCCAGGCTGGACAGGCTGGAGTGCAATGGCGCGATCTTGGCTCGCTGCAAACTGCCTCCCAGGTTCAAGTGATTCTCCTGCCTCAGCCTCCCGAGTAGCTGGGATTACAGGTGCCTGCCACCACGCCCAGCTATTTTTGGTATTTTTAGTAGAGACGGGGTTTCTCCATGTTGGCCAGGCTGGTCTTGAACTCCTGACCTCAGGTGATCCTCCTGCCTCAGCCTCCCAAAGTGCTGGGATTACAGGCATGAGCCATCATTTCCTGCCTGTTACCTTTTTGATTGATACTAATAAATCTCTTGTTGTGTACCTTTTATTTTTTTAGAACATAAAGTAAGTGAAAAAGAAAGTTGTCAGTTATTTTCATCAAATTTCCTATTACCATATGTACTATGTTTTGGTGACTTTCACCCTAGGATTCATGGAGGTAAAATTCTGCCTGCTGAACTTTTTTGCTGTAAATTTACTTATGTAATCCCACCATAGCTGAATAGATGTTCAGTGTGAGATAGCCCTAGGATAAAACACAGCCCTCTCTAGCAAATATATTAATAGAAGGCAAAAAAGCTATCAAAATGTAGAAAAATGTTCAAACAATTAAGTTAAATTTGTTTACAACCTTATTCATGATTGCCCCTTATATCCTACCATGTGTCAGGTAATAGACTTAAAAGACTTTTGTGTACCCTCAGAGATGAAAATTATGGATGGAAAGTGATTAATAAATTCTTCTTCTGTAGGAAAAAATCTCCACCTGGAAGCACAATATTAAAGAATAGAAGAGTGCTATGTTTGCACCATCACTACTTAAAGCAAAGCTCTACACGGTGCTGCGTTTTTCTCCATTTGCATTGGGTGAGTGGATCTTTATAAATTCTTTATAGCTTCTGATCAACCAGACATCACACATTTCTAGAAAGTTGTCACAGCTTAAATGATCTATACAGGAGGTAGGTCCAGAAACACATCAAGGCAATGTGCCATCCCAACTGTGATCAAAGGTTAATTCCATGGCTATGAACATAAACAGACCTGGATTTGGGTTCTATTTTAACAAATAGGTAGGATTGCGACTTTGAGAAAGGATCTGTTTCTGTCTGATCCCTTTTCATTCATTTCACTTCCCAAACTTGTGGGGCTTAAAGGCAATCTCTACACCCATGGGCTAATATAAAATTAAGTCCAGAGAAAACAGCTAGCTTCAATTTGGGGATACGGCTACACACTTTTAGCAGTTAGGGGCTTCCTAGACATTCGGAGTGGGTATCGTTCAAGAAAAAATTTATAGAGGAGAAAACAGTTTCAGACCATAAATTTATAGGACCTGTTTTACAAGGAAAAAATCAGAGTGTGGCTTAATGCTATTTTGGAAATAGCAGGTTGGTATAATATCACTGGCAGCATTGTTGCTTATGAAAGTCATGATTCGTAAAATAATATCATCGTGAAGCAAACAAAGGGACTTGGTAGGAACATTAAACTAAACTAACACCAAAAACATACGGAACAAAAAACCCCAAACTGCGTCCTAACCCATGGAAAATTGTTAAAAAAATTTAAGTAAAATTATCGATCAAAACTTTGTTTTATAAAAGCATAGTTGTTTCATTTCGTTTTTCTTCAGTTGGTGTATATGTCACTATTTCTTCATGTTTCATTACTATAGATTTTGAGTTGCAAGATTAAATACAGGATTGTTTTATGTATTTTAAGTCAAAGATCAATTGTGATTTCAGAACCAGGACATAAAGTCATAATTTGGAATAACTTATTCTTAAATCCATTATCCATTTAGCCATGCAACAAATATTTATGGGCTTACTCTATGGCAGTCCTTACTTTAATTGCCAGGGATCCAGTAATGAATTAAATAGACAAAGTCTCTGCATTCAGTGCGAGAGGAGAGAAGCAATGAACAAACGTATCCTAAATGACCCATAGGATAATAAGAGCTATAAGGAAAATAAACCAGTTCAGAAGTACAGCTTCAGGGAAAGGGAACATCTCTTCACTATAATTGTTAAAAATAATCTGATAGTAAAACTTAACTATTTTGCAGAACATACTCTGTTTCTTTCTTGAATCTTAGCTATGACAATTAGAATATATGAGTCATTTAGGATTAGAATCAGCTGTTGTATTAGTCCTTTTTCACACTGCTGTAAAGAAATACCCAAGACTGAGTAATTTATAAGTGAAGGAGGTTTAATTGACTCACACTTCCCCAGGGCTGGGGAGGCCTCAGGAAACTTAACAACCATGGTGGAAGGGGAAGCAGGCACCGTCCTTTTTTTTTTTTTTTTTTTTTTTTTTTGAGAGGGAGTCTCACTCTGTCACCAGGGCTGGAGTGCAGTGGCAGAGTCTCGGCTCACTGCAACCTCTGCCTCCCCGGTTCAAGCGATTCTCCCGCCTCAGCCTCCCAAGTAGCTGGGATTACAGGTGCCTGCCACTATGCCTGGCTAATTTTTTTGCATTTTCAGTAGAGACGGGGTTTCACTATGTTGGCCAGGCGGTTTTGAACTCCTGACCTTGTGATTGGCCCCAGGCACCTTCTTTACAAAGAAGCAGGAGAGAGAAGTGAGAGTGCAGGACAAGCTGCCACTTATAAAACCATCAGATCTCCTGAGAACTCACTCACTATCATGAAAACAGCATGGGGGAACCGCCACCAGGATCCAATCACCTTCCTCCCTCCACATGTGGGGATTACAACTGGAAAGGAGATTTGAGGTGGGGGGACACAGAACCAAATCCTCTCCGCTTTGAGGGGCAGAATGACAGAAAACACATGACAGTGGCCTGCATAAGACTATAGCTTCTTTCTTTCTGCCCCAAGTCCGGATAGGTGTGATTCTCGGTTGTGTCGGGGACCGGGATCCTTGCACCTTGCTCTTCCATCCTAAGAGCTTTGACTTCCTGGTCCAAAATGGTGACATCCACATTCCAGGCAGCACAGCAGTGGGTGGGCCACGGAGGAAGACAGCAGAGGGGCCTCTCAGAAAGGTTGCCCAGCACCTGCCCCAAGTCACTTGCTGGGATCTTCATAGCTAGAACAAGACACAGGAGCACGCTTAGGGCACTGGAACCTCGACGTTTCCACGGTTCTGCAGTATTTCAGAACAGGACACGGGAGCAGGCTCAGCGCACCGGAACCTCGATATTTCCGGGAAATTTCAGAACAGGGCACAGGGGGTGCTCGGCACTCCAGGAACCTCGGCCTTTCCGCACATATTTCAGAACAGGGTACGGGGCATTCTCAGCACTCCGGGAACCTTGGTGTTTCCAGGCATATTTCAGGTGTTTGTGCTTTCCCCAAAATTAAAGTCTCTAAAGCCACAGATGTAGGGGGAAATTGATAAAAGGGCACAGTCGACAATTTAACAGTGTGCACACAGTGGCCTTAAAATCACATGATTTCTTTCCTCAAGTAACAAATAACTAACTGCCTTTGCTTAGGTTTTCAAGAAAAATAATAGACCATCAGAAACCACATGAGTGGCAAATAGTCAAAATCTATGAGCAGAATTTAGCTCTTGGTGCTCTTGAATGATGAGCATTCTTAGGAAGAAAATCGTGCTTGAGAAATACTATTCATATCGAGACATAATTGTATCTAAAGGAACACTTGCTAAGAAAACAACCTCAGGAACTACTTGAAATAGTAATTAGCACAATATTTTATTTGAGTGGAGTAGAGATTCTTTACCAGTTCATCTAACTTTCATTTTCTAACTCTGCGCACTGAATCTCTGAAGTCACAGAATGCCCTTTGGACATCAGTGCTCTTCAAAATGGTGGGAAATGTCTGGGATGTCCGTGAAGTGCCTGAGTAGGCTGAGAAACAGCCCCTTCTGTGCAAACCTGCGGTGTCAGTATGAAGAAGGTTAGATGCGTGCAAAGCAAGTCGAAGACACACGTAGAAAATACCAAGTTGCAAAGGATGTAGTGTGGGCGTCAATGCCTGAGAAGCAGAAAAGCTCAGCCTGGGGTATTCAGGGGAGACTTGGTAGAAGTACCTGCACCTGAAGTCAGCCTTGAAATAGCCGGCACTGTTGTTAAACCAGGAAGGATGAAGGCAGAGCATCTGTGATATGATGTGCACAGGCACAGTGAACAGATGAGCAAGTGACATGGACCAATGCCACCAACTTCTGTGCAGTGACACGCCAAGGCCAAGCACTGGAGATGCAAGATAAACTAGGGGGAATGTGTTCTTACCCTCCCAGATTTTCAGTTTCAGAGAAATGCCTATGGGGAGGAGGACAGGGCATTGGTAGTTTTTGAGCACCTGTAGAGGGTTTCAGTGAGATGCCTGTGGGGAGGAGGACGGGCATTGGTACCTTTTGAGCACCTGTAGGGGCTGGAGGAAGTGAACATGTTCTCTCTTTGCTCCAATATTTTTTGTTTTACACTGAAAACATATGGGTGCCTTCAAATGATCAAGTAGGGCAAAGGGATTCAATAGGAAACCTGTCTTCTCACAGTGAATACTCTTGTTTCCAGTGTTGACTATTGCTGACTATTTCTCCCGAGTCCTTCCTGAAATACCTCTTGCATTTCCCAGTGTGTAAGCATCCTTAGGGGTGTACATCTTTCCATAAAAAACTGATTTCGCATGGTAGAGTGACTCAGGGTTGCAAGCAGAGTTCATTTTATCCCTTCTTAAGAGTGGTCCCCTTTAATCTGGTGTTACAGCTTGGTCCACCTGATATGGTTTGGCTGTGTCCCCACCCAAATCTCATCTTGAATTGTAGCTCCCATAATTCCCACGTGTTATAGGAGGGACCCGGTGGGAGGTACCTGAATCATGGGGGTGGATCTTTCATGTGCTATTCTCGTGATGGTGAGTAAGTCTCACAAGATCTGATGGTTTTATAAATGGGAGTTCCCTGCACACACTTCCTCTTGCCTGCTGCCATGTAAGACATGTTTTTCTCCTCCTCTGCCTTCTGCCATGATGGTGAGACCTCCCCAGCCATGTGGAACTGTGAGTTCCTTAAACCTCTTTCCTTTGTAAATCACCCAGTCTTGGGAATGTCTTTATTAGCAGCATGAGAAAGGAGTAACACACCTCCCCCAAATCCACATACTGAAGTCCTAACCCCAGTACCTCCTAGTGTGATTTTATTTGGAGATAGGGTCATGGCAGATGGTAATAGTTAAGATGAAGTTATAGGTTGACCCTTAATCCAAGTTGAATAGTGTCTTTGTGAAAAGGGGGCATTTGGACACACACACACTGGGAGAATACCAGGTGAAGACGAGAGAAAAGATGAGTGATGCCTCTATAAGCCAAGGAAGGTTAGAGTTGCCTGGAAGCCACCAGAGTCTAGGAGAGAGGACTGAAACAGGTTCTCCCTCATAGTTCCCGGAAGGAACCAACCCTGCCGGCACCTTGGTCTCAGACTTCCAGCCTCCAGAACTGTGGGACAATAGGTTTCTGTTGTTCAAGCTGCCTGCTTTGTGGTATTTTGTGAAGGCATCCCTAGAAAATAGATACATTCAGCTTTGTAAAACTTGCCCATCATTTAGATGAAATCCTGGGGAGGTGCTATGGTTTTCCATTCCATTTGGGGAAATAAAAATCTATTTCAGGCACTCCTAGATGTTCACGCAAAGTTCAGTGCATTCTAACATCAAAATTGCAGATTTTCACTCCATTTCAGCAGCCCTCATTCATCTCTCCACTGTGGGAAGCAGATGTGGCTGTAATCTGGTGCGGGGATTCCATCAGCAGAGATGACAGTTATGCACTTTTTATTTCCAGGGTCCTTTCCTGAATTCCTCCCAGATTGTTCCACCAGGACCTCTACCTGCAGGAGCTTGGTGCTGGACATTCTGTTCTGACACAATGCCCTTCCTCAGTCTTGCATCCACACCAAGCCATGCAGCTCTTCCTGCTGAGGTGGTTTTGCCCCAGGAAGCCCTCCTGGGTGGGTCCTTGTCAAATAATCCCACAGCTGTGCCCAGAAGCAGGGTCCCTTTGGGCTGTATGGGAGTGTGCACCTTTGCCCAATAGCTGACTTAGAGCAGGGCAAGCAATCTCATTTTCCTCCCTTCCCTCTGAGGCCAGTGCAGCCAGACAGACCCTCTGGCATCAAGACCTTTCCAGAGAGCCAGAAGGTACCAGTCTGCACATCCCAAATACCAAGGAATATAGTGTTTCCAGGAATCTGTTCCCACTTGTATGAGTTTGAGGAGAAGTACCCTTGATCCTTAACCACAGGGCAAGAGAAATGCACAGCAACCGATTGAAAGATTGCTCACTCGGAGGTCTCTGCAACTCATATGAATTTTTAACTTTCTCTTATATACTTTTAGGTAGATGATTGTGATTGGTGAATTTTACGAGTTATGTTGACTGGGCTGAGGGATGCTGAAGTAGTTGGTTAAATGCCATTCTGGGTGTGCCTGTGAGGATGTTTCCACTAGAGATTAGCGTTGGTATGGGCAGAGCGAGTTAAGAAAATGGCGCTCCCCAGTGTAGATGGGTCTCATCCAACCCTGGGAGAGCCTGCAGAGAGTGGAAAGCAGAGGAAGGCTGGATTTTCTCGCTGCTTAACTGCTCCTGCTGAGACGCCGCTCCTCTCTCTCCTCAAACTAGGGCTTACACCATCAATGCCCCTGGTTCTCAGGCCTTTGGACTCACACTGAATGACACCTGCAGCTTCCCCAGGTTTATATCTTGCAAATGGCACATGATGTGACTTAGACTCTGTGATCCTGTGAGCCAGTTCCTCATCATGAATCTCTTTTTTTTTTTATCCTACTGGCTCTGTTCCTCTGGAGAATTCTGGTTAAAATAACCACAATGATGAAATGGAAGCTAAAAGACTGGTTTTACTGCTGCATAATGTATCCTCCTGGGATTTGGTTTGTCCGTCAAATAGAAATCACACAAAGGATCATATTTTTACATAAATTTCATATGTGGGCCAGGCACGGGGGCTCACACCTGTAATCTCAACACTTTAGGAGGCCGAGGTGGGTGGATCACTTGAGGTAAGGAGTTCAAGACCAGCCTGACCAACATGATGAAAACCCGTCTCTACTAAAAATACAAAAATTAGCTGAGCATGGTGGTGTGCACCTGTAATCCCAGCTACTGGGGAGTCTGAGGCAGGAGAGTCACTTGAACCCAGGAGGTGGAGGTTGCAGTGAGCTGAGATCATGCCACTACAACCTGGTCAACAGAGTGAGACCCTGTGTAAAAAAAAAGAAAAGAAAAGAAAAAAGAAAAGAAAACATTAATGTGCATTACACTTAAGATAAAGTGTCCTATTATATGTACATATATAATGTGGGTTATACTACAGACATGGTTTTGTACCCTGCTTTGTTTTAGTTTACAGTAATTTGTGCTAAAAAGCCTACAAATATCTACTCATTCTTCTTCATGGCTTCATAATAATCCATTTTATAAGCTCACAGTAATTTACTTCACTGGTCACCTGTTGGTGGATATTTACTTTGTTTCTACTATTCTGTTAGAATAAATTGGAAGTGCTTTTTCTCATACAGGTATCTTCACTCACATGTGTCTCTATCTCTGTAGGTGATTGTGGCAGACATAGCAAGATGTCTACAAAACTCCGTTCTGCCATCTTTGGTCAAATGACATTTCTCAGTGTCCCCTGCAATTAGTTGTGATCTGATGGCTGATTGCAAGGGAGACTGAGAAATGTCATGTGACCAAAAATGGTAGAATCTCCAAAATAGGTTGTCTACCAAAGATGGTAGAATCTCCAAAGGAATGTGTGTGGGTGGGAGGGTGATTTTTCTGCTTCCTGTTCTGCTCCTTAAAATCCTCCCCTGCATACAACTCTATTCTCTTTCTCCTATGCAGATATTTTCAAAAAATATTCTGAAGGTGCCTAAGTTGCTATTATCCTGGGGATCTGAATGTCCTGAAAGAAATTCCGCACGCCAAGCTGAACACTCTTCCTAAACTCCTGGGTGATTAAGAAATAGACTCTTCCTTCTTCCTGAGCAATAGTCTTTGAATCTATTTGTTATTCCAAGTTGGTCTAACTCAACACACAGCTATTCTAAAAAACAAATTTGTCAAATCATCCCCCAAAGAAGTTGTACCAATTTATATGTTCCAAATAGTGTTTGTGAATTCTGTGTAGTCACTTTTAATCCTCATGATAGCCACGAATGGAATGCATGGTTATCTCCAATTTTATCAGGAGAGTATTTATGGTTAATGTGCAATTTCTACTAAATTATTAAGCTAGTGTGTGGCACAAAGAGGATTTAAGTCCAAAATTTTATTACTACAAACACCATTTCTATCCCAAAGATAGGATGCCTTTTAGAGAATAATGGGGAAACAGGAAACAGTAAGGAGATGAAGGTGTAGAGGACGTGGGACAAGGATGAGGAACATGGAGCTGATTCACTGAGTGATACAGGGGTGTGTGTGTGCACATGTGAGCCTGTGCATGCCTGCAAGAGCCCCTGGTTTCATTTCTTTTTTTTTTTTTTTTTTTTTAATTTATTTATTATTATTATACTTTAAGTTGTAGGGTACATGTGCATAACGTGCAGGTTTGTTACATATGTATACTTGTGCCATGTTGCTGTGCTGCACCCATCAACTCGTCATTTACATCAGGTATAACTCCCAATGCAATCCCTCCCCCCTCCCCCTTCCCCATGATAGGCCCCGGTGTGTGATGTTCCCCTTCCTGAGTCCGAATGATCTCATTGTTCAGTTCCCACCTATGAGTGAGAACATGCGGTGTTTGGTTTTCTGTTCTTGTGATAGTTTGCTAAGAATGATGGATTCCAGCTGCATCCAAGTCCCTACAAAGGACTCAAACTCATCCTTTTTTATGGCTGCATAGTATTCCATGGTGTATATGTGCCACATTTTCTTAATCCAATCTGTCACTGATGGACATTTGGGTTGATTCCAAGTCTTTGCTATTGTGAATAGTGCTGCAATAAACATACGTGTGCATGTGTCTTTATAGCAGCATAATTTATAATCCTTTGGGTATATACCCAGTAATGGGATGGCTGGGTCATATGGTACATCTAGTTCTAGATCCTTGAGGAATCGCCATACTGTTTTCCATAATGGTTGAACTAGTTTACAATCCCACCAACAGTGTAAAAGCGTTCCTATTTCTCCACATCCTCTCCAGCACCTGTTGTTTCCTGACTTTTTAATGATCGCCATTCTAACTGGTGTGAGATGGTATCTCATTGTGGTTTTGATTTGCATTTCTCTGATGGCCAGTGATGATGAGCATTTTTTCATGTGTCTGTTGGCTGTATGAATGTCTTCTTTTGAGAAATGTCTGTTCATATCCTTTGCCCACTTTTTGATGGGGTTGTTTGTTTTTTTCTTGTAAATTTGTTTGAGTTCTTTGTAGGTTCTGGATATTAGCCCTTTGTCAGATGAGTAGATTGCAAAAATTTTCTCCCATTCTGTAGGTTGCCTGTTCACTCTGATGGTAGTGTCCTTTGCTGTGCAGAAGCTCTTTAGTTTAATGAGATCCCATTTGTCAATTTTGGCTTTTGCTGCCGTTGCTTTTGGTGTTTTAGACATGAAGTCTTTGCCCATGCCTATGTCCTGAATGGTACTACCTAGGTTTTCCTCTAGGATTTTTATGGTATTAGGTCTAACATTTAAGTCTCTAATCCATCTTGAATTAATTTTCGTATAAGGAGTAAGGAAAGGATCCAGTTTCAGCTTTCTACTTATGGCTAGCCAATTTTCCCAGCACCATTTATTAAATAGGGAATCCTTTCCCCATTTCTTGTTTCTCTCAGGTTTGTCAAAGATCAGATGGCTGTAGATGTGTGGTATTATTTCTGAGGACTCTGTTCTGTTTCATGGTCTATATCTCTGTTTTGGTACCAGTACCATGCTGTTTTGGTTACTGTAGCCTTGTAGTATAGTTTGAAGTCAGGTAGCGTGATGCCTCCAGCTTTGTTCTTTTGATTTAGGATTGTCTTGGAGATGCGGGCTCTTTTTTGGTTCCATATGAACTTTAAAGCAGTTTTTTCCAATTCTGTGAAGAAACTCGTTGGTAGCTTGATGGGGATGGCATTGAATCTATAAATTACCTTGGGCAGTATGGCCATTTTCACGATATTGATTCTTCCTATCCATGAGCATGGTATGTTCTTCCATTTGTTTGTGTCCTCTTTTATTTCACTGAGCAGTGGTTTGTAGTTCTCCTTGAAGAGGTCCTTTACATCCCTTGTAAGTTGGATTCCTAGGTATTTGATTCTCTTTGAAGCAATTGTGAATGGAAGTTCATTCCTGATTTGGCTCTCTGTTTGTCTGTTACTGGTGTATAAGAATGCTTGTGATTTTTGCACATTAATTTTGTATCCTGAGACTTTGCTGAAGTTGCTTATCAGCTTAAGGAGATTTTGGGCTGAGACAGTGGGGTTTTCTAAATATACAATCATGTCATCTGCAAACAGGGACAATTTGACTTCTTCTTTTCCTAACTGAATACCCTTGATTTCTTTCTCTTGCCTGATTGCCCTAGCCAGAACTTCCAACACTATGTTGAATAGGAGTGGTGAGAGAGGGTATCCCTGTCTTGTGCCAGTTTTCAAAGGGAATTTTTCCAGTTTTTGCCCATTCAGTATGATATTGGCTGTGGGTTTGTCATAAATAGCTCTTATTATTTTGAGGTATGTTCCATCAATACCGAATTTATTGAGCGTTTTTAGCATGAAGGGCTGTTGAATTTTGTCAAAAGCCTTTTCTGCATCAATTGAGATAATCATGTGGTTCTTGTCTTTGGTTCTCTTTATATGCTGGATTATGTTTATTGATTTGCAAATGTTGAACCAGCCTTGCATCCCAGGGATGAAGCCCACTTGATCATGGTGGATAAGCTTTTTGATGTGTTGCTGAATCCGGTTTGCCAGTATTTTATTGAGGATTTTTGCATCGATGTTCATCAGGGATATTGGTCTAAAATTCTCTTTTTTTGTTGTGTCTCTGCCAGGCTTTGGTATCAGGATGATGTTGGCCTCATAAAATGAGTTAGGGAGGATTTCCTCTTTTTCTATTGATTGGAATAGTTTCAGAAGGAATGGTACCAACTCCTCCTTGTACCTCTGGTAGAATTCAGCTGTGAATCCATCTGGTCCTGGACTTTTTTTGGTTGGTAGGCTATTAATTGTTGCCTCAATTTCAGAGCTTGCTATTGGTCTATTCAGGGATTCAACTTCTTCCTGGTTTAGTCTTGGAAGAGTGTAAGTGTCCAGGAAATTATCCATTTCTTCTAGATTTTCCAGTTTATTTGCGTAGAGGTGTTTATAGTATTCTCTGATGGTAGTTTGTATTTCTGTGGGATCGGTGGTGATATCCCCTTTATCATTTTTAATTGCGTCGATTTGATTCTTCTCTCTTTTCTTCTTTATTAGTCTGGCTAGTGGTCTGTCAATTTTGTTGATCTTTTCAAAAAACCAACTCCTGGATTCATTGATTTTTTGGAGGGTTTTTTGTGTCTCTATCTCCTTCAGTTCTGCTCTGATCTTAGTTATTTCTTGCCTTCTGCTAGCTTTCGAATGTGTTTGCTCTTGCTTCTCTAGTTCTTTTAATTGCGATGTTAGAGTGTCAATTTTAGATCTTTCCTGCTTTCTCTTGTGGGCATTTAGTGCTATAAATTTCCCTCTACACACTGCTTTAAATGTGTCCCAGAGATTCTGGTATGTTGTATCTTTGTTCTCATTGGTTTCAAAGAACATCTTTATTTCTGCCTTCATTTCGTTATGTACCCAGTAGTCATTCAGGAGCAGGTTGTTCAGTTTCCATGTAGTTGAGCGGTTTTGATTGAGTTTCTTAGTCCTGAGTTCTAGTTTGATTGCACTGTGGTCTGAGAGACAGTTTGTTATAATTTCTGTTCTTGTACATTTGCTGAGGAGTGCTTTACTTCCAATTACGTGGTCAATTTTGGAGTAAGTATGATGTGGTGCTGAGAAGAATGTATATTCTGTTGATTTGGGGTGGAGAGTTCTATAGATGTCTATTAGGTCTGCTTGCTGCAGAGATGAGTTCAATTCCTGGATATCCTTGTTAACTTTCTGTCTCGTTGATCTGTCTAATGTTGACAGTGGTGTGTTGAAGTCTCCCATTATTATTGTATGGGAGTCTAAGTCTCTTTGTAAGTCTCTAAGGACTTGCTTTATGAATCTGGGTGCTCCTGTATTGGTTGCATATATATTTAGGATAGTTAGCTCTTCCTGTTGAATTGATCCCTTTACCATTATGTAATGGCCTTCTTTGTCTCTTTTGATCTTTGATGGTTTAAAGTCTGTTTTATCAGAGACTAGTATTGCAACCCCTGCTTTTTTTTGTTCTCCATTTGCTTGGTAAATCTTCCTCCATCCCTTTATTTTGAGCCTATGTATGTCTCTGCGTGTGAGATGGGTCTCCTGAATACAGCAGACTGATGGGTCTTGACTCTTTATCCAGTTTGCCAGTCTGTGTCTTTTAATTGGAGCATTTAGTCCATTTACATTTAAGGTTAATATTGTTATGTGTGAACTTGATCCTGCCATTATGATATTAACTGGTTATTTTGCTCGTTAGTTGATGCAGTTTCTTCCTAGCCTCAATGGTCTTTACATTTTGGCATGTTTTTGCAATGGCTGGCACCGGTTGTTCCTTTCCATGTTTAGTGCTTCCTTCAGGGTCTCTTGTAAGGCAGGCCTAGTGGTGACAAAATCTCTAAGCACTTGCTTATCTGTAAAGGATTTTATTTCTCCTTCACTTATGAAACTTAGTTTGGCTGGATATGAAATTCTGGGTTTAAAATTCTTTTCTTTAAGAATGTTGAATATTGGCCCCCACTCTCTTCTGGCTTGTAGAGTTTCTGCTGAGAGATCTGCTGTTAGTCTGATGGGCTTCCCTTTGTGGGTAACCCGACCTTTCTCTCTGGCTGCCCTTAAGATTTTTTCCTTCATTTCACCTTTGGTGAATCTGGCAATTATGTGTCTTGGAGTTGCTCTTCTCAAGGAGTATCTTTGTGGCGTTCTCTGTATTTCCTGGATTTGAATGTTGGCCTGCCCTACTAGGTTGGGGGAGTTCTCCTGGATGATATCCTGAAGAGTGTTTTCCAACTTGGTTCCATTTTCCCCCTCACTTTCAGGCACCCCAATCAGACGTAGATTTGGTCTTTTTACATAATCCCATACTTCTTGCAGGCTTTGTTCATTTCTTTTTCTTCTTTTTTCTTTTGGTTTCTCTTCTCGCTTCATTTCATTCATTTGATCCTCAATCACTGATACTCTTTCTTCCAGTTGATCGAGTCGGTTACTGAAGCTTGTGCATTTGTCACGTATTTCTCGTGTCATGGTTTTCATCTCTTTCATTTCATTTAGGACCTTCTCTGCATTAATTACTCTAGCCATCAATTCTTCCACTTTTTTTTCAAGATTTTTAGTTTCTTTGCGCTGGGTACGTAATTCCTCCTTTAGCTCTGAGAAATTTGATGGACTGAAGCCTTCTTCTCTCATCTCGTCAAAGTCATTCTCCGTCCAGCTTTGATCCGTTGCTGGCGATGAGCTGTGCTCCTTTGCCGGGGGAGATGCGCTCTTATTTTTTGAATTTCCAGCTTTTCTGCCCTGCTTTTTCCCCATCTTTGTGGTTTTATCTGCCTCTGGTCTTTGATGATGGTGATGTACTGATGGGGTTTTGGTGTAGGTGTCCTTCCTGTTTGATAGTTTTCCTTCTAACAGTCAGGACCCTCAGCTATAGGTCTGTTGGAGATTGCTTGAGGTCCACTCCAGACCCTGTTTGCCTGGGTATCAGCAGCAGAGGCTGCAGAAGATAGAATATTTCTGAACAGCGAGTGTACCTGTCTGATTCTTGCTTTGGAAGCTTCCTCTCAGGGGTGTACTCCTCCCTGTGAGGTGTGGGGTGTCAGACTGCCCCTAGTGGGGGATGTCTCCCAGTTAGGCTACTCAGGGGTCAGGGACCCACTTGAGCAGGGAGTCTGTCCCTTCTCAGATCTCAACCTCCGTGTTGGGAGATCCACTGCTCTCTTCAAAGCTGTCAGAGTCGTTTGCGTCTGCAGAGGTGTCTGCTGCGTTTGTTTAGTTTACTGTGCCCTGTCCCCAGAGGTGGAGTCTACAGAGACAGGCAGGTTTCCTTGAGCTGCTGTGAGCTCCACCCAGTTCGAGCTTCCCAGCAGCTTTGTTTACCTACTTAAGCCTCAGCAATGGTGGGCGCCCCTCCCCCAGCCTCGCTGCTGCCTTGCCAGTAGATCACAGACTGCTGCGCTAGCAATGAGGGAGGCTCCGTGGGTGTGGGACCCTCCCGGCCAGGTGTGGGATATTATCTCCTGGTGTGCCTGTTTGCTTAAAGCGCAGTATTGGGGTGGGAGTTACCTGATTTTCCAGGTGTTGTGTGTCTCAGTTCCCCTGGCTAGGAAAAGGGACTCCCTTCCCCCTTGCGCTTCCCAGGTGAGGCAATGCCTCACCCTGCTTCAGCTCTCGCTGGTCGGGCTGCAGCAGCTGACCAGCACCGATCGTCCGGCACTCCCTAGTGAGATGAACCCAGTACCTCAGTTGAAAATGCAGAAATCACCGGTCTTCTGTGTCGCTCACGCTGGGAGTTGGAGACTGGAGCTGCTCCTATTCGGCCATCTTGCTCCGCCCCCTGGTTTCATTTCTATTCAGAGTTATCCAATCTCTTATGTGCAGAAAGCTAATCTTGGAATACAACAATACCTTATATGTTGGTCCTGCTGACTCTTAATCTTCCCAACTCCAATATACACCATATAACATAATCCATCTTTTCATGTCTCTTATATGCTGAGAAATTACTGAGAACTTATGATAATAATAATAATGATAATAACTATAAAATATTGAGTGACTGTGGAACTTCATAGAAAGTTTATAAATCATCATCTGATGAGTAGAGACTTTTGACTTTTTGTCCGAAAGCCAGTAAACAAAGAATGATTTCATAAATGTCTGATTTTATGGAGGAATACGTTGTGTGGCAATAAGTAACAAGGTGAACAACAGGAATTAACTTATAGTACAAAGGGAATTAAGGAATTAAAATATTTAAGACAACAAAATGCATACTCTACTACAATTTTGCAAATTAAATTTTGAAAAATCCCAGATTCAGGAAAATCAGAGCTGAAGTCTGGCCTCAGCAGCAGTTCCTCTTATATTGATTAATGGGCCCTGATTAGGATGGAAAATTTTTCCCCAGACACAGAAATGGGGGAAGAAGATATTGGATAAGTTTTAATAGAGGTACATTCAAATTAAGAAGGACTTCTTTATTCTAAGATTGTGTTCTCACTACGCTTATTTTTTTAGTGATAAAATAAATCGTCGTCTTTCTCTGACATTTGGTTATTTACAATTCAATGAACTTGTCAATATTAAAAAGTGGCAACTCTGCACCAATTCAGAAATAATTTTGAAAATTGTGTTGTTCTGTGAAGACTACAAGTTTTGGGAACACTTTTCTGCTTTTGATGTTATTTTATATGGATAAGAGCAAAATCTGGGAAACGTTCACCCAGACATTTTTCTAGGAAGGATGAGGGTTTTTCTAAAGAAGGGGACGAGGAGTGAATTTTCTTGGTGTGGCCTTCTCATCAGCGACTCTCTAATCAGATCTTCATATAGAATTTATCATTCCACAGGTGACCCGTGACCAAGATGCCACCAGCAGATTCCTGGATGATGAGGTTGAGTTGGGTCAAATTCTTTTTCTCACGGGTGCAAGGTTCTAAATCAAAGTGTTGCATGTGGCAGGACATCTCAACCTTTTGAATAGCAAACCAAGCAATCAAAAACTCGGATCTACGTTTTCAAAACAGCTTTAGCATAAAATCTGTGTCATCAATGGATTTATGAGAGATTTTTGTTTTGTTTTGTTTTTTTACCTATAATAAAATAAACTTCAGCCAAATTAAATGTCAAGGAGTTGAATTGAGCAACGAACGATTCGCCAATAGGGCGGCTCCCAGAAGCACAGCAGATTCGGAGAGACTCCAGCACAGCCACGTGGTGAAAGGAGATTTATAGACAAAAACAGAGACATGAGGTACAGAAATTAGAAGTGAGGTACAGAACAGCTAGATTGGTTACAGTTTGGCATTTGCTTTACTTGAACACGGTTTGAACACTCAGCAGTGTATGAGTTTGAATTGTGGCTGCTGGGACTGGCCAATACTTAGCGATTGTTACAGGGACATGCTACTAAGTGAGGTTTTCAATCTTGTCTACCTATTAAGCTAGGTTGCAGGTCATCCACAAGGACTCAAATATAGAAGCACGGAGTCCTTCTCAGGTCATATTTAGTTCTTTTAACACTTAGATAGGATGGACTAAAGGGTTTGTGGTGTGTGTGGAATGTGTGGGGTGTGTGTGTGCGTGTGTGTGTGATAAATAACTTTGTGTAGCAAATATTGGCTTTTAAAAATTACTTTAAAGACTTCCACTCTTTTCTGACAAAGTCATCTGGCTTTTAAAAATTACTTTAAAGACTGCCACTCTTTTCTGACAAAGTCATCTGTCTTAAAGCTCTTCCTGAAGAGTTTAACGCATCTGGTGCCACCACACACCAGGTGGGATGGGGATTATTTTCCACAGTTATTTATGTAAAGAAGATCTTAGGGTGGTAGATGGTTTATACAAGATTTGAATATGGACAGATTTTCTTTTATTATTTAAAAAAGAAGACATACACAAAGGATCTGTGCAATTGAGGAGTTATTAGGTAAGCCATTTTATGTTGGGACTATGAGTCTCTGTGAGGCACTAAGTGAATATTAACCATGTGGAACCGTCCAGAGTCAGGTGATTCAGAGAAAAAAACTTGATCCTGTACAATTTTAGAATATCAGTGCTGTTTTCATTTCAATCAATTAACAAGAGCAGCCAAGAAATGACTCAAAATCTCTCCCATACAGGAGAGAGTATCTTTTTTTCTTTTTCAGAAATAGTCAATGACATTTTAAAGAAAGATGAAGGCATCAAGGCAGAGGTCAATGAGTTTACAAAAAAAAAAAAATAATAATTCCTTCAATTTAACAGCCTCTTCTTCCACATTTCTAATTTTCTGAAATGTAGTTTGAACCATTCCAATGGGAAAAAATATTGCAAATGTTTGTACAAAATGTTCGTATCACCCCATTCTTTTTAGCTTTCATTAGGAGCATTTTTAAAATATTAAACCTGCTTCAATATAGCTTTTCTATCTTTGGATCATGTTGTACAAAAAAAAATTAAGAATCCTTCCTTCTCTCCCTGCAAAAATATCTCACTAAGCTCACCCAAGAAGGGCCATCCCATAATAAAGCTTGTTTGAATCACTTTCCCTGAAGGGACATTTACACCCGTTTATAACATGATCTCCAGGAAGTGCGCAGGAGGAAGCTGCCGCCGCCTGCAGCTGGATCAGATGCTGTTCGCTGTCTACCTACTGCTGACATCTTCCCTCCCACCTGGATGCTACCTGAGCAGTCAGAACGTCAAACTTCACTGAACGACAGAGGTGCCGAAATGGCACCTCCACCACCTGTCCGAAGATCTAAGACAACACCAGCTGTCTGAGAGTGGCTTGAACATTATAAATTCAGCGTTTCACTTACAAACGTAGCTGTAAATTCACAGGGAGGAATCTAAGTGCTGGATCTCATTCTTACGGGAAAATTCTATAGAAAAATTGAAGTCAAATTAGCCATTTGTGGTGGTTGCTGAAGAAGACACACCAAGTCAGATGCTCCTGACCATGCAGGGCGATACCCTCCAACTGAGCATGGAAGCCCGACTGCAATAGGACGGTCTTCGTCATCCGCACTGGTTAGCACTTGCCGCTTCTTGCTGCCATTGCCTCTCATACAAGAAAGTCAAGCCAGTGCAGATCAGTAATAATAATAATAATAAATAAATAAAAAAGTAAAAAGGTTTACCTAATTTTATTCAGGAGCTTTATTAAATAATTTTTTTGCTATTTAATTATCTGATTTTTAAAAAGAAAGCTTTATTAAGGTATAGCTTACATTCTATTAGATTATCCTGAATGTACAGTTCAATGAGATTTAGCAAATTTCCAATTGTGAAACCCTATCGCCACCAAGTTCAGAAGATGTCCATCAGTCAAAAAGAGTAGGAAGCATACAGAAATCTCATACAAATGGGAATATATAATATGGAGTCTTACGTGCTTGGTTTTCATTTAGCATATTGTCTTCGGGTTGTCTCCTATAGCTGCATGCTATTCGTAGTTTCTTCCTTTTTATTACTGAGTGGATATGTGGTTATGTGGGGATAACACATTTCCTTTATCCATTCACCAGTCAGCACTTGCATTGCTTCCAGTTTGGGGCCATCACAGAACATACCCTGAACACTCTCATACAAGTCTTTGTGTTAACATAACATTTACTTTTCTCCTGGATGTGAAATGACTGGTGAGGATATATTTAACTCATTTAGAAACTGTCAAAGTGTTTTTCAAAGTAGCTGCAACATTTTTTAAATTCTCACCAGAAATATTTGAAAATTCCAGTTTCTCGACAGTATTCCAACACTTGGGAGGCTGAGTCAGTTCATCTGAATTTTAACTTGACCTCTAAGTAAAAAATATGTGTTACAGATATGCATTTTGTGATTATTCCAGTTGCTTAAGGAGCAAGGAGGGTGGGGAAGATTTTTACTAAAAGTTAAATTTTGAGGTGTTTTAAGTGGATTTGGTAGTAGAAAAAGATGATCATTTCATTCTTTTTAATTGAATTTTCCAAGTTTTCTCATTTTCGTCTTAAGACATTACGGAAAACCCGGAGAAACATGAAATAAAGAAGGAAATAAAACCCATCCATAATCTGCTACCCCTGAATAGATCCAGCAAGCTTCTTGTCCCTGCTTTCTCTTGGTCTGTGTCCAGGGTCATGCAATGATTTTACAGTACCTCTTACCTGTGTTCCATTGCTACATGATCTCCATATTCAATGTGTAATGAATGCCTGGTGTTTCTTTCTCTCATTTTACTTCAAATTATATGACTTTTTCTACTCTCACAATATTTACTTCATTAATGTTTACTATTTAGTAATATATCAATATATCTTTATCTGTCAGTATCGATCCATCTGTCTACGTAGTATGGAGACTTGTGTTCTGTTTTCTTCCTTCAGATTTGTTACTTAGAACTGGTTTTCATCAATAGCACTGACAGGTCAATGGTATGAACACTTTATGATTATCAGTACACGTATCCAAACTGCGTTCGAAATTGCACATGTGGAGAGACAGTGGCAGTTTTACTTTGGCCTCATTGGTTTGGGAAGCAGCGTGACTGTTTTTGCCAGTTTGATTGGTTTTCAGGATCATGTCAGTGTATTAACTCACAATTACTCTACTACCCATGCTCTCTCTGTCACACCCCGTTGAGTGTAACAAACTCCTTCTCTTCACTTCCTTATTACTTAATGCAAATGTATTACATGAATAGTGTATGATCTTCTTATATAATTAATCATAATTTTAGAGAAAAGTCAAGTTAAATATTCTTTGGATGCAACTAATGTCTAAAAGCATAACATGTACTTGGTTTCCATTTTTGAAAAATGTTCAATATACGTTTATATAAAATTGATACAAAGTTCTCAGGTGTGAATCTTCTTTTTTAAAATTTTATTTTAGATTTTCCACTAGATTCTATGGCTCAAATTTAGTAGCGAGAGAAAGATAATTCATTTTCCCACCTGTAACTCAAAACAAATGCATAGGCATCTATGGTAACTGTTTCTGAAGCTGACATCCTGACAACTGTAACAACATATGTTTGATTTTTCCATAACCCGTTAAATTGCTTTCTGAGTAATGAAAGCCATGTGCCAGTACATTCAAATGTTCCAAAGGTGCACACTATTAGAAGGTTTCCACTCTTATTGCAAAACATCTGTTTTGGTCTTTAAAACACACATACGTGCATGCACACACACACACACACACACATACACACACACACACACATCATTTCTCCAGAGCAATGAGAAAAGAGAAAGGTGACTTCCAGTGTAAGTCATTTTTTTTTTTTTCAAATAAAAGCTTATTTATGTGTATTTCTGTCTGGCAGAACAGAATTAAATTAGTACCTCCCTACCCATGAAGTAACTTAGCTGACCTTGTTAAGCACATGTATTTATAAACCTATTTCTTTCTATATGTTCGTTTCAGAGTCCCAAATTAACAACCAAAAAAGAGAGAGCTTAATGTTTTAGTTTTGGCCTAGTGATCTGGGGTCCTGAGTTTTTGTTTTCCTTTCACACATGGGAGGTGATGTTCTAAAACAATTCACCTCTCTTATTTTTGTTACCATCAAAATACGAATTGTCATCAGATAATTTCTGACCTATTCCCAAGGGATGAATCAAAATGATACTGAAAGTTCATATTCTCTATTTTTCAATTTTTCATGGCTTCTGCAGGTGGCTTACAGTCTGCTGCTAGCCAGTGAGATGGAGATGAAAGATATTCAGAGGGTGGTAGGGAGATGAGGAGCTTTTGTGAAGTGTTTGGTTTTCTTGATACAAAGGATTACAGCGTGGCTGCTGGAAGTCAGCCCCTCCATCCCACATGACAACGTTCTGTCTCTGACATGGCTGTGATGATCGGAGCAGTGGCAGCCAGGCTGCAGCCATGAGGGCCTGGGCAAGCGTATTGAAAGTATTGCCCCTAACATAGACAAGCCATTAACAAACAGCAGTTTTCAGAGAAGCCCAAAAGCGCCTCCAGAACATGTCAAACAGAAGACCTTGGAAATACACGTAAGACTGGCTCTGGAAATAGCTGGGGTTCATATTTTTCAGGACTAATGACCTCAGTAGGTTGCAGGGAGAACCACTGAGCCAAGATAATGGGAATGTTGATGTTCCAGTGACTCTAGTTCTATTCACCAACCAAGGAGGCATAGAGACAGTGGAGTTGTGATAAAAGAAGTGTTCCATGAATAGGAGCTCCTTGAAAAGTTTTTCTCAATAATCTCTCCATCTCTTCTGCTTCCAGAGATGTTTAGGAATCTTCCCCATCAGGCCTATAATGCATTACCCAATGCCAGTACAGAACAAATGCCTTCATCATGGTTTATTTCATTTGTTTATGCATCTGTCTCTAAACTTGAAGGCCACCCTGGCTTGGGATCATATTCATAATAAAAGGAAGAAAATCTCAGGAGTACTTGGTACCCCAAAGCCCTCTGCCAGTGGGAAAGGATGAGATACCTGGGGACATGACCTCAGGCAGGAGGCGATCTGTCAACCTCACAGAGCTGTCCTTGCTTTGAAAGGTTTCTCTCTATTTGTTCATGATTAGGCATTTTTTAATCCAAATTTAATAATGTCACTTAGTTCTGTGTTGCTCATTGGAAATGTTTGATAAGACATAGTATTTGTCCAAGACAGAGTAAAGAAAAGCAACGGTCTAATCAATTTAAAGTTTTCTGATTTTGAATAACTTGTTTTAATCCTAGTGTGTATAGATCTTTGCTGGGATGAACAGAAAAGGTTGATCAATTCATTTTTGAGTGTCTGTATTTCCAACTCCAATCTAAAGTCTTCAATTATTTAACAGGCAGTAGGAAAGATATTACAAACAGTACTCCAAATAAATTTTCCCTTGAAGGAAAGTTAAATATGTTACCCCAGATTAGATCTCCCTGACATGTTTTGAAATGGCCTCCACTTAACCATCTTGACAGAAGTGGCCTTGCAAAACTGTCTTAAGTGGGGAAAATTTGCATCTGCAGATAATCTCCATGAATGCAGCCAGGCCCCCTCCCCTTTCCATGACTTTCCCCAGATGCAGGAGATTGAGAGTCTGAAAACTTAAAAGTCTGAAAAGAAACCTTTACCATCTAATCTCTCTGAGGGAGGCTTCATCTACAACAAGGCCACCTGTGCTAGCCAAGCCTCCTCTTCCCCTTCATTACCTGTTTTCCCAGAATGTAAGCCACCGTTGTCTCTGCATCCTCAAAATGGTATATAAGTTTTTGTAACTCATTGGGAATGTTAAAAAAAAAAAAAAAAAAAAAAACTTTACCCAAATTAAGTTTAATGGCATTTAATTGAGCAATGATAGATTCATGAATCAGTCAGCCTCCTAAGCCAGAGTAGGCTCAGAAACTCCAGTTCAGCCATGTGATGGAAGAAGATTGATGGACAGAAGAAGTAAAGTGACATACAGAAGACAGAAGTGAGGTACAGAAATAGCCAGATTGTTTATACCACGGTGTTTGCCTTATTTGAACAGGGTTTGAACAGTTGGCTCCCTTTGACCAAAACTCAGTGATTGGCACAAGAGTAGGCGATGATCTGTTTACAATTCCATTTAGTTTACAGTTCTTGATGTACAGAGAAACCTTCAAGCCGAACTTAAAATATGTAAGGAGGCAGCTTTCCTTGATTTAAAAGGAAATTGGGAAATTGGGTCTCCATTCTGAAGGCTCCTGTGTGTGCACATTAAATACATTTGCATGCCTTTTCTCCTATTAATCCACCTTGTGTCAGTGACTCTTAGTGAGCCTTAGGGGGCCAAGAACCTCTTGCCCCCACACTCTTTTCCTCCATATGGTGACTACAGCTTCCCCTCACTATCTGATTACTTTCTGTATAGGACCCAAATTTTCTCCTTTGCTCATACTATTCCTCCAGTATGAATGCTTTATATGGTTTAGTTGTGTCCCCACCCAAATCTTATCTTGAATTATACCTCCCATGTGTCTTGGGAGGTACCCAGTGGGAGGCAATTGAATCATGGGGTGGTGACCCCCATGCTGCTGTTCTCGTGATAGTGAGTGAGTTCTCATGAGATCTGATGGTTTTATAAGGGGATTTTCTCCCTTTTGCTCAGCACTTACCCTTGTTGCCATGTGAAGAAGGACATGTTTGCTTACTCTTCCACCATGATTGTAAGTTTCCTGAGGCCTTCCCGGCCATGCTGAACTGTGAGTCAATTAAACCTTGCTCCTTTTTAAAGTACGCGTTTTCAGATATGTCTTTATTAGCAGCATGAGAACAGAGTAATACGCTGCTCTTTTGAAGGTTTAAAATCTGCAACCAAACCAACCAACCAGGCAAACAAAAATTCACCTGCCTTCACCTTCAAGACCATATCATGTCACACATAACTCTTTCCTAATTATTTTTTACACATGCACCCTCTTCTTTCCTTGAAATGCAGTCACGGAGCGTGCAGGACTTTGTCTGCTGTGGCCTCCGCTGTGTGCATGCACTGCCTGACACTGTGTGCTTACTCCTGGGCGTGCAGGCCACAGCCCTGCTCCTGAAATCAGCAACTTCACAGTCAGATATTTGTCACTGACTCCCTGGACAACAACCTCAGTGATTGCCTGGGTTTTTTTTTTTTCAATGTTAGTTTTCTTTTAATTAATAAATAACAATTGTGTACATTTATGAAGTGCAATGTGATGTTACAATGCACGTATACTTTGCGGAATGATTAAATCAGGCTAATTAACATCTCCATCACCTCACACATTTATCATTTTATTATGGTGATATCATTTAAAATCTACTGTTTTAGCAATTTTGAAATATACATTACCCATAGTCACCACGTCATGCAATAAATTACTACAATTTATTTCTCATGTCTAACTGAAACTTTGAAGGCTTTGATCAACATCCGTCTCGCCTCCATTTATTGCCTGAGACCCAGGCTCTAGTAACCACTGTTCTATTCTCTGCTTCTGTGAGTTTGACATTTTTCAATTCCACATGTACATGAGATCATATGATATTTTTCTGTGCCTGACTTATTTCACTTAGCATACATTCTCTAGATTCATTCATGTTGTTGCAAATAACAGGGTTTATTTTTCATATGACTGAACAGTATTCTGTTGTGTATATGTAGCACATTGACCTTAGACGTTCACCCACGGATGAGCACTTAGGTGGGATCCCTATCTTGGCTACCGAATCATGCTGACATGGACACGGAAGTGCAGACATGCCTTCGACATGTTAGCAGCAGCAAATCCACACGGGTCTACAGCAGTCTCAATTCTTGCCTGTTCAGAAAAAAATAACTTGACTGAGGGGCATAAGGCAGAGTGAAAGATCGAGGCAAATTTGGAGCAGGAGTGAAAGGAGTCAAGCGCACTTGGAAGAGGGCCAAGTGAGCAACTTGAGAGATCAAGTGGGTGGTTTGACCTTTGACTTGGAGTCTGACATGTTGGCATGCTTCTGGGGTTGCATCCCTTCTCCCCTGATTCTTCCTGTGGGGTGTGCTGTCTGCATGCACAGTGGTCTGTCAGCACATAGGAGGGACCGCCTGCGTAGTAGGCGGTTTGTTGGAGTTGTTTGTATGTGTGCTCACTTGAGAGGTTTTCCTTTACCACTGTTTCTAGAGGAAGGTCATATACCAGTGAAACTCTGACATTTTGCCTTAGTGCGCATGCTTGAACCCACTTGCCCAACTCCAGAGATTATACTGGGAAGCAGCTGGACTTCTGCAAGCTCAGAAGACCCCAAATGGCCTAAGCAATCTTGACCAAAAAGAACAAACCTACAGGCATAATACCGTTTAATTTTAAAATGTATTACAAAGCTATAGTAATTGAAACAGGATGGTTCTGGCATGAAAACAGAAGATACATCAACCGATGGCAGAATAGAGAGACCAGAAATAAACCCATACATTTACAGTGACCTGATTTTCAAGGTGTCAAGAACACACAATGGGGAAGGGACAGTCTCTTCAAAAAATGGTTTTGGGAAAACTGGATATCCACATGCAAAAGAATGCAATTGGTTGCTTATCTCATCCCATGTATAAGAATCAACTCAAAATGGAATAAAGACTTAACTGTAAGGCCTGAAATTATAAAACTATAAAACTGTTAGAACACAGTGATTGCCTAAATTGAAACGAGAAAAACATTCAGCATTTTAAAAAATCGATGATCACAAAGACATCCTTTAAAAAAAAACTATGAAAATGAAGGTACATGAGGCTTTCCTTGCAGTAGTAATAGAGTGGATTAGTTAACCACTGCTGGGTAACAAATTATTCTCAACCTCAGTGGCTTGACACAACAAACCTGATATTATCTCGCCTTTTCTATGCTGATTCACATGTGAATTCAGGTAAGTTCAGCTGTCTGCCTCTGTCTTAAGATTTGTCATGAGGTTGCAGTCAGGACATTAGCCAAGATTATGGTCTTTTCAGAAGGCTCACATAGGGCGTGTGGGCTTTGACATGATTAATCTGCATCCCCACCAAAATCTCTTCTTGAATTGTAGCTCCCATAATTCCCATATGTCATGGGAGGGACCTGATGGGAGGTAATTGAATCATGGGGGCAGTTCTTTCCCATGCTATTCTCACAAAAGTAAATAAGTGTCATGAGATCTGACGGCTTTATGAGGGGGACTTTCCCTGCACATGCCCTCTTGCCTGCTGCCATGTAAGATGTAACTTTGCTCTTCCTCTGCCTTCTGCCGTGATTGTGAGGCCTCCCCAGCCACGTGGAACTCTGAGTCAATTAAACCTCTTTCCTTTATAAATTACCCAGTCTCAGGTATGTCTTTATTCACAGTGTGAGAACAGACTAATATATGCTTCTTGGTTCACTTGTACTATTTTTAGCAAGATTCAGTTCATGGAGAGTGATTGGACTAAGGGCCTCATTTTCTCACTGGCTGCTGACTGGAGGTCTTCCTCATTTCCCTGCCTGTGGACTTCTCCATAGGATGGCTCCCTATTTGGCAGGTGACTTCCTTGGAGTGAGCAAGCCAGAGAGAAAGAGGAAGAGCAACCCAGAGGGAAGGTAAATACATCTCAGAAGGGCCATCCATTACTGTTGCCATGAGCTATGTGTTAAAGGCAAGTCACTAGATCCAGCCTACATTCAAGGTGAGGGGAAGCCACAAACAGGTAAGACCAGGAGTGGGGTGTTCACTGTGACCATCTCAAAGGGACATTGTTCATGTTGCCAGGAAACCAAAGGCCCATCTTTCAACTGGTTGCCTGTCAGATTGTAGGCACTGATTGTGGTCTGGGGCGTGTCATGGTCAGTTCAGTGCAGAAACAATGCAACATGAGAGGCCTCCTACTTTCCTGCCCTCTCTGCCTCCAGCTCTTCTCCATGGTGCGTACACATTTGATTTCTGAAATGTGTACTATAAATTAATGATGTGTTCCTTTTTATTCCTGAGGAAAGTAGGGTCATCATTTTTTTTTCTCAAAATGAATAGTGTGATAAATAATACATGCCAAAGGAAGGGCTTGTTATCTTAGAAGCTTTCCTCACTGAATGCCTGTAAGCCTTCACATCTTTGGCACTTCTAATGTCTACAAGAATATCAATTATTTATATTTATATTCGTATAGCACATGGATTCAGGTGGGACTTCTGAAACCACACTTGGAGAACAATGTCTGAGTTTGAAAGTGTTTGCCTTTCAACAGGACCCTCTTTATAATAGATTGCTTTAAGCCTTAGGACCTGTGCCTTGTGGACATTCTCTCAGGTGGTGGGTGGTGACAAGCATTTCCCTCTGAGGAAAGAAAACTCTCACAGGTTGCTAATGCACTAGATTGTTTCGATATTGACAATGTTGTGGACTGAATATTTTTCCCCCAAAAAATCTATATGTTGAAGCTCTAACCCTAGTGTTATTGTAGTTGAAGCTGGGGCCTTTGAAAGGTGATTAAGGTTAGATGAGGTCATAAGGTGAGCCCTTCATGATGGGATTAGTGCCCTTATATGAGATACAAGTGAATGTGGTGGCTCACACCGGTAATCCCAATATTTTGGGAAGTGAAGGTGGGAGGATCACTTGATGCCAGCAGTTTTAAACCAGCCTGGTCAACATAGAAAGTCCCCATCTCTACAAAAAAAAAAAAAAAAAAAAAAAAAATTTAAAAATTAATGGCATGATGGCATGCACCTGTACTCCCAGCTACTCAGGAGGCTGAGGTGGGAGGATCGCCTGACCCTGGGAGGCAGAGGCTGCAGTGAGCCATCATCACAACATTGCACTCCTGCTTGGGAAAGAGAACAAGACCCTGTCTCAAGAAAAAGAAGAGAAAAACATTAGAGAGCTCACCCTTTCTCTCTGCTGTGTGAATAGACAGAGAGAAGGCACCATCTTGAAGCCAAGAAGACAGTCCTCACCAGCAACTAATCATGCTGGCACCCTGACCTCAGACTTCCAGACTCCAGAACTGTGAGATGATAAATTTCTATTGTTTAAGCTGGCAAAGCTATGATATTTTGGTGAGGTCTTTTAATTGAACATATCCAAATATTATCATTTCAATATGCAATAAATATAAAATCATAAATGATATATTTCACCTTTTTTACTAAATCTTCTGAATCTGAAGTGTATCTTACACTTATAGCACCACTCAGTGCAAGATAGTCATATTTTAAATGCTCAATTGCCATATTTGTGGCCACTGGCTTCTATATGAACTAAGTAGATCTAGCCATAACAGTATGAGGTGCTTTTGTTTGTGATGGACTTGAAATGAAAATAATTAAAGCAAACTAGAAGTGTAGTACTCATTCAAGTAAATGACCTCTAGAGATTGGCAGTCCAGGGCCTCTCTGGTGACTCCACGATTCTCCGGAACCAGGCTTCTTCTGGCGTGTTATTCTATCATACACCTCATGGCCCATCAAGGTTGCACATGCTCCAGCATTCACATCCATACTCATATCTAGCCAGGAAGAAAGATGAGAAGCTGAAGGGGTAATTCCCCACTGTTTAAGAACACTGCTTACAGCTGCTCTTTACAACTTAGTTTGATTGCCAAACTCAGTTCTAGGATGATATTTGTTCTGGAATGCTAACAAACAAAAAAGGGAAGAATGGATATGGAAAGCAAGTAGAAGCTGTTGCCATGCAAACTTTTCTAATAATGTTAAGTATATTAATGTAATAATGATGAAAACTTTTTTGGTTCTCACTTATATTTTTTCAATAACTTAAAATATACTCTACCACTGTGAATTACTATCTCAAAGATTTTTGAAGTACTTAGTAAGTAATTGTACCAAGTAACAGATCCAAATGAATACTGTTCAAGACTTGGCCACTGTTAGAAAACAAAGTGGTGCCTATTTATTGAAAATAATTTTCTCAACAATTTCTGTCATTCACATAAATCATAGAGCTATCTTAGGACTCTTGCATTATATATTGCTCTGAATGTTAAGAAATAATCTCACCAAGAGTTAATATCTTTAATCTGCAATGAGCTCATAATATGGAAAATTTAAAAACTGAAATTTAATGGAAGATATTCAGGGACAAGAAGAAATAAAAGGAGTATTAAACATTAAAAAAATTCAACATTCACTAAATTCAAGGAAATAAAAATAAAACAGTAATGAGATTCAGTGGTTTACCTTTCCAAACCTTTCAAAAGTTAAAAAAAATTGTGATAGTCTTGAAGAAGAGGTGGCGTGATATATCTCTCCCACTCTACATACAACTGTGAAGCATATAAACACTCTAAGTGTAAAGGCCCTAACTCATAAAATCCATCTAAAGAATCTATACAAATAAAATATGGGACACTAGAAATGGTAGACATAAATTAAGGGTCTAATAACTGGCATCTTAGATGAATTGTTTAAAATTATTTTAACTCTATCAAAATATCTAAGGAATAATTTATAACATACAGAAATTGTGCTCATAATAGGTATGATATTTTTGCACAAAATTGTAAATTCAGTTTGGTGGTTTCAACAAACAATGTATGTGGAAAAATACTTCAGAAGTTCTATAAGACTGTAATAGTAGCTTTGTCATGGTGGAAATATTATGAAATATTTCTATTTTCTTCTTGGTGTCGAAAAACCTAACATTCCAGAGATGGTACCACGTGGTTTTGGGTTTGAGAAACAACTTAACGTCTCCGTGGCCTTGAGGCCTCATCTACAAAACGGAGACATAAAATCAATACATGCAATTAAAATATTATCAGTGCTTTGATAGAGTTGAATTCCAGACTCAAGTGGGAACAGAGAAGTGAAAATCAAAGATGGGTCAGGAAATAACACCTTAGAGGAAGTGACATTGAGGTACAAGTTAATAATAAGAAAATTAGGTTGCACCCTGAACTATTATGCAGCCATAAAAAATGATGAGATCATATCCTCTGCAGGAACATGGATAGAGCTAGAGGCCATTATCCTTAGCAAACTAATGCAGAAACAGAAAACCAAACACCCACGTGTTCTCACTTATACATGGGAGCTAAGTGTTGAGACCACATGGACACACAGAGGGGAACAACACACACTGAGGCCTATCAGAGGGTGTAGGGTGGGAGGAGGGAGAGGATCAGTAAAAACAAGTAACAGGTACTAGTCTTAATACCTGGGTGATAAAATAATCTGTACACCAAGGCCCATGACACAAGTTTACTTATGTAACAAACATGCACACCTGTCCCTGAACTTAAAATAAAGTTAGATTTTTAAATAATAAATACAATTAACTTGGAAACTATCACAGGGTTACTTCTATTATTATAAGGAATTTAAGAATTGTGTTGTGGTAGCGATCATTTGTTAACTCAGAATGGCCTGAAGTCTTTTGAATTAAACTCACAATGTCCTGAAGTCTGACCTTTCTTAGCTACTGCTACGCTCCCGTACTGACTCAACCTTCTGGAGACCTTTTCTGAAATCAGGTGATCAGGAACTTGAGTTCAGTCAGAGCTCCTGAGTCCAGGTGCCTGCTCCATCATTGACAGTTAGCAAAATTTTACATGTGGATGCCCAATTATTCCAGCATCATTTGTTGGAAGATTATCTTTTCTTCACTGCATTATCTTTGCTCTTTTGTTTTTGCTCTGTTGACTAAACTTATGTGAGTTTATTTCTGAGTTTTTTATTCTGTTCCATTGATTTATCTGTTTTTTTGTCAAGAGCAAACTCTTGATTACTGTAGCTTTATAGTAAGCCTTAAAATTGAGTAATGTCAGTGCTCCAACTTTGTTCTTTTTTTTTTTGAGATGGAATCTCGCTCTCTTGCCCAGGGCTTGAGGGCAGTGGCACAGCCTTGGCTCACTGTAACATCTGCCTCCCGGATTCCAGTGATTCTCCTGCCTCAGCCTCCCGAGTAGCTGGGACTGCAGGCCCACCACATACGGCTAATATTTTTTTTTTTTCTGTATTTTTAGTAGACACAGGGTTTCACCATTTTAACCAGGCTAGTCTCGATCTCTTGACCTTGTGATCCACCCACCTCAGCCTCCCAAACTGTGGGGATTACAGGCGTGAGCCACCGCACCCAGCCTGACTTTGTTCTTCTCCTTCATTGCTGTATTGGCTCTTCTGAATCTTTCCCTCTCTGTATAAACTTTAGAATCGGTTTGCTGATATCCACATATAACTTACTGGGATTTTCATTGGAATCATATTTAGTATACATCAATTTCGATTTGCAAATATAGATCAATTTGCATTTAATATCGATCACTATCGATAACTGACATCGTGACAGTAATGAGGCTTCCTATCGATGAATAAGGAATGTATCTCTAGTTATTCTTTGATTTTTTTCATCAGAGTCTTGTAGTTTAGATCTTAGAGACAGTTTCTCTAATTTTAGACATGTTAACTCACCTTTCTAAAACTTTACCTTCTATTCTAGAAATTAAGGTTATTAACAGTACCTAGCCCCACAGCGTTGCTGACAAAATCAAATGAGACAATGCAGACGTATCCCTAAAAGCCAGATATGGGATCGCGGAGCACTCAGGCGATGCCCCCTAACGCTCCCTTTCAAGCTCAGAAGCTGACGCTCAAGAGCTTTTCTAGCTCTCTAGTCCTTGCTCTCTCCCTTTGTGTCAACTCTGGTTTCTAAAGAAGATGCTAAAACAGTTCTTAAACCTAGGTTCTTACCAATACAGGGAGACGTCGTCTTGGTAATCTCCATCTCAGAATCATAATAATTCAAGACGTTTTCTGGGATGACATTTTCTCTCCCTCATGTACTCTTTTGTCCTTTTTTTTTTTAACGTGATGAAAAAGAATAATGAGCTCATATGAATTCTGGAAAGTTATACACGTCCTTGACTTTCCACCTGTCAGTGTTCAAACTCTGCCTGAGAGGCAGATTTTAAGACTTTCATCATGAGCTTTCTATTGTGAAATAAGATAGTCTGGAAATAAAAGCTGGGACACTAGGTGGAAACAGGCTGGTGGTAAAGGCATACAGAAGAAAAGGTGACTCTGGAGGCCAAAGGTAATGGGAGCAGAGTCAATGACATCAGTCAAGTTAACCATGAAGTCCCAGAGCCCTTGCAGATGGCCAGAGGGAGCACCTCATCAGGACAATTGGAGCAGGTGCGGAACCGAAAGACCAGGCGACCTTGTGGGGGCCCCAGTGCCTCAGGCAGGAGTCTGCCCAGGGTGCTGGGCTGAGGGGGAGCCTTGGGCTGAACTGTGTGAATGTGGTGGGAAAATTCTGACAATGAGAAGCGTTCGAGAGCAAGACTGTCTCTATACTGTCCACATTCTTCCCCAACTTTGTTTTGCTTAAGTGAAATGCATGTTTTGGGGATTTATCTGTATTAATACATGCAGCTCCAATTTACTTGTCCAAAATGTGCATAGATTGACCCATGCTTTTGTAGAGAATTGAGATTCACCAACTTTACCCAAAAGTTTGTGCTTATTGACCTAGAGATGCCAGGACAGGAAGGTTCACCAGAATTGAACACCATAGTCTATCATGACAACATCCAAAACAGAGCTACACCCCATGCCCCAAGCTTGGAAGGCGCCTCCAACACAGCCAGGACCTGATACAGATGGGCAGTCCTGTCCTGGGCTGCCCCAGACCTCCAGTTGCAGGGTGGCTTTTGAATGCTCAGAAATCATTGAGCACACTAATAGTGGGAAGAAATATCAGGTAATTCCCTTGGCATAAGTCTTATCTTTTCCAGTTAAGTACATTTTTATATATTTTTTAGGCAGGTTCTCCCTCTGTCACTCAGGTTGGAGTGGAATGGCAAGATCTCAGCTCACTGCATCCTTGACCTCCATGCTCAAGAGATCCTCCCATTTCAGCCTCCTAAGATGTTGGGAAAACAGATGCATGCCACCACGACTGCACATGCCATCACAGCTGCCTAATTTATTATCATTTTTTACAGAAACAGGGTGTCCCTGTGTTGCCCAGGCTGGTCTTGAACTCCTGGGCTCAAGCGATCCTCTCACCTCCGCCTCGCAAAGTGCTAGGAATACAGTTATGAGCCAGCACGCCCAGCCCCCATTCAATACTTCATTTATATATAATCCCATGGACTAAGGCGTCCACACAGCCTGAAAAAACCAGGAAAGTGAGTCATCTTGCCCTTTCCCTTCAGAAATTCTGTGATAAGCTAAAAGCTGCTGTGATATCCGCAAAAGAATAACACCTTAAAGCAAGCAAACCAACAGGTCTTCTGAGCAGTATTGCAAAACAATCCTTGCTCTCCTTTAGCCCAAGACATTTTAGTAAGTGAAAAGCAGCAAATAGTGGGTGTCTGCCATCCTCTAAAGAACGTGAAGCTTGTGGAAAGCCATTGGCTTCCAGGCCCTCTGGTTGGGGCATGCATCTGGAAGCATTCATCCCTCTGAAGGGTTTTGATTACATGCAGCAAAGGAGGCTGTTAGTAACTCTATCAGCTGTCTGAGCAGTTGTGACTGTCATTTAGGCCTAGTAATTCGTCATTATATCATTCGGAGACAGCGGAGCTGAGGATGGTGTTTCACACTTTCAGGGAAGTGGATTGGAAGTGCGCAGCCCCAGTTGTTGGCCACGTAGAGGCTTTGTGAGCCGGGGTGAATCTCTGAGGTTCTTTCTCAATCTACGTGGTAATTATGGCTTGTCTAGTTCTTAACTGCAAGTAACAGTAACTAAGCCTGGATAACTTGAAGGAAAAAAAAAGATATGGGGTTGTTCCCAGAATTAAGAGAAAAGCCCAGTGACCAGGTCGTGGGAATGCAAGTGACCCTGTGGAATGAAAGATTGACCTCCTGGCAGGGGGTGGGTTGAGGGCCTGAGGGTAAATTCAGCCAAATGTACCTGACCCTGCAGGTCAGGCCCCAAATCCTCGGAGACAGCCCCAGCTCAACCACGGGAGTGCGCTTCCCCCACGCCCAGTCGGGGACAGTCAAGGAATTGTGACCAATGCTCATTAAAGCTGATCGTCATCGGGAGGAGTGACTCTCAGGGGACGTCCAGGTGCCATTCCCACAGGAGAAGAGGACGCAAACTGGGTTTCAATAGCCACGGATGTCCATGCTATGGATGGTAACACCCTCGCCTATTCTGCATCCTTTAGTACATCAAATAATTATAGGACCCCCATAATTTTAGAAAAGCACTCCAAGGCACAGAGCAAGACAGATTTTATTTATCATTTTAAAGAACTGTAGCGTGGAACACATTGTGGGATCTCTATTTTCTTGCTGCCCCAGGAAGCTTCAACTCAATGTGTTAATAATTCAAGAGGGTGTATTATGTATGAGCATTCTGTGGAATGTGAAAATTCATGACAGTACTTATTTCCCTTTGAATTCTTAGGTTTGGTAGTTATTTTCTCAATGAAGTGAAAGAAGATTCACAGGTAGAACAACAGAAGAATTCAGAAAAAACAATAACTGCATAAGAAAGGGAATATTGGACGCATTTCATAATGTGATGGTTTCTTGAAAAATAAGAATGTTGAAGCAAGAGAAACCAGACCTGTAGTATCAGCTCTGCCTATCTGTGCGTGATTGGGTAAATCAACTAACTTACGTATCTTTCTGCTTCTTCACCTGAATGATGAAAGTGGTAACACACACTTGGTTGGATGGCGGGGTTTTGCAACGTCTGCGAGTCACCAAGTGCAGTGTCTCGCACTTGGTATTTCCTCAATAAATGGCACCTAAATGCAGTTGCTGGCCAGCAAGATACAGATTGCAAGTTGGACATCAAAACTCGGTCACTGCAAAGCCACCGTCGGGCTATTTTTAAAAAAGTATCGGTTGTTTTTCATGTTGTAATAACTTCACTCTCGGAGAAATTAGTGTATCATTCTGTTGAACTGTAAGACATTCAGCATGATGGGCCACCAAGGACTTGTGTTTTCTCTCAGCCCAGAAATGAATGGGGGACGGCTGGTTCTGAATTTTAAAAGCTGTATGATTTTTTGCGCCTTCTTTAACTGTGATATTTGGAATGCTCTCTTAAGTAGGTCTATAATTCTCTTTCATGTCATTTTTTTAGTGTGGTGAACATTTACAAACAGAGCTCCCAAATTGAAAAGAAATCATAAAAAACGTAGGTTTTGGTTTGAAGGAAACCGAGGGTTCTTACTGTTTTTAATGCAAACCATCAAGAAATCTGTCAGCTTCAACGTTACTATTCTGCGTTTCATGGTTCCTGCTAAATGTGCTGTTGATTAATCATGACGATGTGAATGTCATGGGAAAAATATGGAGCTTCATTTTGAATACCATAAAGGCTCATTATGAAGACTCTCTTTCCTTCCCCTGCAAGGGACTCAGGTGCGCATATTAAAGCGAAAATAAATTCACACACAAAAATAGAAATCTAAAATTAAATATTTAATTAGAACTCTGATTTGCTTTAAAGATTGGTGGCATTGCACAGGCTATATTACACCCTCTTTATAATTTTTTTCGACAAAAAAAGATACTGTTCATTTTAACAGGCCACTTTAATATTAATACATGTGTAATAGGATTGGAACTGAAAATCAGCTAGAGATGGTACATTTTACATTATTGGGAAAATTACAGTTCTGTATTGTAAAAACATTTATTTTTTAACAATGTACCTACATTAATCAAAAAATTACAGCATATTTAATAATTTTACAAATTCTTCATAAAAAATATATCTCTGTACAAAAAGGTCTTTCGCACCTACGTCGTGACAGCAGCGTGTGGTGGGACGGGAGGGAGGGTCGGCGATGACAATGGGTTTTCCTGATCATAATGCCAGCGTTCTTTTTTTTTTCCCCCTTTTTATAATAGCTTTTTTGTTGTTGTTTACAAAATATTTTACAGAAGAAAAAAATTATTGCAGCTAGCCTGAAAAAAGGCAAGATGTGTGTGTAAAACAAGCAGCAGTTTTAAACAGCTCTGAAGCACATGTCCTGTGTTAGCGTGTGGTCGCGTCCCTCACGCGTGTTCCTGTTGCCTTCAGGGAAGAGTCTTCTAGACCTAATTCAGCAAGCACAGCTCCTTACTGCCCTAAAACGAGATCCTCCAACACCTTGCGGAGACTCCGTTCAACACTGCACACAACCCTAGGAAGAAACTAGGCAGAATTCTCACAAGAGAATTCCACTGATTTTTTTTTTTTTTTCATTTAAATAACATGCTTCGAACTGGCAACCCTAGGACAGTTTGACTTTGCACACAAAGGAAAATCATATCTAATCTGATATGTGGTTTCTTGTATGTATGTATGTCCTGTCATTTCAGGATTTCATAGCATCATTGACCAGGGAGCAGGTCAGGGATGTGGGAACAGAGACATTAATTCAGACTCTGAAGTCAGCATTTTGCACCTAGTTTGAATGACTCAAACTTAGATATGTACAATATATATATATGTATGTATGTATATATATACACCTAATATGTATAGTAACCCTGTTCTCCCTTGCACACGAGCCTCCTCACACTTTCAACCGTCTTCTCTTTCTTTCGTTCAGTGTGTGTGTTAGGAGCACGACTCCCACTGACCTCGTCCAGCAGTCTACTGTGAAACAGCAAGGTAAGGATTCCCATTGGCAAAGCAAATCTCCAAGGATGTGGGCAGGTTGGCCAGGGAAAACTGTGCAGAGAATTCAGCGTAATGATACGGAATCCAACAGTGTGGGGTTCACAAGACAGAGGAGTCCCTAGGAGAGGCCAGTGAGTCCCCAGACCGCAGAGACCCCTTCCACTGAGGAACACAGCACTGGGAGCCGAGCTCTACGGAAATGTCCAAATCAAAACGCGTGACTCTCCAGAGAATGCCCTGTTTTCCTGACCGCTTTTCCTTTATTCACATTTGAAGTCCTACATGGAAACCTTCAGTAGACCGACAGATAAATCAGTCTTAAAGCTAGGTGTGAATGTGTTCATTCCGACAACGTGAAGGCCAATTTGAACATTCTGACATTTCTATTACCAATGCCAATCTAAAATGTGAAAATTTGCCACAATTGGATAGGTACTGAAATATCAAATAATAAAATAAGTATTATCATTTCAAAAATATTTTATCAAACAAGTAAAAATAAACATGATCTTCACTTTGAATTTGTTACATAAACATCCTCATGGTCACATCTTCTACTTCATGTTTTGATTTTTATTCACCCTGGGGATCATACCGATTTTATTTGTACCATAACTTTTCATTTACCTGTAATGTAATTTAAACCTGAAAAGTCACTGAAATTACCTTTCCATCTGGAATTATAAAGCATGAAACAAATAACAAATGAATGTATAAAATATATCATTGTGAGAGGACAGTGTGTGTACTTTTTCCTTCCCTCTAAAAGAACACTTAGTATTTTGATCCTGAACAATTTTCACTGAGTTCAAGGTGCTACTGTGGTATATTGTCCTTCAATGCAATATCAAAGATCGATGGCACACTAAAAGACAAAGAAAACAAACAAAAAAAAAAACCCCAAAAAACAGAAAACAAAAAAACTGCAAAAGGGAAGGCTGCATTGTGAGTTAAAACTCACAAGTTCAACAACTATCTAAAATAAGTTACTATTCACAGTTTTACATGGCAAACAGAAATTTCTGCAAACCCCCTGCTATTAAGTAGTATCGGAGAGACAGTAATTGGATGAGGATGGTACTAAAGGAGGAAAACCTGGGAAATAAGGAGGCTTCTGTTATTTTCTCATTGGACCTCTTCAATGAAGTCAACACATAAATGGAGCTAATTGAAGCAATAATAAAATAAATCTCTTCAATACTGTATTTCCTTTTAAATCTGTGCCATATCTAGGAATACTTTTCCCTAACACTCCAACTAAGCTGATGGTGGAATGGTTAGCTTGATAATATGAAAGAATGCTTATATACAATGGATAGTGTGTATAAACCCTGTGTAAATAATTTATTTTTTATCAGAATCTTACGCAGTCATTCATAACACACTAGTGCAAAAAATTGTGCATCAAACATTCTGCGACAGAACAGCTGATTGGGAAATTTGCAAACATCCCTAGAGATGAACACACAGGGGAGCTGTGAGGTCCTCAAAGCTTGCCAGGTCTCGGAAGGACAGAGTGAAGCCTTTGTAGGTGTGTGCCTCTATCAGAAAGGTGTCTTCTTCCAGAAAGCTTATTATTTTATTTTTCTCAAAGTATTCATGTTCATGGGGGTTAAAAAAAAAACCACACACACACGCACAAGAGAACACATATTGTGGTACTACCATTTTGTCACCGCACCCGAAGGACAGATCCACGAGCCCAGAAGATTGCATTGAAAGGCATCCCAGCAACACAGAAATACGAAAGTCTGAGGCATTGAGTACGACGTGTCGGCGTGACGTGGCAGTCTTCCTGGAGTGTGCCTTGATGTCAAACAGGTGCAGCCAGGCATTTAGAACCCACTTTCGGAATGAAAACGCAGGTGTACTTTGATCCGCAGAAGACTCTGGCACATTTCAGTAGAGATCCCCGCTGCACGTATGCCAGTAGACAAGGTTGAAGATCGCTGCAGTAAAGCCAGAGTGGAAGGGAGAGTGGTATATGGCACCAAAGGAATCACTGCTTGTCCATCAGAGGTATGGCTATGAATCAGTCCTGTTGGGGCACTGAGGGCTATACCACTGTACAGACTGTGTTCAGAGTTGTGTCAAACCTCACAGCCTTGGCTTCTGTGGGTTTTAAGTTTGTATCATACATGGGGTTTTCAAACGATGCTTGTCCATTGCTGTTTTCATGCCCAGCATAGCCATTGTATTGAACTTTTGGTCTCGTTCTAAGGAAAACAGAAAACAAATCATTAGAATCCTGGTTTCAGTTGGAGATTTAGCAGCCGGGACTGGGTGCAGGAGACAATGTCTACAGAGCAGGGAGTAGTACAGCCAGGACGTTTGCAAAGAAGGAAGGCGTCCACACCTGCACACCTGTCAGTTTATTTGTTTAAATTGGTGACTGGGAATATAAAATGGGTTTTAAAAAGTGAAGCAATTTCAAAAATTAAATAAAAATTTTTTGAGACAGGGTCTCACTCTGTTGCCCAGGCTGGAGCGCAGTGGCACGACCACAGCTCACTTCAGCCTGGACCTCTTGGGCTCAGGCGATCCTCCCACCTCAGCCTCCTGGGTAGCCGGGATCAAAGATTTATTTATGCTTCCTACAAATGCCCCAGGGAAATTGGGAAGGTCCTAAAGGCTGAATTTGACTGGTTTTGTTTTGGATGTCTATTTATCACTGATAAGTTGTATGGCCTTGTTTAAGTCACAAAACTTTCTGCTACTCTGTAAAATAAGGTTGTGGGCATATGCCTAGCTTTTTGGGCTGTATGATTAAGCTAAATTTCAAGTTTAAGCTTTTAGTTCACTGTCGTTACTAATATTCACAAAAAAATTATTTTTTATTTTGTCTCTGTTGAGTTAAAAATGAATCTGTTTATAAAAAAGGAACTATACTCATTATTAAACTATTATCACATTTTCTGGTTAAAAGAAAACCCGTACATACAACCTATGATAGAGAATTAGAGGATTTTCAGACTGAAAAGACAGAATCATGTCTGGTCTGGCTCTGGCTCCTTTTATTCTTTCCTTATTCCAGAAGAAATCAGATAAGAAAAATGTGCCACGTGGCAAAAACAGAAATTTAATGGACATAAACATGCTCGCAAAAACATCATTTGACATCGGGTGTCAAGAAACTTCTGCCGAGTCATTTACTAGTAGATTTCCTTATGTTACACATGCTCATTAAGAAAAAGAGAAGTAAGTAGTGCATGGCCCTGAGAAAACGGCAGAACTGCAATTTGTAACTGCCCTTGGAGTGGGAGAGGTCGACGTTGCGCTTGGAAAATGCGCCAGCAGCAGCGATAGTTAGCAAACAAATCCAGCCCCTCGTGAATGAAGACCTGGCTAAAATGTTCACTCAATCGTCCAGATCACAAGCTGCCACAGTCCCTTCATGTCTAGGGAAATGCAACCCCAGAGTGGAACTGGCGGCAGCTGGATGCTGACGTGCACGAGTGCAGCTGCACCTGGCAGAGGGCTGTCAGGACCTCGGGCTTTGAGGAAGCAATTCCCCACATGCAAGCAACAGACTCAAAAATGAGCAGAAACCGGGTTTTTCTGGAGGAATACAGAGCCAATTCATTAAGAAATATGTCTGCAGAGCCTCAGAAGCCAGTGTAGAGGGTGCTACAGGCTTGGTGCTTTCCTGACCAGGTGGTGAGAACTTGAAGGAAATGAATTGATGTGCTGCTGGCAACTGAGCCCTGGACTTCCTTGATTCTGCAAAAATTCCACCATCCCTCGCTTCTATGGCACAGAAGTAGAGGATGAAAAGACCCAACAGACTGAGAAGTCACAGTGGCCTCATAGCCGCCCTCTTGAGAGCTGTGAGAGGGAAGAGCTTCCTTCATATTCAACATGCAGGGCAGCCTCCTGGTCTTGGTGCAGTGTCAGGAAGGGAGAGACTGCAGGTGTGATGACGACAGATTCCCCACTGGCCCAGAGGAGGCATCAAGTTTACATAAAAATAAGTGCTGTCTCCCTTATATCTGGCTCTGAAATCTGAGATCTCTTTCCAAGGCACTGCCTTCACGGAGACACCCAACTACTCAACATCGACAGGGAAGATGCTCAGGTTTAATGACTAAAAGTGGTGTGTATTTTGAATATACCCCCCAATGCTACATTGTCTTAAAGTTAAGATATAATCAGAAGTCATATTTATGTATAAATATGCATATATAATTATGTGGGGTTATCTTTTTAAAGGCCAAGACAATCCCAGACTTACATGAAGGTTTGCATCTTTGCAGGCAAGTTAAGGGAAAACAGCTTTAATGGACTTGACCCTTTCCTTGGGGTTAATGTGGATGCCAATCAAAAACAAAAATAAATTTGTAGGAATTATAAGTTCCTACAGTATGTGTCTCTATAAGGATATTATATGACCCTGAGGAACCTTTGAAAGAAGATACATTTTTAGTGCATATCCCTTTAAGAAGAGAAGCCCCTCTAATTATGGCATCTTATTGGATAAGGTAGTGGCATATCCTTCTACATTTACTAAATTTTAAACTAGTCCTGAGCAGAAATTCAAGGATAAGGCTCATCAGACTTGTGTGTTTTGGGTATTTTTTCTTCCAAAAAATTAATACAGATGTGCCAATCTTTCATTTTGTAAATATCATCTGAAATGTTTTTTCACTGAGTCATATTCTTAAAGAAAGAACATTACCAGCCATAGGGAACTGAAGACATAGGTACAAGCGGCTAATACACCTTTGAAGCAACATTCTCTCTACTGTGTACTTCAAAAGTGACTACAAGAAAGCACATATTTAAAGAGGCTATTTCATGAGTTACTAAAAAAAATCATGACAGTTTTTCTGTTTTCTGTTAACCAGAATTAAGTGAAATATCCGTATTATATACTGATATTTATTTAACCTACGTAATTTTATTTCAGGGGATCATAATTTACTTCTTATTATTTGTAGTTAATGCTACCATTTCAAATAGTATTTTTGAGTAGTTTGGCATTTCCAGATTCCTCCAGGAATGTATTATCCATATATGAATACAATGTACAAGGAGTTTATAGTTCCTCCAAAATAATCCTTTTTTTTGGCATCCACATTCATCCCAAGGAAAGGATCTAGTTCACTAAAGCTGGTTGTCCCCAAGTTTTGATATTTTGCAGTTTGTAGAGTTTTGCAAATTAATGGATATTCCGAACAGTTTTTTAAGAGATGGAACATCTATATTGCTTACTGCATATAAAGAGCTACATTTGTATTTGTTGAAGGAAGGAATCAGTGAAACAATTATCAATCACAGATTCACAGAGTTGAAAGTGGCCATAGAGAACATTCTGTTCAACCTTTTGCTGGAAGGTTGAAATACCTTCTAAAGGTTCTCATGGCTGGCCATGGAGCCTGAATATAGAGATAGAATCCTTTATTTCATCTTTCAATTGAACATGAAAGAAAAAAGTTATTTCTCAACTCAGTCATTTATTCTCTTATTTCTTAGATGTATCCTGCTTAAAAAGTAGGGCAGAAAACAACAAAAAAGACAACAAAAAATCTTCAGAAATAAGCATCGTTAGTGTAAGAAAGTGCACTGCTCTCACTCGTAAGTGGGAGCTGAACGATGAGAACATATGGACACATCGGGGGACAACACACATTGGGGCCTGTGGGGGGTTGAGGGGAGGGAGAGCATCAAGAAGAACAGCTGATGGGCGTTGGGCTTAATACCTGAGGGACGGGCTGATCTGTGCAGCAAACCACCATGGCTTACGTTTCCCTAGGTAATAAACCTGCACATCCTGCACATGTACCCCAGAACTCAAAAGCTGATTACAAAAAAAGAGAACATTGCATAGTAATATAAAATACGTGTGCATGTGAGCACGAGACCATGCCCATTACTTAAACCCACAGTTTACACTCACAACATTCTCAAATAGATGGTGTTTCTGCAGTACCTGTGTTTGTAGAGGTAAAATGCAAACCCTGATAAAATTAGAGCAAAGAAAGGAACCAGAATGGCAGCCGCCACAGAGCCACTGCTGGTGCCGTGGTAATGATTCGAAGAGTCTTGATCTGGGTTTAAGGGATCTGGAAGATAAAGGAAATATTCAATTTGTTGTTACTGTACTCTGCTTGAAGAAATAAGTATGATACATTTTATAAATGGATATGAACTCTACAAGAAGCAGACGGAGTTACCATTTCACAGGAAACCAACTGATATTCTTTTCTAAAGATTTTAATATCTACTTAGTGACCAAGACAAAAAACTATTTCCTACTAATCATGGAGAATACTACGAAAGAGTCCCAACATTTAAAATGTGAGAAAGGCAAAAGGGTCACTTTACATCCTGACTTTTGTTTATAGTTATAGGTATTTTCACAAAAACTAACTGAAAACATTTATATATGTTTTCTATATTCAGAGGTCAGTAATATTTGCTGTTTGTTTCTGTCTTAAGGCCAGACTCAGCAAAATATGTCATTGAAATTATGTAAATATCCCAGTTATGCATACAAATGGCATTGCATTCTTCATATGTGAATAGGATGGTGCTATCTGATCCGCCTTTATTTTAGGTAGATTCTGAAATTCACATCAGAATTTAGAAATACTCAAAAAAAAATATAGTTCAACGTCACAATGCAAGTTTCCATGAAGACACAAAATAATGCTAAAATACAACTTTTTAAATTAATTAATTATTTTTTCTTTTTTTTTTTTTTTTGAGACAGAGGCTCACCCTGTCGCCCAGGCTGGAGTGCAGTGGAGCCATCTCAGCTCATTGCAACCTCCGCCTCCAAGGTTCAAGTGATTCTCCTGCCTCAGCCTTCCAAGTAGCTGGGATGACAGGTGCCCGCCACCATGCCTGGCTATTTTTTGTATTTTTAGTAGAGATAGGGTTTCATGATGTTGGCCAGACTAGTCTCGAACTCCTGACTTCAAATGATCCGCCCACCTCGGCCTCCAAAAGTTCTGGGATTACAGGCCTAAGCCACTGCGCCCGGCCTAAAATATACCTTTTATCCATTAGAAAGGAAGGCAAATGTAAATACTTCATGTATCATGAAGGTGATAGAATCATCCATTCTATAATACACGACTATGGAGTGTCTCATTGCATGGTACTGAGAGGAAAGCATTAAAAATTCAAATCCACAAATATTTATTAAGCAACTGTTGCCAAAGAAGAAAACAAGTTCTTGAAGAGTGTACTAACAAAATACAATTTTGAGATGGATTTGGTCTAATTGCATGGAGTCACTTAATGCAGGTGTGCAATGAATTATGATTGGCGTCATCTCAATATAGCAGAATTGTTAAGAAGAAGCTGATCTGGTTTTCATATTTCCAGAATTTATAAAATGTCAAATTCAAAGAGATGTTGCTTTATTTATTGTTATATAAACCAGAAATGCAAAAAATCAATCAAATATTAAAAATCTTTAAATCACTATTTGTATCAACATTCTTTAATTTTCATATAAAAACTTTCAAATGACATTATTTGCCATTTGCTTCAATCGATGTAGGATTATGACTGCTTACAATATTAACATCCAATAGGAACATATTTCGGAATAATGTTGGCTTTTTACAACTACATATCTTTTTGAGATTTGTCCCATCATCATGCAAAGCCAGACGTCTGCTCTCTTGCAATCTGAGCACCCAGGTTATGGATGTGCAGTGAGTGAGGCCAACTGGATGTTCCCACCCCAGGCACTGTATTGGAAGTGAGGGATGCAAAACATTCTGTGATGGTTTAAAACTTGTTCCATGGGTGAAGGGGTTCTAGAACCCTGGGGACAACGTAAGTGTGTGTGTGTGTGTGCGCGCACATTGAGGGTGGTCCTAGCAGCAGCAGTGGTGGCAGCAGTGATGTCCGGTGACCAGGGTTGGTGCTGTCCAACAGAGAGCAGTGGTGCCCTACTCAGATGGCACCAACTTCATGGGTTGGTTGTGAAAATCATATGTTAGTACATCTCAAGGGCTTACAACAATGCCTGGCACAGAGGGAATGTTCACTCGGACTCAGAGTCACAAAAATAGAAGCTTCCTGAAGCCAGGGTTTTTGTTTGGTTTGGTTTGGTTTGGTTTGGTTTGGTTTGGTTAGCTTTCCTCTTGAATCCTCAGAACCTGCAACAAAAGCTAGAATACAGTATGTGCTCAATATATATTTGCAAAATTTTAAAAAAAGTTTTGTCTTTATAGCATTTCAGCACCCAAATATGTTTTAGTTTCCATTATGTTGCCATACATTGATCTCCAAGTTTCTGTAATTCTGGGACTCTCTGTCTCATTCTTATAAATGTGTATTCTACTTACATTAACCATAGTTACTTTCTTTTATCTGAAAACAAAGCTACACACTTTTATCCATAATAGATATCAAAATTCAAATAATAAAATGCTGGGAAATCTACATGTCCCAAGACACCTCACATGAAAACAAAGAACACCACATAAGAAGATGTTTGTGAATTACATAACCAAACGTACTGTGAGATTATTACATGTCTGCAGCTCCTGGTTAATTTCAGTTACTTACCCTTGTTTTAATAATTTGAAGGTTAATATACACACATGGTGCTAATTAAGATGGCATAAAGGGATATGAAAACAAATAATATAAAGGAAAATTAAAATAATCATTCCTTGCCCTACAAGGCAGTTCCTCTTTAGAGTTGAGGGTTTTAAAAATTGTCCTTCCAACAATGTACTCTTAATATATGTGATTATTTTTCTCTTTCCTCATTTTTATAATTGGTAATATTATTTGCATGTTGCATATGTGGCTTTTTAACCTTAACAGTATATTTCTGAGGCTCTTCCATTGGCATATTTGAATCAGATTTAATTTTTTAAGGTGTGTAGTATTCTACTGATTAGACATAACAACATTTATTTAGCCAGTCTACTGTCCAGGGACATTTAGGGTATTTCTAGTATCTTCTATAATGCTGCAATGAAATCTTTTGCCTCTATCTATGCATTAGCAGGAGTCTACATTATATAGGACAAATCTTCAGAAGTAGAATTATTGACGAACAGAATTTGTGCCTTTTAGTGTTGCTACATCCTACTTAATTGCTCTCTAAAGAGGCACTGCAATTTCATTCAACCATTATCCTACGAGGGTCTTTACAATAACACATGGACAGCGTGTGTGATCCCTCTGCTACCCTCCTTTCCCTCCTCCTCCCGCTCCCTGTTTTCCCCTTTCCCTCATCCTCTCTCATCGCCCTCCTTCCACTTGTTATTATTGGTTCCGCCACTGTTGTGCAACTGTTGCTGCTGCTACTATGGTGATAAATCAAACACAGTATTTAGGTATTATAAATTTACATTTTTTTACTGAAGAAGGAGGGTGATAAGCTAGGTCATTCAATTTTCTAAAGCTCATTCTTGAAACAAATGCACATCCAGTCACACAACACTTCATGTGGGGGATACATTCTGAGAAATGCTTCGTGAGGCCATTTTGCAGCCTCAGAGTGCACTCACACACCTAGATGGTGTTGCCTACTGCACACCTAGGCTATAGGTACAGCCAGTGGCTCCTACGTGAGTAACGCTGTGCACTATGACATTATGGCAGCCATGGTGTCACCAGATGTTAGGAATTTTTCAGGTTCTTTAGAATCTTACGTGGTCACTGGTGTATATGAGATCTTTTGTTGACCAAAATGTCCTTATGTGATGCGTGACTGTCCTATATAATTCATCCACTTAAGCTGAACACACAATCCAAGGCTTTCTCAGTGTATTCATAGGGTGGTGCAATCATCACCACGGTCTCACTTAGAAGACTGGTGTCCTTCCAAAAGAATCTCAGTGTCTGTTAGCTTTATTCTTCCTCCACCTTCATCGCAACCTTTAGCCCTAGACAACCACTAATCAATGTCCCATCTCTATGGATTTGCCTGTTATGGACATTTCCTGTAATGGATTCATACACTATTTGGCCTTTTTTATCTGGCCTCCTTCATTTAGCATGATGTTTCAAGGTCCATCCCTGTTGTAGCATTCATCAATACTTTATTCTTCTTCAGTGCTAATATTCCATTGTGTGGCTATACTACATATTGTTTATCCATTCATCCATTGATAGACATTTTAGTTGTATGCACATTTGGGTTATTACAAATAATGCTGCTCTAAGATTCATGTACAACTTTTGTGTGACATATATTTTCAGTTCTTTCAGCTACACATGTAGGAGTGGAATTGCTGGAGCTTACAGTAACAACTGTTTGATGAACTGCCAGAGTGTTTTCCAGAGCAGCTGTATCATTTCGTGTTTCCCCAGCAAAGCACGACAGTTCCAGTTCCTCTGCCTCCTTGCCACCCTTTGCTATTTGGCTTTCAGATCACAATCATCCTTGTGGACGTGAAGTGGTATCCCAGTGTGGTTTTGATTTGCATTTCCCTAATAATGATTATAATCAACATATTTTCATGGGCTTATTGCCATTTGCATGTCTTTAGAGACATATCTATTCAAATCTTTTGTCAATTTCTTATTTAGGTTATTTGCCTCTGTATTTTTCAGCCATAAGAATTCTTTGTATATTCTGGATACAAGAACTTATCAGGTACACAATTTTATGTATTTTCTCTCATTCTTTGTGTGTATGCTAGGGTTGGGTCACTCAATCTTAATGGGGAAATTAATTTATTGTTGAGTTTCTTATGCAAGTTTTTGCATTAAAGTTGTCTTTCAAGTTAATTTTATTTTAGTATCCACTTAATGACAATCACATTTTTTGGTTTATCTACTGACTAGAAAAAATTAGGAGGTTGTTTATTTTTATCCATAAAAATAGATACTTGCCATCATTCTTAAATGAATGGTTGTTGTTGCAGAATTACTTAAACACAAACTTCTCTAATTAGTTGAAGGGTGGGGGGACTTACTTATGAGTCAAATTATTTTGTAAAGTAAATTTCTTTTTCCTGACAATAACCTCATCATCACATGAGAATACAAACTCCTTGTTGAAGCAAGCTGTTATTTTGTTAGATTAAAAAGAAATGGGGTAATGCAAATAAAATTAGTAATAGCAAACTGATAGTTCAGGTCAAGTTCATTGGATCAGTAAACTTAGACATCTACACAGCATCTTGTACAGCTCACTGGGGTGTCCTTAAACAAAATTACTAGAGCGTGTGCTACATAGAGAAAGGAGGACAAATAACTCCGGGATTTGGCTTAGAGCAAGAGAAAAAACATTACCCATCATTAGTGTTGGTCTAATGCGTTTATTCTATTTCATTACCTCAAAATAATATAACCCAATTTAAAATATAATCTCAGCAATGACCAAAATTATAATGCTCTTCTGTTTAATAATACTGTAGTTTGAATAGTGGAAGTAAAGTATTTTATGATTAATTATCCTTTTTTTTTTTTTTTTTTTTTGCTTTTCTACAGGCCAGTAGACGTTTTTTTCATTCAGCACTTTGATAAAAGTCTTACAAAATAACTTCATCGTGGTAATCATCACAACATTGTATACTCACATTCTTCCAAAAGGTGGCTCTGGTAGTAAAGTCTATATGGTAATTTTCTTCTTTATAAAATAATGTGTGAATAGTATAAATGCATTAGACCAACACTATGTCTGGCATATTTATTGCATTATTTCTGGCTTTGTGTTTGTCTATTTTGCTATTCAAAATACTTTTTTTTCATTCAGCTGTAAAATTTGTTAGTCTCTCCCATTATTTTTGTTTAGGTTTCTTTTAGAGTTGTCTTTTCCATGTCTTCATAGAAAAATCACTGGAAAGCCAAACTGGTATTTGCTTTAAAAAATATCCTAAGTGCAACTTACCTTGCCTTTCTAGCTTAAATTTTCCAAAGTCTTTTCCATGAATGTCACCTTGAAAGGTAAATCCTCCCCTTTCAAGTCCAGATGATACCTGATATATAGGAAAGAAAAGAAATATAAAGGTATACAAAAGGATGAATAATATCTTCTTTTAATATATCTTTTAATATAACTGTTACAGCTCATATTTAGATACTACTGGTTAAATATTTTATTTCTGCCACTCCTTTTGGTGACACATTTATAGTTAAAGATCAGAAACCAACACAGAAGTGAACTTCACCTAACGTATGTAAATCTCACAATCTCATTTTGATCTCGAAAATGATAGTAAATTTTACAGTATATCCATATGGTAACTACACTTTCTAAGGGAAGACAAATGTATGAATTAAGAAACAATCTACGTTATGTAAAACTGGCTGTGTGTCCCAGCTACTGGGCAGGGTACATCATGTGAGGCTGTCTACCCTTAAGTCAGATAGTGAATTAGAACACAAACAAATGGTTAACTTGCAAAGAAGGGTGTTAAGGGGGACGTCTTAAGTCTCTCTATTTATCTGGCAATGATTTCTCTTAGAACGAGCAGCATGGTTATCAAGTGGTCTTAGAAAATTTCTGGTGGTACCACTCACGATATAATGTAGCAGTAACATCACAGACCCTGGATTTCAGGTCTTGTTCTGCCCTCAACTGCAACCACCCCTTTAAGGATGGCCAATTTATTTCTTACGTCTTAGACCTGGTTTCTTCCCTTATAAAATGAACGAATAAAATGACCACTCTGTCAACAAGAGGGGCGGCTGAGTTTTCAAGGAGCACACACAAGACAGCTCTACTCAGAAGCCTCCAATCCGTAGCCCTCGCCTCTGCAGAGATATTAGAAAGCCTGTGCTTTGTCACAGACCTTACACATGTACTTACGTAACCATCTAGTCCCCAGTTGTCATTTTCAAACTTGCTTACAAAAATATCTGCCGGACCTTTAATCTGAAAAGCTTTTAGGAGTAAGTGGGCCTCCTCCTTCTTGTAAACGCCTGTGAAAAGATCAGCAGGTCAGGTTTACCTTGGAGAAAGTTAGCAATTCAGCCCTTTCATCCATTTGATGTGGAATGTGGTACAGAGACGACAATATCATAGATAATAGAAAACTCAAACAGAAATTGTATTTTTATTTGTGAATTTTAGCCTCGGAGCTTCTTTTTTCCCCTGAAAATCTTCCTACATCCTTGTCTATCTTGAATAGGTATAATCCACTCCACTAAGTTCAAAACCCTTATTCCACAGAAAGAATAAATAATAACATATTTGATTTTGCTAATTAAAAAATCTCTCTCTAAAAAAGTACACAATAAAAATACTTATATCACAGAATTAATGTAAGAATGAAAAAGATAATACACATACGGTGCTTAAAATACTGTTTGCCATATAAATCAAGGCTGTTTTATTAATTGTGTGATGATTTTAAAAATCTCATGATGAGCACATGAGTTAAGAAAAAAAGGATTAAAAAATAAAGTTTGGAGACATGCATTATCTATATATGAATCTCAGATTCTTGACTTAATATGGGCATAATTCTGAGCAAATCAGTTCACTTTTCTGTACTGGTTTTGTAATCTTTAAAATGATAAAATAGTACCAACCTCTTATGGCTAGGGAGAGGCTCCAATGAGTTACAGTATATTAATTATTGGCTTTAATGCAAAGCCAACAGAACATTAATAATTAATACTTACTAGATCACCTCTTTGTGAAAAGATAGCGGGTCTGTTTCCGCTCACACCATGCATTTAGTGAATTCTTTGGGACCTACCTGTCAACTTCAGCTCCACTTGTGAGGCTTCACTGAAGGTGGCATTCACCTTACTGCTTGTTGCATTGAACCAGTCAACAGTTAGAGTGGCGGGTTGCCTTTTCCCTAAATATTCATAATATCCCTTCCACACTGAATTGACGAAAAAGACGTCTGAAGGAACTGTGGGAAGGGGGGAAACAGATGAATGTCAGCACACACACAAACAATAAATTCAGACATCATTAAACATAGAAGGCATATACTGCTTAGTGAGCGATCACAGATGAGGGCAGTGATGAAGACAAGGGGAGCCTAGTGCATCGCTGTTCACAGCATTTGCAAAACTCAAAAGAAGCAGGTGCGAAGATTATTATGGTATGCAAGTAGACATTTGTGTTTATGGTTTTATTTTTATTATTATTATTCTTAGAAGCCAAAGCATACCTATTTTAACAGCCTTTCCAAGTTCATGGGGTATGGTGAATTAGGACTTCTAAAGTTAGTTTAGTTTTTACTGTGCTTAGTAAGAAATATGTTTACTTGACCCATGAAATCACTACTGATATTTCAATAATATCCAAGTCTACTCTTTGAAAGACTTGGAAGGCTCAGAAGAACTGATCTATATCATATGACAGCAATACCCTGTCTTGAAAAAGCTTACATATCCCAGCACCAACTGCACTGGATATTCCAGCACCACATGGACTTATGAAGACAAAGCCCTTTCATTTCAGAGTCTTTCTTTTGTAAGTAGAGTCAGTCTCTCTCATTCACACTCTTCTGCTCTTCTTTAATCTCTTTGTGTAAAATATTCCATAAGTAAGAAAAGATGGGCTCAATAATTTCAAATTTTTCTTTCATATATGTCTTTTAAATTCAGTAATAAAAGACACAGTCTTTTTAAAGCATAGAATTCATCGACAGGAAAACTCGCAAAGATTATTGAGATATTTCCTCATGCTTTCACTGCTTAAGAAAAAAAAAAACTTATTTTTCATGTGTTCGTTTAAAAATGTGTATAAAATCCTGCCATTTTCACACATGAATTGTAGTGTATAAATCCACATGATGATTCCAATGTTCCTTTTTGTTTTCTGCCTTATGATGTGTATGAATTATTTACTTAGACAAGATTCATGATAAGCATAATTGGTCAAAACACATTGCTTGAGTTGCTAGGTGGAAATGAAGGTTCATGTCTCCCTAACCTATTTTTTAGAAAGTCCATTTACAGTTGCAAATAATGAGGACAAAAGTATATTGTGCCTATACCTATGCTTCTCTTTTCAGCCCAGTTGGCCATTTTCTTGTTTTTCTAGTCAGGCTAAACCTATAAAGCTTGGCCTAGCAAGAGAAGGGTTAAAGAAGAAGAGAAGATAATAGCTTCCTTTGGCCTTGAGTAGACCCCACCTTCTCATAATAATAATGATAAGAAAATAAGTTAAAAACTCATATATCCACACAAGTATCTAACACATTTGCTTACAAATCACTGAGTTTAGACACATCTACTTAGCCATTGCCAGCACCACAGAGACTCCCATTTTAATCAGCAACTCCAAAATAACTTTATTTTCCATTACTAAAATTAATAGCCTTTGAAGCACATAAAAATGTTTTCCCTAATTAGAAGTTATATGCTCTTCTGAAGTTACTAAACCACTTGTCCAAGCATTCACTTAAGGTAATCCTGTTGAAGTTTCACAGGAATGGGCCAGGCTTGGCTGGGTAGAGTAAGATACAACCAATGTCTCAGAAGTGGCTTCTGTGTATTAAATATGACCACGAGCCATGTGGTAGAGGTCATCTTTCTGGGTCTTTATAATTTCACTTGTTGCTGGCAGCCTGCAGTATAATGCAGAAGCCACATAGCTGAGATGTACTACAATGTACCACCTTGATGAAAAATCACATTCTATTAGCACTTCCCTTCCAAGAGCATAAGAAAAGGAATATTGATAATAATGTTTGCACCTACAAAAGGAGTGTATAGAGATTTCAATATCTTAAACACAAAATAAGCAAATAAAAAACAAAACACACAACAATAATAACAAAAAGAGACTGTGTTTTCTTCCATTGAAGAAAATGTTGCCTGGATAAAAAGCTTTGACTTCTGTATGTGATTTTTAGGTGATATTTAAACAAAATAGTCTAGAGAGATTTAAAAAATATTTTATATTCTTTAGTATGCAGATTGGAGAAATTCCTTTAGTCATATTGGCACATTTTTCTTTGTCTAAGAATTAAGTGTGTAATACAGCATCCTGACAATAGCATTACAAATACTCTTTCCATGTTTGATTCTAAAATAGAGCTTATGTCCAAAAAAAAAGTGTTAAAACCTGAATAAAGTACTAGTCAAGTGACCTTATATATTTACAAGGGATTTCTCTTTCTGATAAAACAACAACAACAACAAAATACCCAACTTAAATTAATATAATTTGGGATCCATTTTGTTATTTAAATATAATTTAAATTTAAAACACAGATAGAACATGGCAGATGATTTTGTATTGTGAAAACTTTCCTCGGGAAATAGGACAAAACACAGATAGAACATGCCAGATGATTTTGTATAGTGAAAACTTTCCTCGGGAAATAGGACTGCATTTTTGCAATTTGCTACATAATGCATTTAGCAAAAGGCACCACATACAACAAAAAACTATAATTAACATCTTAGAAGGCAAAGGATGCCTGAATGAATGGAGATACTTGGAAAAAATCGGGCTCCATATTTGAACTGTTTGCATTAACAACTTACGCTGTAAAAATGCCTCATTGATATGAGCTTCCTCATTTGGAGGAAGAAAATCGCAACCCTCTTTATAAGGCTCTCCATTATACCACATGGAATGATCAGTGTTTTCATTTCTCCTGCCAAACGCGGAAGGCATGTTTGAATGAAACAGTGTGTGATAACACCAAAGGTTTTCTTTCTAAGTGGAGTAATGTTATTTCATTAACAAACCATTGTTGTGAAATACACAGAATTCTATGTAGGCTTAGTGTTTTAAATAATTGAAACATTAACTTTGTTATGGACTAACGGATTCGGAAATTTAAATGTTGAGAATTGTTTCATTGTGCAGAGTAGAGAACAAATCACTTTATTTGATTGAAATCTATAACTGTTCTGGTATACAAACCTGGAGTTTTAGTAACTGTTTCATTAACTTCTCTCACTCCTTTACCTACAAGTAAAAAGACAAATTATCATTTTTTAAAAAAAACATTTTTGAGTAAGTTTGAAAAAATGTCAAATTGAAGCAATTTTCCTTCTCCAGATTTTTTTAATGTACAAAATATGAATACCTTATACATATACATTTTAAACCCATGTCTTTACAGCAGAATATTCTTGGTGTTTGTGGGAAAGCAGAGTTTAAGGATGAAAAATCAATGTACATCTATCTACGCATATTTCCATTGAAAGTGCTACAACAGAGAGCCTTGCAAAGGAGGGTGGCTTCTATGACTTTTCTCATATCCTACTTGGAATACCCTGCTACATACGAAATAACCAAATAACCACGATGTTATAGTCCCTCTTGATTGTCCAATACCCCACCCAAATCAATGAATTTATACATTACTATTGAAAAATTCAAAATTATTTCCATTACAGAATGTTCATTTTGGTCTATCAAGTTAGATTTAAATCATAATTTCTTAGCTTTCACAGTTTTATATCAAACTACGAATCACCATTTTAAAAGTTTTCATTCTTCTATTTCTAACAGGGAAGGGCAAGGGAAACAAAAGTCTCTCTAAAATCCCTACTATGAGAACTATAAATAGGCTCCAGGAAACAAAACCTAAAGTCACTGACTTTCTCACGTTCCATCATTTTTGGTTTATGCTGTTTAGACTCCATGGATTTATAAATTACATACAGGGGAGAACCTGAAAATTTGGCTATCATCAAAGCTGACCCAGGCTGATGATTGTCACTTGTAAACACACAAATTGGTAATTAATGGATCGTTTCTATGTGAATTGCTTTTGTAATTTTACAAAGCAGAACCAATGTCAGGGACACATAAACTTAGGTTTTACCACAAACAGCATGTGGTCTTAAAAATAACCACCGATATATTCTCGGATACTTGGTGATATTTATTCATTTTCATCTCTAAGAACTACTTTTCCTGAAAATATACTGAGTATTATTTTCCTTTTAATTCAGAATGCTTTTCTTTAACCAAATAGCTTTTCTTTTTTGGCTTAAAATAATACAATGATTGTATTATATACTAATTGCATACTAATTGTACTATACATCCGCTTGACTCTGCCACCGTTGCATCAAACACTGAGGATACACACGTTCACGCACACAGCTCACGCACATGAAGCAGGACTGAGGCAGGTGACGATGCTGCAGCCTCAAGCTCTTACTTATGGGTTTCTCACATGGACACTAGCCTGATGGGCAGCCGATCCTTTCCCTTGCTCTTTGGAAAAGTATGCCACTCCTTGATCAGTAACTTACTTTTACACACAGGCGACTTTCCTGTCCATTTCATGTCTGCTTTACAGGTTCTGTGCTCAGATCCACCTGCGAGGAAGAAGCCTGGATGGCAAGTGTACACTAAGGTGTAGCCGAAAGTAGGAAGATCGATGGCTCTCACATCTGCATGTGCCGGGGTTTCTGGCTGTCTGCAGGCATGAGCTGAAACAACATTAGGAAACACTGAGACTTTGTTTACTGTAAAGTCAGCACATGTGTCTAGAGAAATAAATAGACCAAAACAGTTTGGAAATTGTTATGCAGTCAGTCATACATATATATTACACATATGTATGTCATGTTTTTGGTAGAGATGAAGTCTTGCTATATTGTCTAGTCTGTGCTAGAACTCCTGACCTCAAGCTATTCTCCTGTGTTGACCTCCCAAAGTACCAGGATTACAGGCATGAGCCACTACACCCATCCTATGTATATTTATACATAGGTAATTATGCACAAAGATTTAGAGTAGAGATCATAGCTTTGAAATAAAAAAGCACTTCTGCTATACTACTAAAATAAATATGTTAAAGATCCTTAAAAGCCCAGTCTTAACAAATTATACAGACCAGTGAATATTTAGATATGCCTTGATTTTGTTCTGGTGGAAACCAGCAAATTTATTATTCAATTTCATTAACAATTGTGGTAAAAATTTCATGTGTATTTAGAAACTTAATATATTATAGATACTTATTTTCTTTAAAATATAATTTAGGAATAAATGAGATTGTAATGTATACTCTGTATCTCAAACCACTCCATTCCTTATAAAGTTTGCATATATGCCATAAGGACTGGCATATTATTATAAAACAAGTTTAGAATTTTAACATTGTGCATGCAGTTGTTTTGAGTATTGTCACTATTTCACTAATGAGTAACCATAACCAGTACCTGATATTATCAAACTCCATATTATATATAAACACATGCATATATGTACGAGTGCATGTATATACATATATATGTACATATACTATCAACATATAATTTGAGTAGTGATTTAGAGCAGAGATGATAGTTTTAAAATAAACACACCCAAAAATCACATCTTATATACTATTAAGATATTTTTATAACATTCTACTAATGTTTTATTTTTAATATAGTAAGAATAAGACACTGTATTTCACTAAATTGAGAGTGAGTGAAATGAATAATTCACGTACTACCCATCCATCCATATATTTTTCCTAATTATCATGATTAAATCACAAAATAAAATGCGATCCTTAAGTATGTATTTGAATGATCAATTCATATATACTCCCTAATTATAGCGAGAATAATCTTTTAAACACTTCTACTTAGACTCTGACATATGACATTATTCAGTTGACCCTCTCTTTAGTAATTTGATGTAAATATCCTAGAATAATAATAGCATGGACAAATACGTTTTCCCTCTAAGAATGTTCAATGTAATGTTATTCACTTATCTTCAGTTTCAAGCAGTTTCTCAGACTTTACTGTGCCTTAGAATCTCCTGGAGCGCTTGTTAAACTAAACTGTCCCCCTTCTCTCCTCCCCGGCTCCCTCCAGAGTCTCTGGTTCAAAGTCAACGGTGGGGCTTGAGAACTGACTTCACAGCCCAATGTCCAGCCAAATGCTTAGGCTGCCAGTTCTAGGGAACCAAACTTTGAGGACATCCAAAGTTTAGGATTGAGGAGTTAAAAACAATTTCTTATTATCTCCCTTAGTGGTAAACACTTCCCAGACATTCACAACAAATAGTTTACTTCAGATTGTGGTGGAAGAAATCACACTTACGTATACATTCGGTCTGTATCCCACTCCATGTTAAATTGGCAAGGCAGGTGCGAGTCGTGGAACCTTGAATATGGTAGCCTTTTCTGCACCTGAAAAAAACCGTGCTTCCAACCTAGAGAGGAAATCCAATACTAGCTTCAGAGGCCAAGGGAATAGTCGAAGTATCAACTGGTGATACTTGAAAGCACATGCCAGGGTAAAAGTATAGCAGCAATTTTTCACATTAATGTCGAGCCATTGTCTAAATCAACGTGCACATTATAACTGCATGTTACAGTGTTACACACAACGTGGATTGCTCAATGAATAGTGTAAGATCTTTGTGAATTTTGAAAATTTAGAAGGCTGTTTGGGTAAAGAAGTTATGCCTTTTGTTTTAGAGTTCTTTATTTTTTGTTTGTAATAATTATTATTTCCTTTTTCATTTTTTTTCCTGCCACTCACATTTTAAACAATTGGCATTTATTAGAAAATTACTTTTGTTGGCACTCCTAGGGGACTGGTCAACTTCTGCTCATACAGAGGCCACCAAAACTCTGTCTTTCTTATGCTTCAAACTGTACAAACTATTTACTGTTGTCTGCATGTCTGGGGCATCTTCCTCACCAGGTCTTCACAAAGCTAACCCCTACTAAATTCTCTGTGCTTTGCTTAAACTGCACATCCTCTGCAGATTCTTCTCTGATCTTCCAAGAATGAATCACGTGCTGCTCAAATGCGTTTCCCCAACATCGGATGTTATCTGCGCCACTCACTACAACGTCTTGGAATTGCCTGTATATTTATTTACCTGTGTGTGTTCCTAATTTAACCAGAGGTGCCTTGAGGGGCAGATTCCTGTGATCTGTAAATATCTTTTTTAGAGAATGAGCTCTGGTCCATGTGTTGAGGGGCACCAAAGATCGTCCATGTTCCTGCGTATCCGCAGCATGAGGCCAGCATGACCCACGTACAAAGGGAGAGGGAAGCAGCCCCCAGGGAAGGTGGGTTTGCACTCGTGACAGCTTGGCTTGGGACCAGATTGTTTCTTTAAAGCTTGACTTATGAGAGCACGTAAGTGTACCAAGTTAGAGTCCAAAGATTTGAATACCCCATTTGTTTCTTGCTCTGAGAAGTTTAACCAGTTATTTCATTCCCTGTGTCTGCCTTCTCATAGGAGTAAGCCCATACCTCCCTCGTTGGGATTCTGGGAAAATAACGAGAAGTGAAATGCAAGAAAATAGTTGGTACATTGAATAGTGAGAAAGGATATCAAGAGAAAAAAAATGGTGCTTCTAGCACTTGATACAGTGGAAGTAGGAATTTATAAAGAAAAGTGCAAATTTGATAAATGTCAAATCAATAGCTAATTTAAGATTCAATGATGGGAAAGAGTTGACTCAGTTACTCTTGATTGATGGACGATTGATTTAAACTTTAGAGTCAGGGCCTCTCTCTGTTGTCCAGCGTATAGAGCACAGCAGTGCAATCATAGCTCATTGCATTCTTGACCTTCAGGGCTCAAGTGGTCTTCCCATCTCAGCCTTCTGAGTAGCTGTGACTACAGGTGCACCTTAACACACCCAGCTGATTTTTTGTATTCTTTGTGGAAATAGGGTCTTGCTATGTTGCCCAGGCTGTTCTCAAACTCCTAGCCTCAAGTGATTCTCCTGCCGGGGCCTCCCAAAGTGCTGGAATTACAGATGTGAGCCGCTGCTCCCAGCACATTTCCTCTCTGTCAGGAATGGTGTCCATCAACTCTCCGTGCAAGAATGTTTGCAATTCCAAACAGACCTCCTGGTAAACATGCTGCCATTGTCAGGAAGGTCATGGACAACCTGTATCATTTACTGGCAGAAAGAAGATAGAGTCTCCTTCTCAATAAAAAAAATTTTTTAGCAGAATATACCAAGCCACTCTAAATTGATTATCATACACTAACCCTGGAGCTACGGGTTTCGGGGACACGCCTGGCTGGAGAATGGGAGCTAGTCATTTAAGCTGCATGATTAACATAGCCTAACATGGGGACATTTCACACTGAAATGGCTCACTTTGTGTAAGTAATGTTTCAGCATATGGTGCTAAAGAAAACAGACACAAATCTCATCGGTTACATTAAAATATTCCTAATAAAGGAAGAAAAAAAAACATTTGGGGAGAGCTGCATCTCACGGTCTCAATCATGTCCTTAAAAGATGGTGTCTGAGCTCTTTATCAGTAAATCCTGCTGTTGGATAAAATCTATTATTCACGTTAGTGTAACTGATTGGTTATAAGGAGGGTGAAGGATTTATCCAACCCTGTTAGTGTTATATGATAACTATATATTGCTATGTTGCCAAATATAGTCATCATCAACTTTTAATTACTATAAGTTGTACATAGGCAAGTTAAGACTTGCTCAAAGCAATGGTGATCAAAATTTTATTTTTCATAGTGAATCAGTGAGAGCGACAACCATATATAGTATTTTCCAATATTCCTTGACAATTTGGCATTCAATATTTATGTACCTGAAAGTATTTACTTGAAGTTTAAGGCAATATTTGAGACATAATAGAAAACGTGCTAGAGTTAGTATATTAGCTCCCTGTAAGGATTTCCACCGTAGGATGCAAAAGAGCTACAAGGAAATGGCCACTGTGTGTCAGAGCGGGAAAAATGGGAATATTTTCGTGCTCATGAGAGATGGGGAAAGTGGCTGAGGAAGATGGTTTTTTATTCTTAATTGATGAGATCCCTAACTTGAAGGTAGAATATATATTTAACTTTTGTTTTCAAAGTCATGCAACCAGAGAACAGTGAAGTTATGGCAGTACTTAAGATGGTTAAAACATTTTATTTCAAGCTTCATTACCTTCCACTTTTAGGTATTTCTCCAACATTCACTGAAGTGGTAATGCTCATTTTATTAAAAGTCAAATGAACGTTCCAAAGTGATATTTAGTATGTTAATAAATCATAGAACTTCAAAGCTCATGTGGAAAACTAATTTCACAAGTAAGTTTAGACTACGGGGCTAACATACATTTTCTCCTGTTTCTGTCTCTAGAATTTAATATTATTTCCCCACTATATCCAGTCCCAAAGTGGAACCTTTTATGGGTAGCTTATCAGGGACAAGTTACCCCAATTTGAGAATTGCCGTGTGAGTTTAACAAATAATAGAAGCACGCATGATTTCAAATAGAAATTAACACAACAGTTGCTATGTTAATTTCTATTTGAAATTATGCATCATTCCATTATTATCTAGTAAGATACTAGTAAGTATCTATTATCTAGTACACACTGGTTTTGACAGTTAAAAACACATGTAGAAATCCCCTTTGAATGAATTTTATTCAGGTGAATATAACATGAACAAGGTACGATATAAAAAAAGCACTCATATATGTTTAAGTAACAAATATATTTCCAGAAAGAAAACATAGTAAATTCATAATGAACTACCTCATAGCCTCTGGAGCTATTCTGTATTCCAAAGTGTGGCGTGCCAGGGTCTGGGCAGGTGTTATGAGCAGGATCTGAAATTTGTGATTTAAAAAGAAAACAGGGCACCAGATAGAGTTATTGTGGGAACTCTAACAGCTTTTACTGAAAGGCCTCATGAAATAGAGAAAATTTTGTTTTGAGAAATGTGCAAGATGTTTTTCAGGAAAGTTAAAAATTAAATTGCTACTTTTATCTTCTCTTCAAGACATCTTCTTTGGATGTTAACTTTTAGACTTTAAGTAGTTCAGTATGTTCTTTTTATATAAGAATAAGTACATTTTTTCCATTCTCTGGCTTTTTTTTCTATAGAAATATATTTGTTTGGTCAATGACATACTATCTTCAATAATGATCGATCGGCCGGGCGCGGTGGCTCAAGCCTGTAATCCCAGCACTTTGGGAGGCCGAGGTGGGCGGATCACAAGGTCAGGAGATCGAGACCACAGTGAAACCCCGTCTCTACTAAAAATACAAAAAATTAGCCGGGCGTGGTGGCGGGCGCCTGTAGTCCCAGCTACTCAGGAGGCTGAGGCAGGAGAATGGCGTGAACCCAGGAGGCGGAGCTTGCAGTGAGCCAAGATCGCGCCACTGCACTCCAGCCTGGGCAACAGCGTGAGACTCCGTCTCAAAAAAAAAAAAAAAAAAAAAAAAAAAAAAAAATGATCGATCACCATCTTTTTGTTTATTAGGATTCAATTAATGACCATCTCATTTGGTTACCCATTACATTATTCTGAATTTCTTTAATTAATTTTCCTCAACATTTCAAAATGAACAATATATTTAATGCTTCAAAATCGAAGCATATGGAAAACCAAGAGTGACATTTTTCAAAAAAGGTAGGACTTGGGTAACCCAGTGGTACTTCAGCTCTCTTATTTGCTGCTCTGCAGTTGCCAGTAGAAAAACAAAATAGATAACTTCTTAAAACTTGTTATCTAGAGCAACTAACCTACTAGGGGGAAGAAAAATATTTTTAGTGTAGAGATAGCTACTATATGGCCATAGTTTAAATCAAATGACAGCAAATATTCCTATAATTAGAAAAAAATGCTTCAGTGACAATATTTCTTTAATACTATCCTTATTTTACACCATTCAATTTCTTAGAAAATAATCAAGACTAATTATTACTTTTTTACTAAAAACTTGTAGAACACCCATTATTCTGCTTAGTCAATCTCAATGAACAAAATTAACACAGTGATAAAACTTGACTCTGCAGCAATAAAACAAGAGCAAGACTGTCTCTCTGGTGAGGGCTGCTTTAGAGAATGTTCCTAACTGCACCTTTCCCCTAAACAATGCAATTGGCAGTGAAGGTAGACAGCAGAGACAGCCACTGAGGTCAGAGAACAAAGTCGAGTAGCTACTTTAGCAGACTTCTGACTTAAACTCCAAACATAGCTTGAATGACTTAAAAGAGGCGGCACATCAGTTTAGCTGATTAGTGTGCAACCCTATTCAGTGCAAAGAATATTACCTTTACAGAAAATTATCTACAGGAACACTATCTATGTAATCACCAATGACCCAATTTCGGAATGAAATGTCCTCATCCCCCAAATACCCCCAAATATCACCAGGGCAGTATTATAATTATTACCAATGCACGCGGGTTGTATGCCGCTCCACATGCCGTCAGCTTGGCAGATTCTTCTTGAAGATCCCACGAGTATAAATGGAGATTTGCACTGGAAGAAGACTTCGGACTTATAGGTGAAACTTTTCCCACTAAGTCGCCCTTCAGCGGGGATGCCAGGGTCTCCGCAGAACACAGCTATGGAAGATAATTAGGAAGAAGTCAGCCTTCAATGTCCCTGGATCAGCTTAACCAATTGAGCTTGGTAACTAGTTTCTGTTAAATCTTTAGCTTTAACTATTAAACAAGAAAAAGACTAAAAGGAGGCCAGGCACGGTGGCTCACACCTGTTATCCCAACACTTTGGGAGGTGGAGGCAGGCTTGAGCTCAGGAGTTCTAGACCAGCCTGGGCAATATGGCGAAACCTCATGTCTACAAAAAGTACAAAAATTAGCTGGGTGTGGCGGCATACACCTGTAGTCCCAGCTACTTGGGAGGCTGAGGTGAAAGGATGGCTTGAGCCCCAGAGATCGAGGCTGCAGTGAGCTATGACTGAACCACTGCGCTCCATCCTGGGCAATAGAGTGAGGCCCTGTCTCAAAAAAGAGACTCTGCCCTTAGGCAGCACAGTCTCAAGTTTGAGTTTTTGTGTATTTTAGGGCTATTACTACCCACCAGGAAGGTCCTCAGATTGTAACCTTAGGATGTGCCCTGATTATCCGTCCCTGTTACAGACCTATAGTGGGTGGAACAAATTCTGCTGTAGAACTTACGCAGGCACTGGGGGACCTCTCCTTTCCACACCCCGCGACCTTCACAGGAGAGGATGGCAGAGTGAGAGAGCTGGTAACCGTCCACGCAGCTGTAACTTATGCTGGAGCCCCAGTGGAAATCAGTCCCCTCCACTGTTCCATTCTGCACGGGTGGCGGCTGAGGACACAGCACGGCTGTTTTCCAAAGAACAAACAAGATCAACATTCCGGAGCTCCCGCTGCAGCTGTGATGTTCAAACGATTCACATTTTAATTTTACCTGAATTACAAATGACATCTATGTAGGTTTCTCTAAAAACAAATAATAAAAGAATTGCCAAGGAAGACAGGACATCCAAATAATAAACCTTTTTTTTAAGAATATTTCTTCATTAATATAGATCAAGTATATAAAAGCAAAGTCAAGTCAAAACATGTAACACTGTAAAAGAAAACAGGATTGAACATGATATTCTCAATATATACAAGGCCAAGAAAGGAAGAAATGTTCTTGTTTAATTTGTGTCTTTTTATGATGGTTCCCAAGGACAACTTGAATGAGGATTTGGTCAGATGACACAAAATTTATAGGCACAGATGGTAAGAATTTTTCCGGCCATCTGTATTTTTTATTTAAAGATGGCATATAGTTTCCAAAAGACACAGTCGGTCCATCTATTTACTGAATATTTTTTTTAGAAATGCCTGCACAGTTAAAGAAGATTCTGTAAAATACCATTCAGAAGTGTTTCATCACGGCCTTGGAGCCTGATGTCTACTTTACGGGGCTGAGAAGCAAGAACAGGGTTTCTAGGGAGGATTTCCCCGAGGGCGATGTCCCCACAGATCCACCTTCCCCACTCCAGAAATTATACTAAAAATGCACCCCAGGGGGTAAAAATCCAAAAACCACTGTCTAAAATCCTTCTTCTCTGAAGATACAAAAGCTTCCCTAATTTTGGAAATGAATGGAAGTTTCCAAGTAACCCCGTAGGCAGCAGAAGGCATTACAAGAGAATAACCACCTGCATTTTGTGTGTTCAGGCTCATGCCTTCTCATGTGAGAGAGACATGCCAACACACGCAATTCACACTTGCACACCCAAAAGTTGGAAATGGGTCCTCCTCTCACCACTCCACCTTCTACTGATCTGTTCACTCGTTCAACAAATCCTTCCTGAGACCCCACAGCGAGGGCTGGGGAAAGGCGTGCTCTGGCCCAAGGGAATGTCCAGGGGGAGGCCCCAGTTGGGGGAGACCTGAGCTACATGGGGGAATGGGAAGAGACAAGTTCCAGGAGGGACACAGAGAGAAAGAGGTTCCATCTGGTAGGGCCTTGCTGGCCATGGCATTGTTACAAACACAACGGGTACCAGAAAGAGGATAAACATCTACAAAACCATGCATGAAGGGTTATTCTTTTGGCAATTTCCATCATTACCATTTGACCTGAACACTGCCAATACCACTTAGTGCATTTCATTAAACATTTAGGGTCTGCCGTATAACAGGTGTAGTATTAAGAGTTACAATACAAAGAAGGGAAGGCAATGAGATCCTTTGACTCTACTGGGAGAGGAAAGCAGGATGGTCCAAGCACACGCCCATGTCAGAAGAGAGAGAAGGCAATACTTTTGAGCAACCAGGTCACTTTTAAGACTCTGTCACATTTAACCATCTGTCTTGCAGAGCCTGCAGATGATACCTTCTCCGTTAAGCTACTGAGTGTCCTAGCTCTCCCTCTCTCAGTATTTTATTTGTTCCTAGTCTAATAAAGAGGAGAATGCCACCCTCTTATGTATGACCACTGACAACTTTCAAGCCCCTCTCTACCCCTCTTCTTCTTGTCCTTCCTCTTCACCAGCCGATAAGAAAGTCTGGATAGTTCTTCTTTGCTTCTGGTAAATAAACCATCACCATGCAAATCCCTGGCCCTTGCACAGCCCTCACTCAGCCCTACTCCCTGGTCACTGTAAGAGCCCAGCCCACTCGCTCACTCTGCTTTGCTGAAGCCGCCTTGATGGGCTTGAGCCTGTCTTGATTCGCCCAGATGGTCCAGTCACGTAAGTCGTAAACCTCTTCCTGCCTTCTCGGTGAGTGTCATCTTCAGTCTCAGCAACCAAACCCCATGAAACATCACGGTGCGAACACTCTCTACCAGTACTTTGCCATTACCAGGTGATTGGTTTGTCTCTCCAACCTGCCTCTAAATTCCTACAATTAGATTCGCCATGCCATGAACATCTCACTCAGCCAGGGTCACAGGTTTACCCAGGACAGCAAAGCACTGGGGTTCACACACAGACTCTAGGGCGGCAGGACCGTCACTGAACCCTGACATCTCCAGTTCCTGGTGTGTGATCCTAAGCCTTTTCCTCTACCTCTCTGTGAGTGAGTTTTTCCATCTGTAAAACTGAGATTAAAGTATTATAAAAATAAAGTGACTTAATAGTTGCAAATTGGTCTTTAAGAATTCCTAGCCCCTAGAAGGGCTACATAAATGCTTGCAAAATTAAACAAAGCACAATTCAATAAAGACTTCTACACATATCTGTAAAATCCAAAGAGTCACAAAACAAACCTTTGCAGACGGGTTTGCTCTGATTCCATGTGCCGTCTTTGGTACAGCGAATAGTGGCGGATGTGACCGGTTCCATGAGATAGCCAGGGTTACACTGATAGCTCACAGTCTGGTTGAAGGTGAAGTCGGTCCCGAACTGGATGCCATTTGCTAGTGTGCCTGGATCCCCACAACTTATAACTAATAAACAGGTAGCAGGAAAGAATCAGAGAAATTCATTTATCATGAAATCAATTAGTCACCCTTTCTATTCAAGATACTTTCTTTGAACTGCTACTCAAAGTGGTTAAACAGTGAATTAATAAAGCAATACTACCCTCTGTTTGATGATTTCACTGACCCGCTGTCAGAAGGAACACTTGTATTTTGAGAATCACTGATTTCTATTCTGTTGGCAGCTGGCTGTCAGATGCTGCCTTCCACCCCTTGACTAGCCCCTAATTAGGCATGGTGTGTAATCAGAAAGATGAAGCCTGCAGTCAGAGAACCAAAGACATTTCTTCTTTCTCTGCAGACGACAAAGTCTTGACTTTTTTTGGTCTCAATTTTACAATGTTCAACCCAACTGGCCTTTTAAAGGAGCTTCAGCCATACAAATAAGAAAGTGGAAAAAATCTTAAAGTACCTAAGAAATAGAGTCACAATGTCACACATAGTTTTCCTTTTTTTCCTCTATGAATTAAAAATAAAAGACAGTATAACACCTTAAAGTCAGTTTTGTTTTTCCCCCGCAATGGAGTGAATTTCATAGTAATGAGTCTACCACGATGTCTGGTTACTCACTTGTGCAGTCGGGAGCAGTGCCTGTCCAGGTCCCATTGGCTGTGCAATGCCGCGTCATGAGCCCTGAAGTCTTGTAGCCTTCCCAGCAGGCATAGATGACCGAGCTGGAGAACAGAATGCCATCACTACTGACGATCATTCCGTTGGTGGGCGTGCCAGGGTTGCCACAGGACACAGCTGTTAGGCAAACAAGAACAACAACACACACAGCGAGTGACCCAGGATGAAAATGGCAAACAGGAGACCAATGGGTATCCATGCAATAGACTACACATTTATTACAAACCCACAGCACATAATCCTATGGAAGTTCCTTAACATATGTCTTACTATGACTCACATGTTTATTTTATTGATTAGCTACAAATATAAAAATAACCTTTCAATTCATCTTTTCTAAAGTGAATTACTTCTAAACAAATTAAAACACGAGTTAAAGCACCAAAAGTTCAAGGCCTTGTTATTCAGGGATTGAATGCTTTTAATAGCCTTGCTATTTGAGGATTGAATGTTTTTAATGTCATGACAGAATTGGTCTGATTTTTAAAAAAGAATATCTACGATATTAGCAACACAGAAGCATCTTCCTTTATGTAATCACTGTGTTTTTAAAATCTAGGCAATTCAGGTCCTATTTTACATCTCCAGGAGAATTCACTTTGGAAAATAAAGAATGCCTCGGAAATATGAACGGCTGCACTTGAACTGCTTTGTAAAATGATATCCTCAATATTACCAGATCTAATAGCAGCTGCGTTAATTGGCTTTGACATGATTCAACTTTACATTTCTCTCAAAAGGCTCCTAATGCCACGTACAGGCAATAAGACCTCAATTAACGATGGTCAGAGCAACAGGTCTACACTCTGACTATTTTTTATGCTCTTTTGGTCAGTAAACAAAAGCAAGCTCGGCTGCTGCTGGGTATCCTTCAGGGTGAACATTTCAATCTATAATTTTTTTTGCCTTTTTTAGTGGAGCCTATTTATCAGAAAGGTTGCTACATTTTCTCCTTAGCACTGTTGCAATAATATACAATAGGCAGGTGAATGAATGATGTGACCCTTGGCTGGTTTTAATAACAAGAATATATATCATGAGACTGCCTCTGAGCTGATCAAAATATTTAAAAACACTTTGGCACATTTAATTGTTCCAATTTCAAGTCTGGCCTGGAGAACAAAGATATATTTTTCTTAAAAAACATGGAAGAAAACATCCTGCAAAATTTGCTTGGCACAGAGAAGTCACTGTACTGGGAGTCGAGGGACTACCCTTCTTATTACATAGAAAGAATGCACTTGTGCTCAGGTTGAACTGGATTTTGTTTGAAAAAATAATACAAAGTGCACATGCTGGTGCTTCCTGGTCCTGTGCCAATGGCAGATGGAAGTATTCAATCATGGCCCTCTTCTCTGATGGCTCATGGTGTGACTTCCAACCCTTTCTAACACAGATCTATTAGTAGTTTCCTGGTTGGCATGTGAATTGGGATATATTTACCAATCCAGAAGCAGATAATATTTAAGGCTCTCTAAAACTTGAAAGTTTTATGATAACTATATTATATATTAAAATTTCATATTGCAATAATTAAGGGTTGGACTATCCAACATATATAGATTGTTCATTCAACAAACATATATTCATCACTTACTGTGCAACAGGTACTGTGTAGATGTGCTTACGGAAAGCCTGTCACAGAAAGGGATTGCGTTTGGTCCAATTCATAGTTTAACAAACCAAAAGAGGACACTGATGTTATTGTTACATTGTATTCTAATTATATTTGCTATTCAGTTGTATGTCCAAATCTTCAAGAGCCGCCTATGTAGAACCAATACCCAAAGGAATCAAATAACTGATGAAAAATATTCAATTCGGTTTGTAAGCAATCTGAAGTGTTAGTTAGTTTGCTAATATTGTCAATGAATGAGTACCGTCATAATGCTGTCCTAATATTGGGAAAGTGTCCTCAAATATTGTACTATGTAAAGTAAAATTCATGATGAGTTTTTTTCTTTCTGTTTTTCTGGCTGACAAAAATCACTTTCACGCATGGTTATAACTACGAAAATGTCTAGAAGGCAATGTCAACATATCTGCTTTTATATCAGTGCAACTATGTAAAATTATAAGAGAGGATTAAGACTAAAACAAAACAATAGATTAAATTTCAAGGAGACAAAAGGAAAATAAATTAGAAGAGGAAAAATAAACTGGAAGAAGAAAAATAAATTAACCTGTAAGTTTAAACTTTGCCATATTTTCTCTTTCCTGAGTTTATTTTCTTTTGAAATACACTTTATAAAAAGTACATTTTGTTAATGTGACTTCTTCAGCTAAAACATAATTTTCTTTAACTCAGTGTATAATAACATTAAGCTTATTTTAAATATACTTTTTTTTTTTTTTTACAAATAATAGTACTGTTCATTTTACATGAGAAAAAATTGCTGTTAAATTGAGTTAAATAGATGTGAATATTTGCTCATGCAAGTTAAATAAACCTGAGCAATCAATTTAAATTCCTTAGATGTAGTGCCTTTAACCATAAAATGAGTATTACACAAATACTTATTCCCGGCTGTTACAAAATTACCCACGCTATACGTAAAATGCCTAGTGTGAGATCTGATGTATTAGTGGTCACAACGAGTTAGCTTGTAGCTTATGCTATTGTTATTTTCATCATCATCACTTTCTTACTTCTTGAGTAAAATGTAGCTTTATCATCATTTCATCTGAAAGAGAATTAAGAGTTCCCTAATACAGCTTAAACTAAATATTTTAGTTATACAATGTAACTTCATGAGATAGATCCATTCGAAATGTTAAGTTTGAACCTATGATTAAAAGACTAGATGGCTAACAAAAGCAAATTTGATTTAATGTGAAGGAAATATATCTGCAATATAAATTCTTTGAGTTGAAGAATTTTAAAAGATGTTTCATTTTGAATTACAATTTCCTCCTCCTTTTTACAATGTATTCTATTTATCTAACTTTTTGTATCTAACTTTTTGACAGGTTTAGAGGACATAATTTCATCAGGTTTGAAATAATCTTAACTAGGGGATTAGTTAAGTCATAGCTAGTCATAGAAGCTATGCTTCCTGGACATGCAACCACTGGTTACATCCTTTTTCATTGAGAGTAACTCATACTTCAGTGATTTGGACCTATGATAACAAACAAGGAACAAAATGAAAAGCTACAGATTCTCCAAAATGTATTTCAAATTTTTGCTGGTGTGTGTGTATGCTCAGTCACTGATTTTATGATTTTTATACATAATTTGTTGCCTTATTGGTTGTAACATGTATTGCAGTGGGCTTATTCAGCTTCCCATGATGTCTGTATCATATAATGCAGTTTTAGAAGCAGTGAGTTTTGTGGAGCATGGCATATTTGAGAAATATTTTCAGCATTACAACATTTTATAACTTATTTGCGTATGCAGCTTTTAAGGGCTAAGTTTCCAAGTTTTTTCATAGAAGTATAAATTTCTAACTTTAGAAAGCAAAATACAATTTTAAAAATACTTCGCACTGCCTGAGTTAGATGGATTGGGAAGTGAAACACAATTAAGCTCTCATTCAAATAAATTGATTGATGTGTGCTTTGCTGGACTAGAACTCATACTGTGCCTTCATAGCCCCAAAGATGGGAGATTTCTAAGGAAAGACATGGCTCACCCTCAACTGTCCTAATTTTGTTCATCTTTTAAGATTTCAAAACTGAAATACTGGAAGTAAACATGATATTGAATGTACAGTCTCAGGTGAATGGTCATCTTTGATAGAATATTTTATATTCCACTTTCTGGGAGTGTCAGAGTCTGCTCTTCACACACCAAGTTCAGCCTGCAAACCAGGGTTGTGGCTCAATGATTGCACTGAGTACTCTTGACAACAGAAGGACAGTTCTGGTTTTCATCAGCATCAGATTCTATCTATAAAGTCTGAATAATTATTCCAGCATTCACTTATTGACATCCAGCCCTCTTTGTAACTATTGAGGAAATATTTTAAATTTCAATTAAAATACTACCGATGATTGATCTTTCAGCCTCTCTTTTCTCAAACAAAAGAGAATTAAGACCCAGAACCAAGACGTTGTGATCACTACAAAGAATCAGGTCTAAAGACAAAATGTCACAACTCACAAACCGTGGTGCTTTTCAAAAGTCCTGAATGATAAACGCTACAGATACATGAAGCTACTGTCAAATGTGATTTAATAGAAACGTTGAAATTTTACTATGGAAATTGTTTTAATTTATTGGCAACATTTTTGTAACACCACACTTTGTTATAATTACAGGATTAAACAAACTTCACAAAAATATCATAAGCCACTCTTACACACCTTTTAGTCAGATTCACCAACTGTTTACATGTTGCTCACTTTTTCTCTCTCTTTCTCTTTAAATATGTATTTTCTAAAGTATTTGAGTGTAAGTTACAGACATGATGACTCTTTAGAATTAAATGTATCAGTATGTATTTCCTAAGAACAAAGGCATTCTCTTTACATAACCATAATACAATTATTAAAAGCGTGAAATGTAACTTTGATGCAATGTTGTCTCATACACGTCCATAATCTAATTTACTTCAAGCTCTTGAACATATTTTTAATAGTTGCCTTAAGGTCATGTGTTAGTTCACCACCTAGATCATCTCAGGGTCAGATTCTACTGTTTCAGTAACACCTCTCATAACTCTGTTTTGCTCAGTGTAGGACCCAATCCAAGACCACACATTGCATGTATCAAGTCTCTTACGTCTGAAAGAAGCGCTCAGAATGTGTCTTTTCTGAACTTGACATTTCTTCAGGAGCACAGGCAAGCTGATTTGTTGCATGCCCTTAGGGTTTTGGGGATTTTTATTGCTGCTGCTTCAGGATTCGATTCAGGTTATGCATTTCAGTGGCAATACCAAAGACATGACAATGTCTCTTTTCAGTGCCTCATATCAGGAAGCATAGAAGATCTCCTTGTTAAAATATTGCTGATAATGGTTTATCCCATAGGATTGCACACCTAAAGTACTATATGACAGAGTAGAAAACACTCTGGTTTTTTTCTCTGGTGAGAAAACTGCCCTCATGTGCAAATTTTAATACTGAAATCTCTACAAGATGAGAGGGAACTGAAAAAAATTTGCATTTGATTAAAAAATGTACATCAATTTATAGTGTCATACTTTAGTCAATAACAAAAGTATGATCCTGCAATTCATGACTACAGGTAACCATTTCTCACTACTAATCAGTGGTATTTGACCTAAGACAACTTTTGTAGGGCCTAGTCTTAAGATTTACACTACTTTGATTGTGAAGAGGCAATTCAGAGTAAAAAATTTTCTTGGATTATCACGTTTGTTTGCACATATGTGTATGCCTATATTATGTGCATATATACACATATATAGTCAAAAATAGTCTTTGAGAATAAATATATACACTATGCGTGGGCAAATATAATATATAAATATGCAAATATATGCACAATTGTTCATATATTCATATGTAGCATTATTTTATATATGAAATTAATGCTACATAGGTTTATAATATAGATAGATCATATACATATTTTATTTCTTTTTATCCATATAGCATGTATAATACAATAAAGGCAGAAGTGGAGACAGAATAGTCAAGTACAAAAAATGAAGATTAAAGAAACCTGAGTTAAATTTCTCATAATGATAGTGTGTATGTGAGCTTACTCAAGTTGGCCAAGTTATATGGAAAGTGTTTCATACATACAAAAATACATACGGAATTAATTTGTATAAACGTTTTAGACTCAAAATGTAATTGAGAAGTTTGCTTGTAAAGAATTCCTAACATTTACAGTCCTATCTGTCTGAATTCTAAATCGAGTTTTGAACACCGAATACATGGTTACCATCACCTCTCAGTTCACATTTGCTTGAGGCTACATTTCTGATACACAGTGCGGTGTCTATAACGTGTCTGTGGCAATTCTTACTGTCATTACTGGAGCCTACCACCACTTCCTATGATGCCTCTCAAACACTAGAATCAAGTAGACCCACTCCAAAATAGTTCATAGAATATAACCCCAGATTCCTGTGAAATACAGTGCTCCACACATGGACCACCAATAGATTGGAAATGACGTGTGAATGAAGCCTGCTTCCAGCCTGCAGAAATTCCCATCAGTGATCTGCACTGGTCCTACTCGCTGCTCTGGAACCCCACCCACTCACCGCCAGGATCTAGAAAACGCTGACAACACCACATACAGATTATCACTGGGAGAAGATTAGAAGCTTTCGTGTTATGAACTTTCAAACAACAAGCATCTGTGTGATGGGACCTGTGGACACTTGGAATACTTTCACGCACCCAGTCATGATTTCTGATGATGCTTTCACAAATATTGGGGGGGGGAAAGATTTAACTGTATAAATAGTACAAATCCCTATAAGTTTTGTAGAATTTTGCCAGCCATTTTAGAATGAATTGTGTGGTTTTAACTTTCAAGGTAGACCTTAAGGCTTGTGGCTACTCACCCTCGCACACCGGCTGCAGTCCTGACCATGACCCATTGAGCAAACACGTGCGTTCAGGGGAGCCCCTCAGCTGGTGCCCCATTTCACAGGAGAAGCGGAGAAGACTCTTTGTCTTAAATTCATCCCCAAGCCGAGACCCATGTGCTGGGGTTCCCGGATCACCACAGAATCCAGGATTATTTCCTGTTGAAAATAAACACATATGACAATGCATAATTGTGTTAGACTTGTTTTAAGCAGAGTTGTTACATTTACAGATAATGAAAAGTTGTTGAAATTTGTGTTTGACATGAGTTATGGTTACACAACATTCTGGCAATCTTGTAAGAAATGATTTCCTTGTGACAGCCCTAAAAATGAAAGAATTTAGGATGTTGCTCCTGTGTTACTAAATTCACAATAGCCTATTCAAATGAATAAATGACATTTCCTCTGGAAGGAGGAAAATGCTGGGAATGGTAAATGTATCAAGTCTTCACTGAAAAGGTAGCTACAGAGAGCAAAAGGAAAACGGGGCTTTAGGTGAACTGGGAACGTAAAAAAAAAAAAAAAAAAAAGGCAAATGAGAGGTTTAATTCTTCAGAATTGTATCCAGAGAGTTGCTGGTTCGCTGAATTTTAATTGTTTAAGAAACATTCATGAAAAAAATAAAGATAATTTTTTTTCAAAGAGGACACGTGGTTAATGATGATAGAGGTGGGGAAAATTAAACACATAAAAAAGAATAAAGAGCAAACAGGGACACACGGAGGCAGGGCTGGCCAGCTTCCTTGCAAATAAGATCCAGACACTCCCAAGAATCCTGGAGGAGAGCATTTAAAGTGATGGTGTCTAACGATTATGGCGAAGATGAAGACAATATCTATAAGAGAGTTGTATTTGGCTAGAAATGGAATGATAATCATTTCAAAGAGATGCATAATTATAGGGCATTTGAAATAACTGTAAATCATCGTTATCTGAAATCATTATTGGAAAGGTTATTTGACGCCTGTAATTCTGTCAGTTTACCTGTAGGCCCCTTACCTGTGCAGTGGGGCAGTGCCCCGCTCCAGTGACTGTCTTCCTGGCACACTCTCGTGTCATTGCCTATGAGACTCTGGCTCCCTCTGCATGAGTAGCGCACGGTGGCGCCGTATGTAAACAGCTCTCCAGTCAGGATGGCATTGGCAGGGACCCCTGGGTGTCCGCATGATATAGCTTAAGAAAAAAGAGAAAATAAAACAAATCAGTACATCCTTCCAGTTAAACCACTTTGTACTGGCAGATCTCCCGTAGAAACACCCGTATCGGTAACATCTATTAAAGAAAAACACCTAAATATTCTGGTATAGCCCTACAGTTCCCTTATGTAATTTGTGATGAAGACCAATTTTCAGATGACGCTTCCTCCCCTAATTTGTTTACTGAAAAGGAGAGGTTCTGTTGATGATGTTTTTGTTTTGTTTTGTTAAGGTAGCTTTGCTTATGGTGGAAATTGACATGTGGATTTTCAAGGAGATAGCCATACTGCCTACATTTTTCCATCGACCCTTAACTATATTCCAAATGAACAGTATTATGGGAAATTTAAGAAAGTAACACGGATCCATTAAAACTATTTCCACAATTTTTTCAGTTAATATGACAATCATATGCTTTGCTTGGGGACATAATTTTGTCAAATCTGCTTAATCTTCAAGTTCACAAGTCTAAGAAAACCATTCTAACCATTTCTCTTTGAATAAGGGGCAGTCTAAGACGGATAAGTAAAATAATACTACTAAATTATTGATTAATGTATTCCTCAAATTGTTCCGTAAAATCCTCTCAGTATTTCTATTCATTTCCTTACAATTATACCAAATCAGGCCCAAACTCTATTTATAAATATCCTTCAAAAAGGCAAATTCTGTAATCCAGATTAATATAGGACAGTGAAGATTTATTTTTCCTTTACTGTACAGTATCAAATGAGGGCTAGCAATAGACAAGTTTTTATCTATATGCAAAAAGAACTAACTGAATTGAGACTACCAAGGAATCACTCAAAGGTGACCACTTCAGTATCCTAGAGGAATTCCATTTGGTAACGAGACACCCAGAAGGGTTATCAACCAGAGGGGGAGATTTGAATGCCTGGAAGCCACCGCCATCCCCCGAGTCACATCAGCCCCCACTTTCTGTCTTGCATGGACATTGATTCACTGGAGAACTAGATTTTATCCACATAGAGTCCTTAAAAGAAGCCAGTTAGACCTGAAACAGTGAAATGCTGGATCAATGACCATTTCCAGTTGAAATGAAATTTATATTTTATTTAAATGTTAACCTTCAGTGAAACAATATCACAGCAAAATCAGACACAGAGCTCAGCTGCTCTAGAGCACGGAAAAGCAAAGGCTCCCCCAAGATCTTTCGATTCCCAAAGTCACAGCAATTCCAATTGTGAATGACACCAAGCTGAGGGAACTGGCCAGCTAGGAGAAGGAGAGCCAGCTAAACCCCAGCTCCTGAAGATCTGAAGCACATCAGCATCGGTACAAAAACAAATGGAAGTCTCACACAAGCCAGGGGAGACATGAAAGAAATGTTCTGTGAAAGACAAAAACAGAACTAAACCAACTTCTATGAAAATTCCCATGTGTGAAAGCTAAAGGAAGATGAGAACGCAGATATAATTTGATGAAGATCGTAACACATTTATAGATGCAATTTTGTTACATAAGGCTGAGAATTGTTTTGAAAGTTATCACTGTCTTTCTCCACAGAAATTAATTGTATTGTTAAAGTCAGAATTTGAGACGAGTTTCTGTGTAGATTAGAGGAATGTGAGGGAAACTCACTTGGAGAAAAAAAAAATCTTCAACACTAACCCATTCTCAAAATACACTTCACAATGCTATAACTGAAAAGACAAGAGGCATTATTACCTTTAGTGTGTGTGTGGTAGACCCGACTGATAATGTAATTGCCGTTTCCTTCCTCGTTTGTATTTTTTTTTTTTTTTTTAAGAGATGGGGTCTTGCTTGTTAGCCAGGCCGGAGTGCAGTGATGCAATCATAACTCCTGGCCTTGAGTGATCTTCCTACCTCAGCCTCCCAATGTGCTGGGACTATAGGCATGTGCCACCATGTCCCACTAGTTTTTAATTTTTTTACTTTTTGTAGAGATGGAGTCTGGCTAGGTTGTCCAAGTTGATCTAGAACTCCTGGCCTCAAGAGATCCACCTTCCTTGGCCTCTCAAAGTGCTAGGATTACAGGAGTGAGTCACTGCACCTGGCCTCCACTTTCTTTATGGATGCAAAATGCATAGGACAAAGATCGGATTTTGATTTTAAGTATTGCTTTCCTCCTAATTTCAAAAAGACTAAAGAGAGTGACACTTTTTCCTAAATCTTCAGACTATGATCTTAAAACACGATTCTCTTTAACAGCCGATCTGATTTTTCAAGTGAAAAGAAAAGAAGACTTTGGCTATTTGGTTAAAATGATGTATTTTTGCTTATCTTCATGGTCTATAATACACTGATAACAAGCTTTTAAGAGGGGCCATAGGGATCATCTATAATTTTCTCTGCCCAGAAGAGCACATTCATTTTCTGGAGCCATATCCCTTCCCCTGATTTAAGGACTCAATTCACAAGCCAATTACTATCGGGATATGAGCTTTTTTTTAAAAAAAAAAAAAAGAAAAGAAAAACAAGATTTAACAACTTTATTCATTTATTTATTTTTTATTTTAAGTTCTGGGATGCGTGTGCAGGATGTGCAGGTTTGTTATGTAGGGAAACGTGTGCGATGGTGGTTGGCTGTACCTATCAATCCATCACCTAAGTATTAAGCCCCACATGCATTAGCTATATCCTGATGCTCTCCCTCCACTGCCCCCTACAGGCCCCAGTGAGTGTTGTTCCCCTTTGGTGTCTATGTGTTTTCATTGTTCAGCTCCTACTTGTAAGTGAGAATTTGTGGTGTTTGGTTTTCTGTTCCTGCATTAGTTTGCAGAGGTTAAGCTTCCCAGCTCCATCCATGTCCCTGCAAAGGACATAATCTCATTTTTTTTATGGCTGCATCATATTCCATGGTGTGCATGTACCACATTTTCTTTATTCAGTATTTTACTGATGGGCACTTGGGTTGATTCCATGTCTTGTTATCGTGAATAGTGCTGCAGTGAACATATGCATGCATGTATCATGGGATCTAATTAAACTCAGGAGCTTCTGCACAGAAAATAAAAACTATAATCAGAGTGAACAGAGAACCTACAGAATTATCATCAGAGTGAACAGACAACCAACAGAATGGGTGACAACTGTGCAATCCATCCATCTGACAAAGGTCTAATGTCCAGAATCTACAAGGAGCTTAAACAAATTTACAAGAAAAAAACAACCCCACTAGAAAGTGGGTAAAGGACATGAACAGACACTTCTCAAAAGAAGACATTTATATGGCCAATAAACAACATGAAAAAAAGCTCAACATCACTGATCATTAGATAAATGCAAATCAAAACTACAATGAGATACCATCTCATGCCAGTTAGAAGGGCTATCATTAAGTCAAGAAACAACAGATGCTGGTGAGGCTGTGGAGAAATAGGAATGCTTTTACACTGTTGGTGGGAATGTAAATTAGTTGAACCATTTAGGAAGACAGTGTAGCGATTCCTCAAAGACCTAGAATAAGAAATACCATTTGACCCAGCAATCCCACTACTTGGTATATACCCCAAGGATATGAGGTTTTTACTGTAGTCACTTTGGACTGTACCAGGAATGCACACAAAACCCAATCAGGTCTCACAGCACTCCCCTCTTTGGCTATAGATGCCAGGTCAACAGACAGAAACTCCACACCAGAGCCCTTCGCCCACCTGAGCTGAGTGAGAGTAAGGTTGGGAGATGCCTGGTGGGGAGGTCCTGGCCGCCGTGTCTGAGCTGTGTGGGCCAGGCCTACCTGGTAGGCTGAGGCTGAAGGCAAGCCGTGAGAGAAGGAGATAAAAGCATCATTGTCCAAGTGGTATCCAATTACCTGCGTCATTTCTCCTGAGCATACCAGCGTCCCCCGGCCCCTTGAATTTGCTTAAGTTGTATTTGGTGATTTCTGGCCAGTCTATCTACAGCTATCATACAAACTCCTACAATTGGTGATGGGAGAGAGCAGAGGGAATTAAAATTCAGTGATGGGAGACAGCAGAGGGAATTAAAATTCAGTGATGGGAGAGAGCAGAGGGAATTAAAATTCAGTGCCTTTAAAATATACTTGCAGAATTTTCTGCTGATGGTACCCTTACAGGGGTCTGTGCACAGAAATCGGGAATAACCCTGACTTACCCAAACACTTGGGCAGAGACCGGTCCCATAAGCCATTTGCCATACAGGTCAAGGCTGAAGATCCCAGCAAGTAAAATCCCTTCTTGCAATGGTACAGGACACTCATTCCATACTCAAAACTCTCAGGGAAGTTCTGTTGCCCGTGACGAATGGCATTTTCCACAAAGCCTGGATCGGAACAGTTCACCACTAGAAAATAAAACATTTCAGACACCATTTAGAAATAGCTAGAAATAACAGACAAAACAGATCAGAAATGAAGGCGAATTCCTCATCATTTTAGAAAATTCAGAAACTGACAACATGATGGCTGAGGCTCACGAAATTCCACTCTCAGAATAAATTCTACTAACCGCTTTGGGCTACTCTTCTTCAAGAGGTGTCAACAACTGGTAGACCACGATAGCAATTTTTCACACGAGGCTAATTTCCCCTATTTCCTAATAACGTTTTTTCAATGTAAATTCTGAAAATTAGTTTCCTTGGTTAAGTTTTTACGTTCTAATAATGGTCAGATAGAACTGGCTGAGGTTCGTTTAAATATTTTTACTCAAGTGTGGTGGTTTAGAACAGTCTGTGGCACGGTAATTACTCACCCCCCAACACACATACACACCTACGTGCATTAGTGCTTTAATATGTGTGCCTAAAATAATTTGGCTCTATGTAGAATGCAACTAAAAATGAAAATTATTCCATCAACACCTAATAGAAATGCAAATCAAGCCAGCCTCTGATTTAGGCCTCTTCTCCCTTTAGAAACAGACCCGTGGGGAGGCAGTCTTCTGTGGCGTGCGGGACACGCTCTGGTTCCTCTGAAAGGCGTTAGCCTGAATGCCTGTTGGCGTCTGCGAGGGAATTAGCGATGTGCTTTTGCAGGTGCAGAGGAAGAGAAAGAACTCTGATTACCTCATGCTTTGACCCACCCCACCAGTGAATGAGGCAGCTGTTCCAGAGGCCACAGTCTCTCCAGATATTTCTGGCTCAGAAAAGCACTGTGCAAATGAATCTCGGGCAGCCTCTGCACATCATGAGTCCCAGAAGCTGAAGGCAAACCCTGTACCCAAACTGTGTGTTTTATTTCTTCTCTATTCAAAAAAGGAAGGCAGAGGGCAGAATCAAGGCTTACAGTGTTCCCTTTTAGTGCCGTAGAATAATGTTCTCTGCTTCTTAAAACAACCCTGAGTTTACAGAAGAAAGTCTTGAGTTCTTTTGAATCAAAAAAGCAAAAACAAACAAAAAGCCATGTGTGAAGTTCGGGCAAGTATTTTTAAGATCCCACAGGGCACTGCATCTGCAATACAATTGTAACCAAATCTCTAAAATAGCAGGAATTACCTAATGTGAGAAAACCTAATTAACTTGAAAATGTGATTATTTGTATAACCTGGAAGATACCCACATTGTCCCATTCTTACATTGAGCATAAGAGATGGATTCAGCTCCCCGATGCCGCACTTTCATAAGGAGACGGACAGTCCCGGGCTGGAACACTAAAGATATTTCTGTGTTTATGTTTGTGCTTATGTCGCTCTTAGGAGACTGTCCAAAAATAATTTCAAACTGTGTTTGTTGTCAAAGCAGAGAAATGAGTGGAAAAAAAGCCACTTTGACCATCTCCCACTAGGATGCCTGAGAGAAACCAAATGGCCCAGGATGCCAAAGGCCAGATTGAGCTGATGCCACCATTTCTCCTCCTCCTCCCCTCTTCTACTCCATGTCCTTTCTTTCTCCTCCTCTTCCTTCTTCTCCTCCTCCACCTCCTTGTCCTCTCCTTCTCCTTCTGTTCCTCCTCCTTCTCCTCCTCTTCTTCCATCCCTCTCTTCCTTCTCTTTCTCCTCTTATCATTTTCATCTTCTCTTTGGCTCAGCCTCTCTTAAAAGTTCACTGGCAGAGATTTATTTATCGGTGCAGTAACAACAGGATCCAACCACACCCTTCTCCTTGAAGGCAGAGAACCAAATATTCTCTGAGTTTTACCATGGCTGGTGAAGGGGGATTTATAATATGTGAGTTTCATAACCTTGTTCTGAAACTATGGACTAAAATTATCTTGCCATGGAAAGAGGTGCATAGGAGACAATAAACCCCTCATTCTTGGAAATCATTCTGCAAACTTACATTGCATTAGAGCTGCTTGGAGGGTATGTGTTAAAATGCTAAGCCCTAAGTTCCTACCCCTTCCTTTACCTAGTTCACTATCCTTAAAATAGTGAGCAGCAAAAGATGTTTGACAGCAATAAATATTCCTTGAGCTCCTGTGGGGAAACTGGGTGGATCCTTAAAATGGAAGAAGCATGGATACAAATACTCTAAATCTGCTCACGCACTTCTTCAGTCCTGCATAGAGTCGCAGTCCTAAGTATTTCTTTATATTCCTTCCTATTTCATTCTGAGGCTCCATTAGAAGATTCAACTGCATCTATGTGCTGGAGGAAAAACAGGGCAGGAATAATCTGATTTATTTATCCATGATAGAACTTCCATACCGTTGCTGCAAATGGGTGTGTTTTACCATACAGAGTAGAATGTATCTGCCAAAAGAGTTTGTTAGTGACCAACCAATCCACACAAGCACCTTTCCCATCTGTATTTGTTTTCCCAGTTTCTATGTGAACAATTCCTATCCAGGGATCTGGTGGAAAGAGGCTTATGTGACTGACAGGCGACCTGTTGGTTTGTAAACTAGAAGGAGAAATTGCCAGTGAGGTTCATGGTGTGGAGATATGTCAGGCCCACCAGCAGCCACTCCAGACCTGGTTCACGACACGCTGTTAAGTATAAGGTAACGTGCCAGAAAGAAATAAAGAGGCTCACTCTAGACAGCTGCACCTCATCGTAACATCTTACCGCCCAATACACTAAGACTTGATTTCCAGGTGTGAAAACCTGACGTGGAACCTGATTTTGTCAGCTGGGAGGAATGAGAACACTGATGTCTTGTATACATTCAGCCCAGTGTGAAGAAGTTCAAATGAACACACAGGCTGTGTTCTGAGGTGACAGCTGGGTATGTGGAAGGGTAAAAGAAGAAATTAATACAGGGATCAATAACAGGTCCAAAGTCACAACGACCATTGAACTAGCAATACACAAGGATCAGGACTCCTGAACACATGTCTGGTATAGCATAATAATAAAAGGCATCAGCATTCCTTGGTGACAGGAATCCCAGGGGCACCCCATCCCTTTTTCCTGGAGAGGACCAGCTGGAAATCTTAGCCCTCGATAGGATTCTAGAGGTGACTCATTAAGTCATTTTCTCTACTCTATATTCACTCCTTACTCAGACATGTCTTCTTAAAGATGCTCAAGTTGACATACAAATATGGATAAGAGGCCAGGTGTGGTGGCTCACATCTGTAATCCCAGCACTTTGGGAAGCCGAGGCGGGCAGATCATTTGAGGTCAGGAGTTCGAGACCAGCCTGGTCAACGTGATGAAACCTAGTCTCTATTAAAAATACAAAAATTAGCCAGGCGTGGTGGTGGGGGCCTGTAATTCCAGCTACTCAGGAGGCTGAGGCAAGAGACTCACTTGAACCAAGGAGGCGGAGGCTGCAGTGAGCCGAGATCATGCCACTGCACTCCAGCCTGGGTGACACAGCGAGACTCCGTCTCAAAAGACAAACAAATAAACAAAAAAACAAATATGGATAAACATAAGGTCCTATTGTTTATTCTCTTTCAAACTTTCTTGAGGACCATGGAGGTCCTTCTGATCCAGTAATGTCCCCATTCTCAGTTAAGTGAACGTACTGATCGCCTGATGAAGGAAGCATGGAAATGCTGTGTTTTGAGATTTGAGGGCGAATTATTCGAGCAGTTTTTCCAGCTCTGTGATGGATCACTGTTCCCGTGGCACGCCTCACACCGTAGTAGGTCTCAGCAGAGCACCCGCACTCTGACCGCGGCTCCCCCTCCAGGAGCTGCCCTGTCCAGCCATACGCTCATTAACCAGCTGTTTTCCTCTTGATTCTCTTCCTGGGGACAGGAAGCAAGGTCTGCTCCACATCCTTGCTTCTTTCCAGAACCCAAAGCAATGGCCGTGTTTTCCTGAAAATCTCCCTAATGACAGAGAAACGTGATACATTCCCATCCCAGGCTCCTTCTCCAGCTGTTGACCAATAGAAATGCAGCCAGCTGTCTGCACACTGGTCTCTTCTAGGCAGTTTGGTTCTAAGGCGAAGGGCAGTGACAGGGCATCGCACAAGAGTCTGGTATCCTCTCCATGGCACGGACGCTGGGCTTTGTGGGCAGCACAACTCCTGATGTAACTTTGCGGGATTCGTATCTATTTGATTCCAGCCTGTTACGTGATGAGGAAACACTGTGAACACTTCAACTGCTTTTCAATTAGATAATGTAATTCTGAGTTTCTTCTGTTGTTTCTAGAAAAATTGTTCATAACCAGTTCTTACATCAAACAGAATCTGTTTCCGTTGTATATTTTTAACTTCATTTATTTATCCACTAAAATGTATTAGTTAATGATAATTAAAATGTAGGTAAGACTGTATTTAAAGGCTCTGAGATGATTAGAGCACAACCGTGGCCTTTCACTTGTATATCCAAAATTTGGATAAAAATTGTAAATCTAATTGTAACCCAAAGTAAAGCACTTCCCAATCTTTGGCATTAGCATGGTTTCCTACAAGCATAATGGTTTCTGAAGAAAGTATAAGCAACTATGATTGACCTCTCGCCTCACTGCTTATTTTTGTGGAAGTTCTGCCTGGGGCCAAATTTGTTCTTATGTGTGTTTATTTTGAAAGGCAAACCATGGAAATAAAGCTTAGTTTTAAAATTTCTATATAATTATTACACATAAAGGAAAAGTAAAATAGAAACTGTCAGATTAAACTTTAAAAACTAAATGCTATGGGCTAAGCTTTTGTGTGAAATTAAAAATAAACGAATATTAAGTAAGCAAAATTGGCAGAAATACACTGTTTTAGTATGAACTGGTAATTCCTGTTTCCCGAGCAAATAGAAAACTGTTAATTACAAAGAAAGAAAAATACCAACTTAGTGCAGTTCTGTTTTTACATGGCTGTGAGTGGCATTCTGAGAATAAACGGCAACTTTCCAAATGTTTGGAGGTGCAGTGAGAGACCATCCGTTCATGTCGCCGCCTCAAATCGGATTCACAGGAAAGGTCTGATCCACGTCTGTCAAATTCCACTCACTGGGGTAACCCTGAACAGCAGTGACTGGGAGTGGAGCAAACGCACAGGAGGGAGGGGCAGGATGCTGGGAGGAGCATGGGATTTAAAGAAACCTGTGCATTGGGGCTATTTACTTACTTTTCCCCCTCCCCTGAGACCAAGTCTTGCTCTGTCGTCCAGGCTGGAGTGCAGTGGCGCGATCTTGGTTCACCGCAACCTCCGCCTCCCAGGTTCAAGCAATTCTCCTGTTTCAACCTCCTGAGCAGCTGCGATTACAGGCGTCTGCCACCATGCCTGGCTAATTTTTGTATTTTTAGTAGAGACAGGGTTTCACCATGTTGGTCAGTCTGGTCTTGAACTCCTGACCTCCTGATCCACCCGCCTTGGCCTCCCAAAGTGCTGGGATTACAGTCATGAGCCACTGTTCCCAGCCTTATGCCTTTACTTCATTAGTACTGGATGACCGGCCAGGGAGGATGAGCAAATATAAGTTTTCAGAGACGCATAGTGGTAATTTTGGGTCTAGGAAGTCAGGAATCCCAACAAGCCCAGCATCCCGTGCAAAGCACATGGGTTCAGAGGTAATAAACTATTCAATCATCTATACCACCATCGACTTCAGATTCTGTTTGTGTTTTTTAACTCACACACATTTATGCACGTATTTAATCCAACACGTTTGACTACACATCACCCTGACAAGAGGTTTTCATACCCAACTTAAAAAATACATTGAAAATTTTTAAAGTATAACTTCTTTAAGTTTGAATTTTAAGTTAACAGTTAACTCTGAACAGAGACTGGAACAAATCAGATGTGAGTTTAAAATTTTGGCAGAGAAACAATTATTTTAAGATGATCATTGGCCTTAAAGTGACTCAAAATCATTATATGTCCCAATATAAAATTTGTGACACAATTTTTAAGTTACAAAAATTGTGTACGGAATATAGAAACTGTAATTCTGTAGGCAGACTGGAAATATACCATGTTCAAAGCTTTATTTTGTTTTCAAAAAGACTCCTGTGGCCGCATCATGCCTGTGTCAGTAGCTTCTACCTAGTTCAGGAACATGCAAAATACATGATGTATTCCACATATAACTGAGGCAGGAGACTGTGGTTGATACTGCTACACTGTTTCACCACTTTCCTTACAAAGGTTATATTTAAAGTCACTACACACTACGTAAGCAATACTCCTTATAGTTTTCTTTTGAAATTTTAGTTTTCTTAAAAAAAAATCTTTAGTGAAGTATAACTGATAAAGTTTAAAGGGTACTGTTCCAACAAAAATTGTAAACTGATTGACATATAAGCAAGAAAGTCATAGGAGAGTGTGACTCAGCTTCATTCAACGAACTCAGTGGGAAATCAGGCAAGGCCCTAAGAAGTTGCTTTCTCTTAACAATAGCTGTCGGGGGCAACAGGTGGAGGGGTCTGGTACTTTCAATTTAGTCTACAAGGAAACCAGAAATGTGCTCCAGGAGGCCCCGGTGGCTTCTGAACTGCTCCTTCTATATGCTTAGCATATTATTATCGAAAAGAAGGAAGGGAAGGGAAGAGGAAGGGAGGGAAGAGGGAGGGGAGGGAAGAGGAAGGGAAGGGAAAGGAAGGGAAGGGAAAAGGGAAGGAGAAAAGGAAGGGGGTTGGGGAGGGAGAAAACTGTCTCCATGGAAGAAGGAAGGAAGGAATGAAGGAAAGAAGGGAGGGAGGGAGGGAGGGAGGAAGGGAGGGAGGGAGGAAGCTGTCTCCATATTTTCGTATTTTTTAAAAAACTTAAAGCCTGTTTAAGTTTCTTTTTGGTGTTCCATCCTTTTCCTTCTTCTTTCTTAGTTTCTTTTAAAGTGTATTAAAAACTTGATCATTAAGAGAAAATACTAAACAAGAAACTAAGCTTTGTAATGTAAAAATAGCCACGTAAACTCTTGGGCAGTCAGGAAAAGGCATAAAAATTAGTTCAACACATTTTTTAAAAGCACTCATAAAAATTTTTTTGTAATATGATTATGCAATAATATGATTTTTTACAACTTTTCAATAGAATAAATTACAGAAAGTTTAGAGGACAAAAATACAGATAACTATGCAATAGTCAGTGTATTGCATACAATAAATATTTCTGGATTTGTTCACTAACTGAATGAACCAAAATTAAATTAAGCAAGATTGCTGGCCACAAAGAAAACACAGTAACAACAATAAAAAATGACTATTTTCAAATATATGAAAGTTACATATTTTTATCTTTTATCAACAACTGATAACTAGGTTACAGCTATAGTTTTGACTTTTAGGTGTGATAAAAGAAATATGTTATAATCGATGGTAACTGACAATTGTAATTGATTGCCTGACTTTCCTGCGATGATATAAACTTCGAAGAGGAAATTGGGATTCATTGAGGACTCACTGTCTGCCAGGCTCTTGGCCAAGCATCAGTTTATCTGGAGCTCTCAGAAACCTATGAAGAGGGCACTGTGGCTACATCACTTCCTTGATTCTTCATAAAATGAAACTGCTGTTCTCCCAGGAAGTCGAGCATTAACTCTAAGACCTGTAGCTAGGACTAGGTGGCATGGGTGCCAACACATATCAGATCAACCCCTAAGACTGTGTTTTCTGTACTCAGCAACACTCCCTCTCAGTCCTACATGGATATTAATATTTTCCCCAGTTGATTTTTTTTGCCAAAGAAAATATGCCTAATGTAAAGGAAAAAGATTGCATGAAATATTCATTTGGTGCAAAAGTAATTGCGGTTTTTGCCACCGCAATAGTTTTGCACCAACCTAATAACACAAGGAAATGGCATATGCAAGTACTCTGCATACTGATATTTAAATCTTGACTTTAGAGACTCTTGCAAGTGAATTCCCTCTTAACTGATTTTAACTCAGCCCTAAGGCAAAGTTAGAACTAATTCTTAATGGTCTCTCCAACTATATTGTTTCCAGGCCTTGGATGTATTTTTCTATCATATCTTACTGATAAGATAATAAACAGCTTATATTAAGGGCCTCGTTTAGCATTTGCAGGTCAAGAAGAAAGGCATGTTAACTCTACAAGGTATTAAAATTTTAATTGAAGAGGTATTAATTTTATAAGGATAATTCTTGACATGAAAAATTCTTCATGATATATAATTACATAAAAAGGCAGGTTATAAAAAGAGTCCATAGAGATTATATGTAAGCTTATGTGTGTATGTATAATATATATAAATAAGAAACATATAAATATATAAGAAACATAGAAATATGTTTATGTAAAGAAGTATATTTCTATATATGTAAGAAATATATAAAATGCAATAAAATCTACAATACCTTTTCTAAAATTCAAAGCTTATTCACTACTAGTTTGAAAGATGATTGATACAGTACTTCTTTTCGGATATAACTCACAAATTTTGCTGTAAGGAATATACACTGCATTATGAGAAATGAACACTTGACTTTTAAGTTAACATAAAATCGGAGGATGAAAGCCCCCATGAGAGGGGTCTTCCCAAAGCACAAGAGTGATGAGGGTTTATCACCGTCTCCCTCTGTGCCAGGGGACACACCCTGCCAGCAGCGCACATAAGGGCAGCTTCGGGGAGACTGGCGCCTCAGGGTCCCTGGGCTCACACCAGCCTCCTGCTCTTGGCAAGCTCCTTCCTATCCGCTTCCTAAAGCCCAGGAGGAGTTTTGTGAAGTCACATCACTGCAACTGGTTCATTTAAGTTCTGCCATACATGTGCAGGATGTGCAGGCTTGTTCCATAGGTAAATGTGTGCCATGGGGGTTGGCTGCACCTGTCAACCCATCACCTAGCTATTAAGCCCTGCATGAGTTAGCTATTTTTCCTAAAACCTATTTTCCCCAGTTATTAAAATAGCTATTTTAGCTATTTTAACATTAGCTTACATTTCCTTTAATTTTAAAATTTTACTATTTTAACATTTTGAGAATACGTTATTATATCCAATTTTTCATTAACACTTTAGTACAACTATACCCATAATGATTCTTTAGTGAAGTTTTTGTGGTTGTTTCCTTTTTGATTCCTCTATCCTAACAGAACATTCACTAACCCCATATTTTCTTAATTTTCTTTATGCTTATGTACATAAGCATATCGGGACACAGGTTTTATATGTGTCTAAACACCCAATCCTACAAAATTATGACAAGAAAAGAAAAAATAATATTTAATGTTTGCATACAATACACAAATTATTAGACAAAGCAAGGAAACATTATGTGAATCATTCTGAAACAATGTGAGACCTGGTAAATCTAATTGGTCCCTCACTGAACTGGCTCGACTCTTAGGCATAGTGATACATATTTTAGAATAGCGGACAAAGATTCCAAGAAAGCTCCTCTAGAGAAACATGGGCCTCCAGTTGAGCAGGAAAATGTGATTCTCAAAATAAACCTGAAGATGTGCTTGTTTTCATTCTTTCTTATGACATCTTCAACTGTATAAATTATTTCTTCCAGAAAGATACTACTACTAATAAAAGGGATACCTTCTTTTATTTATTTTTTTAATCTTATTTGCAAAGATAGTGTTACTGGGCTGAGTAGAATGAATTTTCTTTAGTCTCCTAAATCCGAGCTTTTTAATTTATCACAAGCACTGCAGGGCTGGATAGAGCTTCATCCTGTGCAGGGTTGAACCTGAGAATAAGCAGGCTACTCAGGGTGAGGTAGACATTGTAGAAATCTATATCTAATTCTGCCGCATAGTAGCACAGATTTACCTGGGACTCTGTTTCAGAATTTGGGGTGGGGTTTCTGTTTTGTGCCATTAACTAACTAAGTGCTGCACCAGGGCCACACTCAATGACTTCTTCAGATTACACACTTGAGAATCTTAGGTAGTAATTGAGAAAAGAATGCACAGACAACAGCATGCTTACATGAGACACAACACTCTACAACTCTTGTGAGAGTATTTTAAAAAGCATACACAGTCAGAATCAGACCATATTGCAGTAAACAGCAAGAATCCCTGGCAATTTTGTTCAGCTATTTTTTTTACTTAAGGTTTTTGAGTTTTATGCCATTTCTTCCTGAAGCTTCATCATCTTTATGAGCCTGTCCTCTTTGAAATATTGTTTTTCTGGTTTTAATAATATGCGTATAAATTCTGTGTACTAGATTGTATCTTAGTTCAGAAATAAAACAAAACAAAACAATATGGAATAATAAAAAACTAGAGCAGGCAGACTGCTAGCGATGACCCCAGACTTCTAACCAGCCTGACATGCCAGTGACGGTCCATTAACCTCCTCCTCCATCCCCTGCTTCGTCAGATATATTTGAAAAATTTTGAAAACTAAGTTTTAAAATTAAGTTTGTTTCTATTTTAAAATTAACTTTGTTTCCATTTTTCTAGGAAAAGGCAGGAAGTTTAAAAAATAAAGGCTACATTAATCCTGAAGAGTTTAAAATGCATCATCGAATTTGCTTAAGCTGTGCAACAGACACGGTATCTAGTGGACCAGAGACAGTGTCTGGAACACTGAGAATGATCAATAAATGCGAGGTGTTTAATTTCTTCTTCTATTCCTTGGGATAAATTAGAAGAAAGTGGAACCTAGATACAAAAAAAAAGCTTTTGATACTTAAAAGCCCACTCTTTCGAGTTCAGTTAATCTCTCGTTCTGCAAGAACATGTTTTGTGTCAAACGGACAGATGCCACGGCAGATTGGGTGAGTCTTCCTAGCTAGCAAACTCCTCTGGTCGTCTGCATAGTTATCTACTTAAAGATACGAAGAATTGCATTGACAGTGTCTAGCACATCATTTGGGATATGGTAGGCGCTTAACAAATGCTGCATTACATGGCCTAGAAGGCTCTAGGGAGATGGATACAGAACGTTCTGATACACCTAAGACCTCAAGACATAATTGTGCTGTCCCCCTGTGTGGAGGTAACTGGGACAATATTTGTGGGCATTCATTCTCAATCGTTCCGTCAGTCATGCAATTTTTTTCTGTCCCACAAGGAGGAGAAAAGAGTTTGATTAAAGCTGTTGAATCTTTCCTTAAGTCCTTGCAGCTGCATGAGCAAAAGGCTGACACTAATATCTGTCTTCCCATCACCATTCCGGTCCTCACAGTTTCTTGTAGATGTGCGGATTTCATGTTTTCCTCTGAGAGCTGAATGAGTTAACGTGATTGTTTCAGCCATATTTACCAGAGTGTGCAATAAATACTTCATGTATAGCAAAGCCTCCTGGTGCTAGAGACAGTGGGACAAGATTTCATTCAGCATCGGTTGATACATTTCAGGACATCTCCTAAACCCATTCCCCATTTTCCATGGCCTCTGACTTTACAAGTAAGACTCTCTCTCTGAACGCATTATTATATAATAATATTATATAGATGATAAGATCGACTTGCTAATTTTCAAGCTGACCAGAACACCCACATTATCAGGGAAAGCAGGAGGTTTTGAACAAGAAACTGGGGACACCTCTGTGAGCCATTCCATTCCTCATCGCTCCTAAATAAGACACGGTAGACGCCTGCTTTCTGGGGAGAGTGAGAACAAAGGAGCTTTGAGGATTTTGTTATGAATGCAAGATGCTCTCTACCCTGGAAGAGCGAAAAAGCGATGCTAATCCCCACATATTCACCTATAGCACATTGGTCCAGAGCTGTGCAAGGTATTGAGCAAATGAGATATTTTGAAACTTCGCATCTGTTAGGTGAGCTCATTGGTCAGAGGCATCGTCCCTGGGAAGCACAGAACTGCTGGGGTCTTTATCTACCGCCTTTCCCATATTTTAACGCGATCTTTTCCCTTCAGTTGTAGATTGCTTTCCATGTGGTATCTTAGCAATAGCAGTTGACTGCTACTGCAGATACACCAGTTCAGACAAACTTGAGCTCACATCTTTTGGCAGCAAAACCTTATACAACATACGTCATCTAAAAGGTGATTTTCCTAACGTCTTGTCCTTCAACAGGCCAATTATTTCTAGGGTGTGGCATTAAGGGTACTTACTACTTTATATACAAACTACATTAGGACACTCAATTTTCTTCCATTTAAAATCGCAACATGGCACACTGATAAATTTAGAGCTTTTAGGGTATATAAATTATTTAAATTTCTGTAACAGGGTAAGAATTCAGACATACTAAATATACATCTATGAATGAAACTGTCACTGTTGGAGTTTTTTTTGGCAATGCAATCAATGAGTTAATTGGAAATAATAAAACATACAGAAGTTTATAGTCATCAAAATGAAACCAGAATCATTTTCTAAACATAGATATGGCCTTATCCTAAGACTTTTGAAAAATCTTAGAGAAGAGAAAACATTTCTTTCAAAAACAACCTGGAATTTAAATTTTTTTAACAATAGACATGGTTCAAAATTGCTGTTTCCTTATGAGCGAACATTTTTGAAAGTAAAACTTGTTAATTAATTGATTAATGAAACATACCTTTTTGTTAGAAAAAGCAAAAATGTGAGTGAATATGAGTCACTGAAGTATTCAAATGTTGTGAAAGTAATAGATGTTGGAGAAAAGAGTACTCCTGTGTTTAAATACATAAATAGCATTTGGTCCATGGCTGTATTTCCCATCTGAGAACTTCAGTAGTCATGAAAACTCACAGAGGGAAAATGGTGCTAAGTGTTTTTAATAAATTCTACCTATTAAAAAGAGGCAGTGAGTACAAAAGTCACAGGAAATTTCATTTAAGAAGATGACTACACAATGAAAACCTGAAGTTATTCCTACTCTACTGTCAAGTGTAGATGCTTAAAAATATGTTAAATCAGTGTAAGTGTAACAAATTTAAATATTCCATATGAGAAACAACCATTTTGTTCAAATTTTTGTGTGTGTATCCATTCTTTCAATATTTAATTATATTCACATGATTTAAAAGAAACACATGCATGAATAGTACATATGCATGCACACACACACACACGCCCACACACACATGCACACAAACACACCACACTCTTAATAAGTCCAGTCCAAGCATGTCATTGATGAAACTAAATGAATGAAAGTGAAGTAAGAGGGGTTAATAAAATCTTATTTAAACCATAAAAATGGTCTGGGTGTAGTGGCTCACACCTTTAACCCCAGCACTTTGGGAGGCCAAGGCAGGCAGATCACTTGAGGTCAAGAGTTCGAGACCAGCCTAACCAACATGGCAAATCCCCGTTGCTACTAAAAATACAAAAATTAGCTGGGCATGGGGGTTCTCGCCTGTAGTCCCAGCTACTCGGAAGGCTGAGGAAGGAGAATCACTTGAACCTGAGAGGCAGAAGCTGCAGTGAGCCAAGATCGCACCACTGCACTCCAGCCTGGATGACACAGTGTGACCCCATCTCAAAAAATAAAAACATCAAAATGAATGAAATGCTCATACATGTACAACATGGATGAACCTCAAAAGTACTATGCTAAGTGAAAGACGCCAGGCACAAAAGACCTTAGATTCAATGATTTCATTTATAAGAAACATTCATAATGGGCAAACCCATGGAGCTGGATAGCAGGCACTATTGATGGGAGGTGGAGGGGGAGGGAAATGGGGACTGCTTATGGGCTTAGGGTTTCCTTTTGGGGTGATGAAACATCTGGGAATTAGACAGAGGTGACGGTTACACAACATGGTCATGGCGAAAGTGCCCCTGAACTGTACACTTTAGAATGGTTAACTAGGTCAAGTTTTTTGTTTTTTTTGTTTGTTTGTTTAATGGAGTCTCACTCTGTCAGCCAGGCTGGAGTGCAATGGTGTGATCTCAGCTCACTGTAATCTCCACCTTCCAGATTCAAGTAATTCTTCTGCCTCGGCATCCCGAGTTCCCGAGTAGCTGGGATTACAGGTGCGCACCACCATGCCCAGCTAATTTTTTGTATTTTTAGTAGAGATGAGGTTTCACTATGTTGGTCGGGCTGGTCTTGAACTTCTGACCTCATGATCTGCCCGCCTCGGCCTCCCAAAGTGCTGGGACTATAGGCGTGAGCCACCATGCCCAACAAACTAGGTCTAGTTTTATACTATCTGTTTTTCCTTTGAGATGGGGTCTTGCTCTGTTGCCCAGGCTGGAAATGCCATGTCTTGGCTCACTGTAGCCTCAATCTCCCAGGCTCAAGGGATCCTCCCTTCTCAGCCTCCTGACTAGCTGGAACTACAGGCATATACCACCACACCTGGCTAAGTTTTGTATTTTTTGCAGAGACTGGGTTTTACTATGCTGCCCAGGCTGGTCTCAAACTCCTGGGCTCAAGTGATCTGCCTGCCCCAGCCTCCCAAAGTGCTGGAATTAAAAGCATGAGTCACTGTGCCTGGCTGAATTTTATCCCAAGAATAAAATAAACATTGAAAGAAAGGATTGTCCAATATCAAGTGTTGGAGCTTCATCCAGTACTCGTGAATCTCAAAGCAGATTTTTTTACTCATTAGAAGTGTATATACCCTTTGTATACACTTATGTGAACTTTAACGTGTGTTTTAAAACTAAAAACAATGTAGAGAGGCCACTTCTAGTTAGTGAAGTCCTTTAAATTGGAGACACTTTTCCAAAATTTGAAGCAACAAAAGGGTGTGGACTGCCTGTCTGGGTTTTCTAAATCATCCCCCTTGTTGAAGATAAGGTTATATTTTCCTTCTTCAATGCATTTATTGCCAATATCCTGTTAACTGCAGCAGAGGGGCTGCTCTCTGTCCCTGTCCAGCACCACCTTCCTGATCCTGTCAGAAAAGAGAAGCATCGGGGCAAACCACAGCCCAAGTCTCAGTGTCTCCCAGACGCCAACTGCATATACTTTAAAAATATTTTTTAGGAAGTCAGCTTCCAATTACTTGAAGAGAAGGATCCATCTTTTTTTCATCAAAAGCAAGAATAAAGCGGAATTTTCATTAAAATGAAGGAAGCACTCAAAGGTCTCCTGGGACGTACAGATCCAATTCTCTAGTGTAAAATACAAAGGGAAGCTTTTGGTTTTGTTTTTAATGTTTTAAAAGATGAGTGTGGATAAAGTTTTAGGAGGTGGACTGTGTGCCACAATGAAGACAGCTCCCATCTCAGCCTTTACAGCCTCACGCTGGCCCGGAGTTACTCCCCTGCACTGAAGAAAGCAGACAAGGCTCGTGACATTATCATCAACGGTGGTTTTGAAAGTAAGAAAACAGGCTGGGTGCAGTGGCTCATGCCTGTAATCTCAGCACTTTGGGAGGCCTAGGTGGATGGATCACCTGAGGTCAGGAGTTCAAGACCAGCCTGACCAACATGGTGAAACCCCATCTGCACTAAATTAAAAAAAAAAAAAAAATAGCCGGGCGTGGTGGCATAATCCCAGCTACTTGAGAGCCTGAGGCAGGAGAATCACTTGAACCCTGGAGGTGGAAGGTGCAGTGAGCTGAGATGGTGCCATTGCACTCCAGCCTGGGCAACAGAGGAAACTCCATCTCAAAAGAGAAAGAAAAAAAGAAGGGAGGGAGGGAGGGAGGGAGGGAGGGAGGGAGGGAAGGGAAGGAAGGAAGGAAGGAAGGGAAAGGAAGAGAAAGGAAGAGAAGAGAAAAGAAAAGAAAAGAAAGAACACAGTATTCATACAACAAAAGAAGCAGCCTAAGAAGTTGAGCTCGTGAGTACTGACTGCTGACAGTCATTCTGGGTCATTCTGCTAGGCATAAAATTAAAGGGAACTGATGGATAAGAATTTTCAGAGTAATATTTTCTTGTGAAAGTTGGATTCTTTCCCCACACACAGAAGTTTGCATCTGCTGTTGTTGCTCTTGTGGTGAGGACACAGGTGCTGACGTCATGCTGACAACCCAGCCGGGGCCGTGGAAAGTTCCCCAAACGAGCACCAGTTCCCCACATGCCGTCGTGCCCACTCACAGGATACCACTGCCATGTTTCACAGAGGAAAATGGATACTTTTTGACTAAAAGACGAAAACTTTTATGAAAAATAACTCATGTGTGGCAAATGTAGAAATTAAAGCCATCAACATTTTATCTTTATATGGAAAGTGGGTACAGCTACACAGAAACAGCAAAGTTTTTATAAGGTCAATTAATTAAAAAATCTAATTCAGAAAATTATTTATAGACACCTTTATCATTCAATTTTTAATTTTTTTTACTTTGGGTTAGAAACATAGAAGCCCTTCCTGATAATGTTTCTTTTTAATTATTTAAAACCAATATCTCTTGAATATCCATAGGTTAAAAAAAGAACAGTGAAATGCTATTTAAATCTCAGACTTTATACAGAAATTAACACAAAATGGATCATAGACTTCAAAATATATCAAAGGCAAAGTGATAGAAAAAATAGAGGAACACATCAAGATCTAGGTGTTGGCAGAATTCTTAGACTTGACATCAATACCATGACCCATAAAAAGAAAAGATGATAAATTTAAAACTTCTGCTGCTCGAAGGACCCTGTGAAGAGGAGAAAAGTCAAACGAGAGACTGGGAAGAATTTTGCCAATCATATACCTGACAAACGACTATTACATAGAATAAAGAACTCTTGAAACTCAATCTTAAAAAACAAACAAAAAAATCCAAACTACTCCATTAGGATGTGAGCAAAAGGCATGAACAGACATTTCATGGTACAGATGGAGATAATCACCAGACAAGGTACTCTCATCGTTAGCCTTCAGGAAACAGCAAGTGAACACCACAGAAAGCTGTCACCACACATCTATCAAGAAAGCTAAAATAAGACAGAGGGACCGCACCGAATGCTGGAGAGGACGTGGAGAAACTTCATCACCCACACATGGTCGGTAGGGATGATAGACAGTACTGCCATGCTGGAAAAATGCTTGGCAGTTTCTTATAAAACCAAACTTACAAACACCATATGTCCCAGTACCATTTATACTCTTGGGCATTTTTCCTAGAGAAACGAAAACTTATAACCACACAAAATCCTGTTCATAACAGCTCATAGCAGCATTGTTTGTGACAGTGAAGTCTGGAATCAACCCAGACGTCCTTCAGTGGGTAAATGGTGAAACAAACTGTTACATCTGTACCATGAAATTCTACTCCACCGAAAAAAGGGACTGAATTATTGACATAGGCCACAACTTGGATGAATTTCCGGAGAATTATGTTGAATGAAAGGGTCCTTCTCAGAAGGCTGCACACCACCTGATTGCGCTCATTTATAGAACATTCTTGAAGGGAGAAGGTCAGGTTAGTGGAGAGCAGGTTAGTGGATGCCAGGAAGTAAGAATGAGGTTGGGATGTGTGGGTGTGTTTATAAGGGGAGCAAGGGGGATTCTTGTGACAATGGACGTTCCCTATCTTGACCACATCAATGTCCATATGCTGGTTGTTCTAATGTCCTCTAAGTTTGCAAGATTCTACCACTGGGTGAAAGTAGGTAGAGGATAAAAAGGACCTCTCTGTATTATACCTAATGCCTGCCTGGGAATCTATAATTATCTCCAAATGAAACATTTTATTATGAATGTATTTACTCATTCAACAGAGAAAAGGAGGACTTTAATGGGAAAAAAAGAATTGATGACATTTTATCCTAAGAAAAATAACACGCTGAACATATGATGTAATTTACATATTCCATATAAACATGTAATTTAATAATTTACCATCTTAAAACGCAATGTTAACATATTTGAGCTCAAATATTTTTAAAAATGAGAGATTACAAAGGAAATCAGCTTCTTATCAGGATGATGACCCACAAGATCTCCAATGTTAGAATTTCACTGAGATAATGACGTTACTAAGTAAAGAAATGAAGCACGTTGCTAATAGACACACACACGACTGTGAGAAGCTGAGGGCGGAGTGGGGCATGTTTGACTCTGGAAGAATCAGGCCTAGGCAGTAAACTCAGCTCTGCTCCCTATGGAGTCCTGTGGCCTCCACACAGAGTCACCGCTGGCTCTCTTGAGCTTCAGAGCCTATTTTGCTAGGCCCTGCTCTATACTTCCTAAAACACCACTGCACAGTTGCCAGTCATAAGAGTTCAACTGCCAAAAAGGTTGAATTATGCTAGAATGAGAACACAGCAGTGTTTTGCATTTCCTCTTATTCCTTGTGATTGTGAAACTAAAGCGAAAGAGATCATTTCAACCCTAATTCTGCACATCAGATATTTCCCATGTAATAATAATAATAATATTATTATTATTATTATTTTTTTTTTTTTTTTGAGACGGAGTCTCACTCTGTCCCCCAGGCTGGAGTGCAGTGGCACAATCTTGGCTCACTGCAAGCTCCGCCTCCTGGGTTCCCGCCATTCTCCTGCCTCAGCCTCCCGAGTAGCTGGGACTACAGGTGCCGCCACCACGCCTGGCTAATTTTTTGTATTTTTAGTAGAGATGGGGTTTCACTGTATTAGCTAGGATGGTCTCGATCTCCTGACCTCATGATCCACCCACCTCAGCCTCCCAAAGTGCGGGGATTACAGGCGTGAGCCACCGCGCCCGGCCTCCATGTAATTATTAAAGGAAAAACAAACACAAATATAATGAAAGAAAAAGAAAAGTTGTAGTTCAGGTGAAATCGGTAACTACGTTCCTCTCTTGGTTTTTATTTTTTGAGGGAGACCATGTTTGGATAAAATGAAAGCTCACCCTTGTGCATCTGGGACTGACCAATGTCCCTGGGCTATCTAAGTGGGGTGGTTCCCTCGTCTGGTCAGGGGCTGGGGCTCAGCGGAGGCAGGGACACTGGCTTTACCCCCAACCCTGGTTTCCTTTGCATTTTGCCCTATGGTCAATTGAGTGAACTGGGTTTCATTCGTGTGTTGGTCAAATCCCAAACATTCTGATCCTGACAGCACTAGCATTTTAGGGGAAAATAGAGCTAGGAGTCTTTGCTCAGCCTCTGAGTTTACACCAAGCCCTCCAAGTTAGACCTGAGCCAGAACTCTGCAGTTGAGTAGCCAACTTCTATACAACCTCTAATCATTTTTTAAATGACTTGGGTTCCCACTCTGCTATCAGCTTATTTGAAGATAGCTCCTGTGGGAGCCCTAAGTTAAGAGAGGTTCTCGTCAGAGAAAGAGACATTGATACGTTACTGGCTTTAATTTCATCTTACTACCATAAAAAAATACTTGCCCTTCACACTAAAGTACAAGGCACCATCAGTAAGAGAGATGTTTAATGGAAAGTAATTGAAATGAAATCTTAAACATTATGAGCTCAAACATCTAGAAAGGCAAAAAAGACAGAACAGAATTGTCTTGGAAGCTCAGATTAAGTCCAGGTCTCTGTGACTATGTTTAAAGAAATGACAAAGCTGGAGGCATCACGCTACCTGACTTCAAACTATACTACAAGGCTACAGTAACCAAAACAGCATGGTACTGGTACCAAAACAGAGATATAGACCAATGGAACAGAACAGAGTCCTCAGAAATAATACCACACATCTACAGCCATCTGATCTTTGACAAACCTGAGAGAAACAAGAAATGGGGAAAGGATTCCCTATTTAATAAATGGTGCTGGGAAAATTGGCTAGCCATAAGTAGAAAGCTGAAACTGGATCCTTTCCTTACTCCTTATACGAAAATTAATTCAAGATGGATTAGAGACTTAAATGTTAGACCTAATACCATAAAAATCCTAGAGGAAAACCTAGGTAGTACCATTCAGGACATAGGCATGGGCAAAGACTTCATGTCTAAAACACCAAAAGCAATGGGAGCAAAAGCCAAAATTGACAAATGGGATCTCATTAAACTAAAGAGCTTCTGCACAGCAAAAGAAACTACCATCAGAGTGAACAGGCAACCTACAGAATGGGAGAAAATTTTTGCAATCTACTCATCTGACAAAGGGCTAATATCCAGAACCTACAAAGAACTCAAACAAATTTACAAGAAAAAAACAAACAACCCCATCAAAAAGTGGGCAAAGGATATGAACAGACATTTCTCAAAAGAAGACATTCATACAGCCAACAGACACATGAAAAAATGCTCATCATCACTGGCCATCAGAGAAATGCAAATCAAAACCACAATGAGATACCATCTCACACCAGTTAGAATGGCGATCATTAAAAAGTCAGGAAACAACAGGTGCTGGAGAGGATGTGGAGAAATAGGAACACTTTTACACTGTTGGTGGGATTGTAAACTAGTTCAACCATTATGGAAAACAGTATGGCGATTCCTCAAGGATCTAGAACTAGATGTACCATATGACCCAGCCATCCCATTACTGGGTATATACCCAAAGGATTATAAATTATGCTGCTATAAAGACACATGCACACGTATGTTTATTGCAGCACTATTCACAATAGCAAAGACTTGGAATCAACCCAAATGTCCATCAGTGACAGATTGGATTAAGAAAATGTGGCACATATACACCATGGAATACTATGCAGCCATCAAAAAGGATGAGTTTGTGTTCTTTGTAGGGACATGGATGCAGCTAGAAACCATCATTCTTAGCAAACTATCACAAGAACAGAAAACCAAACACCGCATGTTCTCACTCATAGGTGGGAACTGAACAATGAGATCACTTGGACTCAGGAAGGGGAACATCACACACAGGGGCCTATCATGGGGAGGGGGGAGGGATTGCATTGGGAGTTATACCTGATGTAAATGACGAGTTGATGGGTGCAGCACAGCAACATGGCACAAGTATACATATGTAACAAACCTGCACGTTATGCACATGTACCCTACAACTTAAAGTATAATAATAATAAATTAATTTTAAAAAAAAAGAAATGAATCAAAAAATAAATAACTGAAAATTAAAAACAGTAAGAGCTTCGTAAAGACATTCATAAAATTAGAAGCATAACGGCCCCCCCAGTGCTAACTATACAGGGTAGAAATAAACGTGTAAATGAATGAATAAAAAGAGGAATGGAAGATGAGTTATCTTTAAAGGAGAGAATTCCAGATTTTCGTGATTGAACATCTGGCCACAGACAGGAGAAAGCCACGGAAAGCTTGATGCTTACTCTCGGAAATGCTTTCACACCTGAATGGTGAGAGTTTGCAGAACTCTTTATGCATCGCCCTGAATTCATGGAGACAGCCTCTTTGGTGTTACTGGGCAGCCTACAACACTCCCAGAGCAAAGGGCTCATTCCTGGATGCTTTTCCTACCTCGACACGTGGGCAGAGGGCTACTCCACTGGCCGTTGCTCCGACACTGGGCTCGAGATGCGCCCTGCAGCAAATAGCCCATGTTACAGGTGAAATTCACGACGTCATTCAGGTTGAACTCGCTGCCATTAGTGAATCCATGGGCAGGGTTTCCAGGGTGACCACATGTGATGGCTGTAGAGAGACAGGTCAACGCCATTGTTAAATATCGAACAGGTCATCACCTTCACTTGGGATCATTTACTAAGAAACATGCAGGCATGCTAACTGTATGGACTGAAGGTTTTCCACTAATCAGGCAGTTTACAGATGGCATTTATATTCGGAAGGGAATATTGGGAGCTAGAACCACAGGCTGACCCTACAGGCTTTTAATATAATTGTGGAAAATAACAAACACCTGCCAAATGCACTTTCTTCATCATCATAATTATTACTTCTCTCTTGAATCATGACAGAATACCAAATGCTTTAAAAATGAAGCAGTGAAAAACAAGAGATGCTAAAAATTCTTGTATTAATCATGAGTTTTGAATATTTTCTCCATACACACCAGCTGAGTTTGCGAAGCCCTCCTTTTGAGACAGTATGGGGATTTGTTTGATACTTTAAATTGTCCATGTATAAATTATTGCAATATCAATTTACACATCATGAAATTAGCAAAATAACTAAGCACACTCAGGTCCTATTTTGTTGAGAATCTCTGTCATATGATCCTTTGAAATGCAGGGAACTGTCATTATGTCATGACCCAGATAACAGCAAGACAGATCAGGGAGAGCTATCCATCATTCGCCCTTTCAAAAGAAACACACTACAGTCATAAAACTGGTGTTTTCTTCCCCATTTATCTTGTCAACAATGTTTTTTCCTCTAAGTAAAGCTTTAACCCTTGAACTTTGTACATTTTCACAGCACTATTACATATAATCCTTGTCACTGTTTTATTAACATTTCTTTTGTCTAATTCAAAGGAAAATACACAATATTTTAGAAAAACAATTGGTTTAAGGAAAATTGGACAATAAAGTGAGAGTATATTACTCTAAAAATAGTCAATATTTATCTCTGAAGTTATGTAGTTCAACGTTGATCATTCATTACATGTAATTTTACATCTTTCTTTTTTTTTTTTTTTTTGTTTGGAAAACAGAGTCTTGCTCTGTCGCCCAGGCTGGGGGGCAGCGGCGCGATCTCTGCTCACTGCAACCTCCATCTCCAGGGTTTAAGCAGTTCTCCTGCCTCAGCCCCTCCTAGTAGCTGAGATTACAGGTGCCGCCACTATGCCAGGCTAATTTTTATATTTTTAGTACAAATGGGGTTTTGCCATATTGGCCAGGGTGGTGGTCTTGAACTCCTGACCTCAGGTGATCCACCCGCCTTGGCCTCCCAAAGTGCTGGGATTACAGTCGTGAGCCACTGTGCCTGGCCAGTTTTACCTCTTTCAAGTAAAAGAAAGAATGCTTACAAAACTCCCTATATTCTTGACGAAACAATGACAAAAATACACGTAACATGGATGAGGCAGGGAGTGGCGCTGTTTCTAAGACTGCAAAGCTGCCCAGCAGACCCCAGACCCTGCACCTCCACCCTCCTACAATCAGCTTTTCTCTCCACCCAGTTTATCCTGTGATAATATCAGGGAGGAGGAATCCATGACACTATTAGCCAGGGATCCATTGAAAATGAATTAATAAGCAAATTAAATGTGGAGTCAGGAAAAGGAGTTTGAAGGAAAGAAAATGGGAAGGAGATCCAAAGAAAGGAAAGCGTGCACATGACAGCTCTCCCGTTCTCTTTCTTTGTACAGGCAAAACCGAAAGTTTGCTGTTCCGTTTCACAGTGAAGATTAAACAGGTGTGTATTGTGACCTCATAACCAAAGACACTGTGGCAAAAGGAAGCATCTGATGAATTCATCCACAAAGAGTGCACTTACGGACACAGACAGGCGTTTGTCCAGACCACTTATGGTCTTGCAGGCATATCCTCACGGAAGTTCCCACGAGCCGGAAACCAGGATTGCACTGGTAAACCACAGTGTCTCTGTAACTGAAACCATCTCCACTAATGTGACCATTCACAATGGGGTCTGGGGAACCGCAGTGGCCAGCTAAAAGCATAAAACCAATTTTAAAATTTAGAGTGTTTGTCATTTATAAAAGTAGTACCTTCATAACTTAGTTTTATTATCAAGTCAATAACAGTATTAAAGGCATAACTTACTGAAATCTTTCTCTTCACATCTATATGCATACTTCTAAATCGTTTTTCTTCTATCATTTTTTTCAGAAATCGTAGATAAAATTAGTATTTCTAATATGAAATGGTTTGTATTTTCCTAGTTGTGATTTTCCCATCTATTCATTTCACTTATTTTGCTTACCTGTATTCTGTTATTTACCTTGTTATACTATTTTCAAATCAAAGCAAAAAGTAAAGAAGGAATTCTTGGAATTAGCATGAACAGGGCTTCTTAACGTATTGATTATGGGTAGTTAGGAGATTGGTGAGGAGGGCTTCTAATCTGACACACTAGAAAATCAAAAATCAAATTACCTGTGAAATTCCAAGTGGAAAGAAAGGGATCAGAGAATAAGTTCAACTTGAATTATGAAAATCTGAGTTACGAGTGAGTCGATGTCTGGGTAAAAATGGCCCAGAATCAGTTGAAAAGAGAAGTGTAGAGTTTGAGGGACAGATGTGCTGAAGTTAGTGTGGGCTTGGGAAAACAGGAGCATGCACAGCTGACGATTCAAACTAACAGGTGGCAGGGCTTATCCAGGAGCACAGTGAAAGAACAGGAAGAAGGGCAAGATCGGGGCAGGCGTCTTTACTTAAGAGGAGACAGAATGTCCACGTAGACAGTAAAACAATTGACAAACATGGCATTGAAAGAGCTTTAGTAGCAGAGCTTCCACATGGAGAAAGATCTTCTGACATTATTCCACTCCCTCCCACCTTTTTTTTTTTTTTTTTTTTTAGACAGGGTCTTGCTTTGTCACCCAGGCTGGAATGCAGTGGCATCATCACGGCTCACTGCAGCCACAAACTCTTGGGTTCAAGTCATCCTTTGGCTTGAGCCTCCTGAGGAGTTGGGACTAGAGGTACGTGCCACCATACCCGAGTAGTTTATTATTATTATCAGCATTACTAGTAGTAGTAGTAGTAGTAGTAGTAGTAGTAGTAGTAGTATAGTAGTAGTAGTAGTAGAGACGGGGTCTCATTATGTTGTTTAGGCTGGTCTTCAATCCCTGAGCTTAAGCAATCCTCCTGCCTCAGCCTCCCAAAGGGCTGACATGACAGGTGTGAACCACCACAACTAACCATTTTATTACCTTCTCTTCCGTCTCCTTCTGCCTCTTTACTGCTCTCACTTTTCCTTCTTTCCTCCAACTTCTTCTGTTCTCTCTCTCCCTTCCTCACATATATGGAAAGGGTATTCTTATTACATCAACAAAATACAAAGGCTTAAGGGTAACTTACATGAACGGGACCTGTTACATCTGGGGTTTGGATTCGCAAGAAGAGGAAAACATTCGCTGTGAGTTCCTAAATAATCATCTTTGTCACTGTCCTATAGTTGCATCAACATTTATTTTGCTTAATTCACAGGAAAATAAAGAATAAATCAGACAAACAATTGGTTTAAGAGGAATTTTGCAATAAAGTGAGAGTATACCTATTCTCAAAGTAATAGTCAATATTTATCTTTGAAGTTATAGAAAGGAACTTATGATAGGGAAACAGCTACAGAAGCCTGGGGTCCATGCAGAATATCAAGGTGGAGATTTTCCCTGCCCACTTATTTCCCCAACAGGGAACACAGCCAATGATGCTCCACACAAGTTCCTGCACACCCAGATTTCAGAAATTGCAAAATTGTTGTCATACTCCTTTGGGATTAAGTATACCCTTCTAGGGAAATTTAAAATCATAATCTGTATTTCTGCTTAAGATAAAGTTTAGAAACATTGTGTTCTCCTATTTTGGAGAACAAATTTATTATTAGCAAGGTAACATTGCAGAGGAAAGAGAGAGAAGAGAATCTGATCTCTGCCTCAACTCGTAGAAGAGATTAGATCACAAAAAGCCAGGCTAGATTTGGCTAATTTTAGTGCATTGGCAGGTATTCCAGTCAATCAGATCGATAAGTCAGTTCTGGGGATCTGTCCCAATCACTCCCACACATGAGACTTGATACAAGCAGAGAAGGTGGATGAGGGTGAATGTTGTCCATATTTTGAAGAGAGACCCCCTGAAGCCGCAAGTGTTACCAAAGGCACAGAGGACATTGGCTCTGAAGGTTCCCCCTTTCCAGACACTGTCCTTTGCATAACATGCTCTGTCGTGCATGGGGGAGATGGAGTCATCATTCCAATCCTAGAGACAGGGAGACGAGGACTGGTGAGAGCCAGAGGAGCCCATCAGCCCAGCACAAGAGATCCCAACCATTTCTGAGGTGAGGCATAGAATAGCCAGTTTCTAGAAACACACAATAAAATGACACCAACAATTCCTTTTGGGATTACTTCTGAAGCCTGGAACTACTCCAAGAGGAGGGGACTTGGGACCAAAGGTAACAGCGATGTGAAGAGGGGTGCATTTTAATAGAGCCCCTCTCATTTTCGATAATCTGTTCAGGCCTCATTCTTGACTTAGAGAAACATGACTCCTTTGAAGCCTTACTATTTTTCTAAACTGAGTTTTTCATAAGTACACATAGTTTGAAGTTGCAGTCTTCTTTGGGAACCTGGCAAACAAGTACTTGTAATGGTCAAGGAAGCACCTGTGTACTCTAGAAATCAGGCAGGAAGCCTGACAGCCAGGATTGTAAATAAAGATTCCCAACAGCAACTCCTCTCTGACACATTGTCATTTCAGTTCTCTGAGGAATTGGCACCAAATGCCTAAAGAAAACAGAGGATGTCCTTCAAAAACATTGCATTTTACCTCCTTGCCTGATGAAAAAAAAAGTTACGTATCAGCAGGATTGCCTAGTATCTAAGCTTGCTAATATGGAACAATTATTTCTTCAATGTGGCTTCCTATTTTGAAACAAGGAGATAGCAATCTGGTTTTCACTTATTTTCACTGCCCAGCCATCAGTTAATTCTGTTTTAAAACATTCAAAATCTTAGACCAATTGTAGGTTATTACAACTAGAGGATAACCACACAATTTCACTCACAGAATACTGTTTAACCCAAATCTCAATGATATCGTGTCAATATGTTGAGGAAGGGAAAATTGCATTAGGAGAAATTTGAACTTAATGAATTTTGAGCTCTATTTTAAATTTAAGATTCTATTAGTCTATGATAGTATTATTCTATATCTTTGTATGTGAGTTACTTTTTATTTTAATATCCTTAATGTAGTCTTGGTTTTGAGTCATCTACACAAAACCTAGAAAGCCTCTCTCTCTTTCATCAGAATGAAATGTAATATGTTCATGCTTCTCTGCAGTGTCTCTAACACATTAGTCACTCACTGAGTACTTGTTTAAATGAATAGAAATAGAATAACCTCACCACTGGGCAGTCTCGCTCTGTTGCCCAGGTTGGAGTGCAGTGACATGATCTTGGCTCGCTGCAAGCTCCACCTCCTGGGTTCACGCCATTCTCCTGCCTCAGCCTCCCAAGTAGCTGGGACTGCAGGTGCCCACCACCACGCCCAGCAGCTCATTTTTGTGTTTTTAGTAGAGACGGGGTTTCACCTTGTTAGCCAGGATGGTCTCGATCTCCTGACCTTGTGATCTTGGCCTCCCAAAGTGCTGGGATTACAGGCATGAGCCACTGTGCCCGGCCAAATTCATATGATTTTTAATCCAACGTATATAGATAGATAATGTAAATATATCCTCATGGAATTGCTGCATTTTCTTTTAGCTCAAGCATGAATTAACAATTCAATTACTACCACACTTTACAAATGTTACATTTTAATTCTTCATTTTCTCCACGCTGAGGACAGGTATGACTGTGGACAGGGTAATTCACCAACTGCTTAAAACTGTTGAGAGAACCAGTGACAGAACCAAGAATGCAATGGTCTGCTCCGGTAACTCCGTTTTCCGCACTATACTACAAAACATGTCATTGGAATAAGAATACTGTGGCCAGGCGCAGTGGCTCACACCTGTAATCCCAGCACTTTGAGGGGCTGAGGTAGGTGAATCACCTGAGGTCAGGAGTTCAAGACCAGCCTGGCCAACATAGTGAAAGCCCATCTCTACTAAAAATACAAAAATTAGCCAATCGAGGTGGCACATGCCTGTAGTCCCAGCTGCTTGGGAGGCTGAGGCAGAGGAATTGCTTGAACCTGGGAGGCGGAAGTTGCAGTGAGCTGAGATTGTACCACTGCATTCCAGCCTGGATGACAGAGCAAGACTGTCTCAAAAAATAATAAAAACAATAATAATAATAATACCATGAAACCTCAGAACCACTGAGGTGTTATATGTATGGACTCTGCAGTACACTGGGTGGGTCCTAGGAATCTCGACGTCTTTCCTGCGTTACAAAGAGTTTCCGTACCCTAAGCTTTGAAAATCACTAGTTTTTCAGTCTACTCTATTCTGTGTCTGACAAAAGTTTTGTTACTGTTTGTAATTATAAACTGCTATTATATTTTGGTTAAAATGTCTCAAATAGAAAAAAGGTGAGTTTTTTTTTTTTTTTAACAATCTTTCTCTAAAATTGGATTTGAAAGAAATAAAATCTACCAAACGTTTGAACAAAGCACAGAGACTGGTAGCAAGATGGATGGAATATTGAGTCCATTTTCATAGCAAAGAAATAGAGTATGTCGCAAGCAAAATGTCAGGAAGAAGGCTCGAGAAGGAGGAAAGGCCTACTTTCTTGATTGGTCAAGGTTTGCCTGCAAACTACATTTGTGCCACAGCACTCAGGAGGGCAGAAAGGGGCTGAATTCCCTCTGTGAGGTCAGTTTAGTCTGAGGTTCGTTAGGGACAGACACAGGGGAAACCACTCACTCCATTAACACCCACACAGTGTGGCCCACACTTAGACCAGGGGACACCGCACACCTGCCGTTTACACAGTTTAACACAGGAGAGCAGGGGCCTCCGCAAGGACAGCCTCTCAAAGCCTTTGTTTCTAGAGTTCCATCTCAATTCCACTGCACAGGTCTTTTAGTGTAAGTTACAAAAAACCTTGCTGAGAGAACAAAAGCTTGTTTTGTCTGTTTGTTTCCAGTAGAGTGAACATTCAGAAACTGGTTCTTTCAGAGCTCCAGCGTGCCCCCCCGGGTGACCTATGTTTTCTGGAATGTGGTTCTACCAAGCTGTGTTTTAGATGAGGAATCTTATTGGTGGACAGGATTTGGCTTTGTTAGCTATGCTATCCGCACTGTTTTTGCAGCACTTGCTTTTGATACTGAAAGGAGTCATGCGGTTTGCAACCTAAAACCACCACACTGATTGTTAGTGGTGACTTTCTGAGTGACTAACACAAGGTGGACCCTCGAAGATACCTGAGGTACTCGTTAGCAGATTTACCTTAACATCATAATACATGCAACGAGTGAACACCTCAAATGCAAGTACAGCAGGTGAGAGTCTCCGACAAGTACCTAGACCTGTGTGATTTTAGAAATGGGCTCCCTGATTTGGAAATGTAATAAAGTTCCACTGTTTCACTTCTCCTGCAGAAACCCCGTATACCAGTGGGAATGTGGCCACAATGTCTCCCATGACAGAGGACAGACCTGGAGCCCAGCATTCTTTGGGGAGGAATCAGATCCTTCCATTGGAAACGCAGGATCTCTCCCCTCTCACTAGGTCTCCCACATATGCACTTTTTCCCCTAGAGGATCCTACTTGAAGGTCACCTCTTCAATGTGCAGGTTTGTAGCAGTACAAATACTAAATATTGGTCCGGGGATTAGAATGGAATCCATTTTCAGAAAATCTATAAGCCAAATATTCAACCTCAGTATTTGCTTTGTGATTATTGGTACTTATTGGTGAAAATAAAATACATACAAATATCCCGTGCCTGTAGGAGAATACAATATGCTTTAGTCTATCCATTCTGTGCAGTAACACGGTCTTTGGGCTAAAGTCAGAGTTATTTGGGCAGTAGATTCCAAAGCCAATTTGCAAACTTTTCTTGAGTATTAACAAATGGTCACAAAATGTCAGGTGGATCAGATTCACTTACAAGCAGGAAAAACTATTATTAGCAGTACACATCAACAGACATATTTAAGTCTCTAGATCTGCATATGCTAAAGAAACACATTTGGATATTGATAAATGAGGTGTTATTTTTTTCCACTCCAAGTGCAATTTCTAGGGGCAATGCTGACCGACTTAGCTCATGCATAGATGTGCATGGTATCACAGTGTGTGGAATTCGTTCAACATGGAGGTATTGGCCTTGCAGAGCCTACAGCACTCTGTACTGTTCGTGATAGCATCAAACACGGGCCCGGGTCCTCTGCCACAAATCCATTTGATCAAATCTCTGCTTCACACATCTTAGTGAATGACAGCTTTTTAAAACCTATTTGGTTTGAAGAAAACCTCAAACCAGGGCCATGTTTGGACTGTCTTTGGGGCTTTCAGTAATCTTCCATCTGTTCCTTGTCTCAATGTAGTTCCTGAATATACCACATTTCCACCTTCTTCCCTCATCGTCCTAAAGCTTCCTCCGCAGTTTTGCCTGCCAGTGTCACATGTAGTAGGCACATGTAGGCACGAATGTAGTCCCTCAAACCTCAGTCCAAATCCACCGCAGGTGCACATCTTCCACAAACCCCAAAGGAAGAGCTGCCCATTCATACAAGAGGCAAGGATCTCCCTTACTTCAGGTTTGTCCTACAATACGAGAGCCTACCTTTGGTGCTGCCTATTTACAACACCCAGCCTCCTAGTTTTCTACTGTGTTTTGCTTGGGATTTAGCAGATGGCATTCTAATTTTTCCTACCTATGCACTTCCCCTATTGGACTGTGAGTTCTGAGTGCAGCACCATGCTCTGTGCGTCGGGACTCAGCTCAAAGCCTGCTCTAGAGTGGGTGTCAGAGTAATCAGATCTTTTCCACCACCTTGTGGCCCTATCAGTCCAGGCTCTTGTGACCATGCGGCTGTCGAGAGTTCGACCCGACCCCAGTACCTGCTTGTTTCAGGCAAGTCTGACTTCCTTGGGCCTTATTCCACATCTATGCTGTTGACACCACGTTCGCAGCTCTTGCTTTCTGGAATGGCTTTACCCCACGCCTGCTTGCTGGAATTGCACCAAAATCAGGGTGGTTTCCCCCACATCTACTCTTCTATCAGCCTCTAGGTTGCTCCCACTCTCACCTGGATTTCTCAAGTACTTTGCCTATATCTCCCTTTTGCCATTATTTTATTCCCGACTTTTTTTTTTTCTTTTTTTTTTGTGAGATGAAATTTTGCTCTGTCACTCAGGCTGGAGTGCAATGGCATGATCTCGGCCCACTGCAACCTCCACCTCCCGGGTTCATGCGATTCTCCTCCCTCAGCCTCCCAAGTAGCTGGGATTACAGGTGCCCACCACTACGTCCAGCTAATTTTTTGTATTTTTAGTAGAGGTGGGGTTTTGCTATGTTGGCCAGGCTGGTCTCGAACTCCTGACCTCGTGATCCGCCCACCTCAGACTCCCACCTCACACCCCCACTCCACTTACAGGCGTGAGCCACAGTGCCCTGCCTATTCTCAACTTTTTATTAATGCTACTTGGTATTTACCTTATTTATTACTTAGAGTATAGATTTCATAAAAGAAGAACCATATCTTATTAACCTCTGAATGCTGCACAATAGTTCTTGAGGAAAAGAAAAAATATCATTAAGTACTATTCAGAAATATGACAGAAAAACCCACAGCTGAGAATTTGCTATTTATTCCCTAGCCACTGACAATGCATTTGGAAAATCTGAGGACTGGTATAGGGAGTTTTCCTGACTAACATACAGAACATATTTTACACTTAAGATGGTACGGCAAAGATGCGGGGGGTGGGGGGCAGGGGAGGCGGTGCTAATCTTTATGCTCTAATATTACCTTTCTGCTCTGATATAAGCATTATCATAACCAGTTGTTTTACTAAATATTTTATGTGGATCTTTCCAAAATACAAGGCAATTGAAGAATATATTTAAATTTGATTATCTAAGAACTATGAACAACTACAGTCTAAAAACAGTATTTTAAATCATGTCATCTAGCTATTTTAGCCATATAAATAACCATGATATTGTATTTACAGAACGATTCACCTCCTCATGGTTATAATAGTGCAGTAAATGCAAACTTATTTCAAACAATAGCAAAACAATCTAATAAAAAATGATAATGTCCTTTATGTGGGAAATAGCTCAATCTATCACTTATATCTTGAATACTAGAGATTGAAGAGGTAACACAGTGCAGAGAGGATAGATTCTTATGTGCTGAAACATCTAAATGATGTAAATGTTTTCAAAATATGAATGTGGGATTCTGTGACAGGAAACCTAGACCACAAACTATAACCTCTTTCTAGTTTGTGTGTTCTCTGTTGGTTTAAGCAAACTACCACAGGGAAGATAAACAGGAGAAAATAATTAAGGGATCAAGTAGATTATAAACTTCCCGGGTGGATTAGCAGGTGCCTGAGAGAGTGAATACCAGGTCCACATTCTCAGTGTGTAATTCTGTGACCTGGGGAGGGGTGTAGCGTTACACAGCACAGTTGGCAAATTAGAGCAGATCCTTGGCAATTTACAGAACTCTGGGAGATCCGAGTAATAATGCAGGAGTGATCGTGTTGATGAAGGGTGGGCTAAATTTTATAATAGTGTATTCTGATGCACCTGTGCATTACTTTGCTCAAAATCTATTTATAATGATATTTACATGCACACTCCATATTCTCTCAAGGGTTCTTCTTAGAATCTAGACTAGGGACCTAAAACACAGCATGGATTGAGTTCTTGAATATTAGACATAGAAAATCATCTTTCCTTTCCTTAACTACAGCTCTCCTAGAGTTGACATTCTCAAGACTCAGTCTGTCAAAGCTCATCCATTCCCGTGCTTAGCCACTCCAGCTGCAATACTCAAAAAGGATTCCGGCATATTCTCCCATGTTGGAAGTCACTGGAAACAACTAGTATGCCAGAAGTATGAGTCATGTTGCACACGAAACTGAAGCACAATCTCAGGAAACAGTATTCTTTCTAGTAGCCCCAGAAATAAGCTACAAAATATCTCAGCCACAATTTGGAAAAAAAAAATGTTTTTGTTAAAAAATTTTGCACAAGGATGGAAAAGATAGTGGATCTAGGCTATATAGCCCAAGGGAATTTAATCTAAAGAACCAAAGTGGACCCTGCCTTTTGCATAAAGTCTTTGTCGCCTTGTTGGGAAGATCCACTTGTTTAAAAATACACAAATGAAGGGGGATGTGGGGATTTTTTACACTGATTCCAAAAGCTCTCTTTCTCTGTACACAGTGCCTGCTTGATATGGTTTGACTGTGTCCCCACCCAAATCTCACCTTAAATTGTAATAATCCCCAGTTGTCAAGGGTGGGGCCAGGAGGAGATAATTGAATCATGGGGGCAGGTGTTTCTCTTCTCGTGGTAGTAAGTCTCGTGAGATCTGGTGGTTTTATAAAGGGAGTTCCCCTGCACAAGCTCTCTTGCCTGCCACCATGTAAGATGTGCCTTTGCTTCTCCTTTACCTTCCACCATGATTGTGAAGCCTCCCCAGCCAGGTGGAACTGTGAGTTCATTAAACCCCTTTCCTTTATACATTACCCAGTCTCAGGTATGTCTTTCTTAGCAGCGTGAGAACAGACAAATACACTGCTATTACAAACCCATGTGCAATTGGAAGTATGCACATGTGATGTCTGCTTCAACCTAGGCCTTGCCTTGGCAGATATACACAATTAACTTTATGTTTGTTTCTTTTTTCCCACCCACATATTCCTGATTAAAATGTGTCGATCTCAGCACGGTCTTCATGCTGACTCTACCCCTCAGTCAGGGCTGGCACTGATAGGGAAAACAACTTCCCACAACTAGTTTCTTCCATCTTTCACCTGATAATATTTTAAATATGTGAAAATAGTTACGAATGACCTTACTTTTCTCTCTGTCAAAGTAATATCAAAAATTTTCCAGCCTGGTGTGGTGCCTCATGCCTGTAATCCCAGCACTTTGGGAGGTTGAGGTGGGCGGATCACCCAAAGTCAGGAGTTCCAGACCAGCCTGGCCAACATAGTAAAATCCCATCTCTACTAAAAATGCTAAAAATTAGCTGGGTGTGGTGGCGGGTGCCTGTAATCCCAGCTACTCCGGAGGGTGAGGCAGGAGAATTGCTTGAACCCAGGAGGGGGAGGTTGCAGTGAGCTGAGATCACACCACCACACTCCAGCCTGGGCAACTGAGTGAGATTCCATCTCAGGAAAAAAAAAAAAAATCCAAATAGTCCTCAAAGATCATAGGTACCAGATCCATCCCCACAGATACATAGCAATTCCTCAAGAGCCCACTTAAACTATTAAAAAACTGAAGTCATGATTCTGGATATGGGATTCCTGGGCAAACAGAGGATGGGAGGAATCTTATTAATAAGATTCAGCCTGAGCATGGCGTGGGAGCACTTATCGCGCATGAGCCTGCTCTTACCCAAACTCCCAAGTTCCCTGCCTGTATACTATGAACTCAGAACTTTCTGTCATCATATACGTTGAAATTATTTTTACTCTGAGAAAAATTTTACATTAATTTTGATTATATTCGTTTGTTTGGCCTATCATGAGAATTTGAGATCCTGAATCCATCATCCAATATTATTTTCACTCTTTCAACTAGAATCATTATTATGCCCTAATTGAAGATAGGAATAAAAATTTTTGATTCCGAAACACCATTTCCGAATAGTACTTACAAATACCCATCTCATAACAATATTAAACAGAAAAAAAATGGATCCAAACTCACATGGTGTCTTGTGAAACTTTATTAGTTCTTTGTGAAAATACATTTCCTAAGTTACTTATGATGAATATGCTGGGGTATCTGCTCTGTATATCATCAAGTCAATTCATGGTTTTGGACAGCTAGCTTCTTTTCCTGTTGTGTGAACAATCACACTAGATATGAGTTTCCCTCTAGGGTTCTTCCTTTTCATAATGTCTCACCAAGAATACTGCCAGTAACTCAGCAGTGTGATTTTTAGTCCCCTCAGCTGGTTCAGATGAAATTCTCCTGGGCAGGAGACACAACTTCATTGAGAACTCTGAAGTTCTCTTTTATAAGCTTCTTAGCTTTGGAGGGTGCCAGTTTCTGATTTTAAAAATGTCTGCCTATAATCCCAGCACTTTGGGAGTCTAAGGCGGGAGGATTGCTTGAGCCCAGGAATTTGAGACCAGCCTGGGCAATTTAGGAAGACCCAGCTTCTGAATGAAAAAAACAAACAAACAAACAAAAAAACCAAACAACTGAATAATCATCCATTTTCATACCAGCTTCAAGAATGAATTTGGTTCTTGTTTTAAGCATAATCAAGGCAGCCTTCTTGGGGTTCCTAACACTTCACATCATTTCCAATTTGTGATGGATTTGTTTCTCAAGACACTCTCTTTAAAAACGCATTTCATTCTCTTCAATATGTCCTGGGACAGTTGTTTTGCTTGAAAATTGAATTTCTTGTAGAAAATCTGGTGTAGCTGTTTCTGTTTCTTTGGGTAATTTCCCATTTTTTCCCGATTGGGTGATTTGTTGTTGTTGTTGTTGTTGTTGTTTCTTTTTTCTTTTTTTGAGATGGAGTCTCGCTCTGTTGCCCAGGCTGGAGTGCAGTGGCGCGATGTCAGCTCACTGCAAGCTCCACCTCCCGGGTTCCCACCGTTCTCCTGCCTCAGCCTCCCAAGTAGCTGCGACTACAGGCGCCTGTCACCGCACCCAGCTAATTTTTTGTATCTTTAGTAGAGATGGGGTTTCACCATGTTAGCCAGGATAGTCTTGATCTCCTGACCTCATGATCCGCCCGCCTCGGCCTCCCAAAGTGCTGGGATTACAGGCGTGAGCCATAGGGCCCGGCCTGGTTTTTCACAGTCATAGTTTTGGGGGATGTTTTGTTTTGTCAAGGGGTCATCTTTTTTAGTGTTAAAGTTATGATTATATAGATTGTTTTCAGAATTTAAAGAAATATATCCTTACCAACTGCCTCTGTAGTACCAGTCATTTCCCCACTACAGCTATCTCGTTTACCCTGGCACGGGGTTTACTCCAGATGAACCTGAAGTTTACTCAAGGACATTTAGCTTGGTGGAAACCCAGAGTGATTTTCAAAAGGGCCATAGTCATGGAAACAGGGAAAGGGTTAATTCAATAACAAGTTAAAAGATGGAAGAAAAGCAATAGCAAGACTGATAGGTGAGAGCACATCAGCATCCTGGCAGTACAGGATGAAGGACACAATTAACCAGACAGAACTAAGGCACAAAGACCCTTGCACCTGCCCCTTGCATGCACCTCCAGATGGGACTAATCCAGGTTCCAGAGCTCATTTCGCTTCTAGTTAACACAACACACTCTTCCTTATTGGTCTGGATTAGCATGATAGTATTCTCGATTTTACCATGTTGGGCAAATTCTTCACTTCTCTATGCTTTCTTTTTTATCTGCAGGTCAAAGGAATAAGCACTTACTGTATGTTCTAATCAGATAAATCTCACAAATGCCATGTGCATTTTAACTCATCAATAAATATCATCATTTATAATCATTGTCTCCAAATATGGCACTTAGTTGATATTTGGATTATGGAGGTATCCAATTGCTACTCTATTAAATATTTGTGTACATTTAGGATTGCAGCCTCTGTTCCTTTCATCTATCCTAGAGTCATATAATCTACTCAAGCAGTATCATCTCTGTTCTCCTATCTTTTTACTCACTCATCCCTATTTTCCTCTGAGTCTCACATACAACTTTATGGTTTCTTGTGGACATACATTTTTGCCGAGTTCCATATGCTGTCACCCCTTCACAAAAGATGTCTTTGGTAAAGGGATGTGCTTCATTACCATGCTTCACACATTATGAATCTCAACCCTTCCAGTTAGTGGTAGCTGCAAAACTATATTTATTAACTTTCAAAATGTTTGTGCTAAACGAATTACCCATGGTTTATCCATTAGTAGTTACACATTTATGTGTCATTTCTAATCTTTTTTGTATTTTTTCCCTTTAACTACTCTATATCTCTTCCAATTTTATTATTCCTTATATGCTGTATCAACTATCTACAACACAAATGTTTTATACATTATAACCTGGGCATTTCTCTTCTTCCTTATTTTCCTCTGAGCAAATAGACTCATTTATAAGCAAATCATCTTTCAAAAGCTTCTAAAATGTATTGCATAGCACTGAGGCATGTTTGGGGGCATCTCCAGGCAGCCAGCTATTCAACATGTATCCCATCCTTTCTACTCCAAAGCCTTAACTTTCAGACAGAGGAATAACACAAGATAGATAAAGGCTTATCAGGGATCAATAAGCCCCAAGCTGACCCATCATTTAACAGTTATGTAAACCGAATGTGTCACTTAAACTCCCAAAGCAACAATGAAGGCCTTTCCTGCATCCTGAAGTGGTAATGACCAAAATTATGAGATTAGGGATGTTTGTAAGCAGTAGAGCAGCAATCAAGTGTAAGTTGCTATTAATTTTCATGTTTACAATTACTAACAGAGATGTGGTACATACTGTTAGACATAAGTGTCTTGGACCACCTAGTTCCCTCCTGGTAGGACTTGATTCCTCGAGAGGACCAAGCTCCAGACAGAAGAGCTAGTCCACACCAAAGCTGCCTAAAGGAGAGTGCTGTTCCATAGCCAGCCAATTTCAGAAGGATATTTAGGAATGCATGGAAACTCCCAGAAGGACTTGTGACTCTCTACATGAAGAAGCATACATAGTTGAAGGAAATGTCATCGTCTACTGAAAACTGTAATGAGGACATCCAACGACAGACACATCTACACACACTCATATATATAACTGTGTTCAATAATATATAATGCACAAAATATATTCAATAATACACTAGAGAGAGCGAGAAAGAGTGAAGAAACCAAGCGGCATTCATGTAAGTCCTGCAGTAATTTTAAATAAGTAGCTAATGTTTCACAGACAAGTGTGACAACCTCTTTTTGGTGGCTGGTTTTTCTCTAGGGTCACTACCTTCCTTTCATCCTGTTTCTTCAGATTCTCCCAAATGAAAAGAAGAACAGGTTTTGCTATTTGAAGTTTACTGGGCCTGGCTTAGTTCCTGAAGTGATCCTAGCCCATGAGATTCAGAAGCTTAAAGCTTCCAGTTTCTATGGCTTCGAGTGATTAAAAAAAAAAAAAGAAGAAGAAGAAGAACATGGAGAAGGTTCAGAAGAACCAAAGGCAGGTAAGGTATTTTACAAATGACCAGGAGACCTACTAAGATCACTCTTTAGTAACAGTGGTGCTTTAAACAGCTTATTCAAGATTTTTCATACATTTATTCAAAGCATCTTCCAGTGGAAACATTTTTCAATCCATTTTTTAAAATTATGCAGAATATTTTAAGTTATAAAAAAAGAAGATCAAATTATTGTAGACATGGAATACTTTAAATAATTCACTGTACTTATGTCAATTTGGATGAATATAACTTCAATTCATTGACATAATTAAAGAATTTTTAAAAACATAAAATGTACAATATTTTTGAAATTCATTTTTGTGTGTCCTAAAATCATCATGGCATTTGAGTGTAGGTATATTCAGCACTCTTGTAAGATTGCCTCTGTGGCACATAAGACAATATATTTCATTTATTGCTCGGGTTAAAAACAAATCCCTGTAGATATCCAAAGAAAAAAATTACTTTCGGAAGTGCAGCATTTCGACCCTAGGTAGGATTTAAGGCATTATAGCAAGAAGTCATACGTGTTACATAGCTGTAATCTATTTCTAAGGTTTATTCGAATTAAGTAAGTGCCAGAACATAGATGAATTTACCCAGACATCGAGTTTCGGTGCCACTCCAGAGCCCATTTGCCAAGCACTCTCTGACATGAGATCCCACAAGTGTGTAGCCAGTGTTGCACGTAAATATAGCTGTGGCCCCATAAACTGTCAGCGTTCCAATCTTGTTGCCATTTGGGGGAAAGGAAAGACTTCCACACGAGATAACTAGAAGGAAAAAAACAATAAAGTGAACATCAATTCGGTTATGCAGATTACTCCTGTGCAAAACAAAAACAAACAAAAAACACTATTTTTAGTCTTAATTTTCACTAAGAACATGGTTGAGAGATGTCTGCTTAGGGCTGGATAGACCAGTCACCTAAGAACCTTAATTTTCCATCTTTATACTCCTGAAACAAAAACCTAAAAGCTCAAAGTGGATTCCAAAACATTCTAGATTCTCCAATTACCCATTAATTTTTGTTGTTGCTGTTGAGATGGAGTCTTACTCTGTTGACCAGGTTGGAGTGCAGTGGTGCTATCCTGGCTCACTGCTACCTCTGCCTCCCAGGTTCAAGTGATTCTCCTGCCTCTGCCTCCTGAGTAGTTGCGACTACAGGCGCCCGCCACCATGCCTGGCTAATTTTTGTATTTTTAGTAGAGATAGTGTTTTCCCATGTTGGCCAGACTGATCTCAAACTCCTGACCTCAAGTGATCTGCCCACCCTGGCCACCCAAAGTGCTGGGATTACAGGCATGAGCCACTGTGCCTCAACCCATTAATGTTTTTATTTTCATCCTGATAGGTATAGCTGAACCCTTCTTGAAAAAATACACAGTATACAAAGTGTAAATGCAGAAGTGTATTTATCAAACAGTCTATCTCTCTACCTTTCTGTCCATATCAATCCCAAGAATTACATAGTAGTAATTACTAGAAGCCTCATGAGCCTATCAGGAAATAAGGAATACCAATTTTCTTTACCAAAGCCAACCAGCTGGGATAAAGTAGTGTGATATTCAAATCTAGGACTTCTGACTGCAATAGCAGTGCTCAGTTTGTTCTTTTAGTTACTTGCATAATTTGTGGGGATCATGAGCTCTGTAAGAATGCTGACTACAAAGGGCATTTGGTGCCTTTCCATAAATTAAAATGTGCATACAAACTAGGCCTTAAGTGGGCATCGATGCAGTGACCCTATGCCCCATGTTTACACCTGCTGTCCCAGCACAGTTATTGATCGTGTCCTTTTTCACCCATGAAAGTACTCCAGTTTGGGAAATAAGTTAATGGTCACCCTTATTATACAGTCTTACTATACCACTGAAATCTCGGCTCTTCAGATCCATAAACACTTGAGCACAGAAGATCCCAGCATCTCAGGGGAGGGAGGAACTCACAAGGTTATCCAGTCCAACCTATCATCAGAGGTGGAATACGTTTTAAACAGGTAAGAATGAAAGTGTTCGAAAAGCTATTCAAAGCAAGTGTTAAGAGTGCGACGTGAGCACTGATGTGTAGGTGCTTCGCTGCGGCCTGCAGTGGCAAACATTGAGTCCTTCCTTATTCACAGTAAACCATAAGAAGCAGTAAAACACAGTGAGGAAGAACACAGATTCTGGCTGCAGGCTACCCAGGGTCAGGCCTGGTTCTGCCAGACATGAGCCAGGGAGCACTGGCCAATTTTCTAAGTCTCTGGGCCCTGTTATGGGTTGATACAGCTCCTATTGCACAGGCTTGTGCATTAGATTCAAACAGAAGCCATCCCTTGCACATAAGCAAGCTCGATCAGGGTTAACAATGAAATTATAAATCAGGACATATTCAGTCAATTGAATCAAAAGTAGAAAAACCTTTAGAGATAATTCAAGTGAGGAAAATAAAATTACGCATGTACCACTAAGACCAGCCCTTTTGTTGTTAATGGAGAGAGTCTTGCTCTGTTGCTCAGGCTAGGGTGCAGTGGTACAACTGTAGCCCCAGCAGCAGCCCTGACCTCCTGGGTTCAAGGGATCCTTCTGCTCAGCCTCCCAAGTAGCTTGGGGCACGGGCACCACCACGCTCAGCCATTTAAAAAAAAATTTTTGTAGAGGTGAGGGTCTCACTGTGTTGTCCAGGCTTGTCTGGAACTCCTGGGCTCAAGTGACCCCTCCCACCTGGGCCTTCCCAAAAGCCCCAGACCTTTTAATTAAGCTGTCTTTACTCCATGATATGATAGCACAACCCAGGCTCTATTTCAAATGTTCAGACAGACACAGCCAGACTCAGTGTTTTCTATGGGGAGCTCTACTAGAAATTGGGAGGTCCAGCTCGAGAGTCCATCACGACCAGCACATTACTGTTACTGAGACAGCCTCCATGGTTGATATGGTTTATTGGTTTTGGTGATTGCTAAACTATTACAGTGTCATACCGCCTGCATTTAGTAATATGCTAATATGTTTGCTCTACCAAATGTCAATGAATTCGAGTAGGATTTAGATTTTTACAATTTGTTATGAACTTTTCATTAAGCCTTTTCCCAAACAGTGTGAACTTCTCCTTGAACTATGATATTTAAAGATCCATTTTTAGCAACTTAAGATAATTAGATCTTGTCTTGAAACTTTCATGCTTGTCAGGAAAACGTTAAATAACAATGAGGTATGAGTCGAATTCCTCTTGGAGGTTTCTGCATACCTTCGCCTTCCATGGTAGAGCAGCAAGAACACCTCCCTCTGCTCGCACAGCTGCTTCTATTCTCGAAGCCTCTGTTAAAAACACTCTGGTGACAAAACTATTTTAAGTGTGTCCTCTAACAAGATTTACTCAATTGTAAAGAAGAAGTAATGAAGCAAAATTTTAGCTTTTCAGTAGCTAAACAATAGAATTTCAGACCAAGGGTTTCCTTGTATGGTAGTAAACTCAATGCATTAACACAGATAGCAGCAAGAACTCGGAAATCTTGCCTGATTGAAAGGGGGAAGCCCCTCACTACTAAAAACAGGCTTTGTCATACACCGAAAGGAAAGCCTTATTTTTATGTTGTTTTTCCTCTCAAGTTTCTAAAAATGGATTTCTTAAGTCTGTCTTTTTTTTTTCATTTCATTAAAAGTGTGTCCATGCTCACAGTCTGCAGTGCTTCCTCTGAACTCTGGGAGCAAGCCTTTGCACACAAAAGACACTTGGCTGACAGCATCCCGAATGCACCTGCAATCCCACAACATCCTGAATGCACCTGTAATCCCACATCCACAACGTGTTTTCTCACTGTCCCTGGGGATTCCAAGCCACTTGCCTCTGTTCCCACAGGAAAGTCTCTTTTTTGTCTTTCCTTCAATTCTATTATTATATTCATGTTGAAATATATCTACTTAAAAAAAAAGTTGTATTGTGACATACCAGTTCTCATACCTATAAGGACAGCACTCCTATCAGAAATGTGAATATTATTTATGAGTGTGATAAATAAACATAAACTCAAGAGTAGGTCTTTTCAAATACATTCTAGCTGAAAAAAAAAAAGCCAAATGAACACTGAGACCTCCACGAAGAATAAACAGCTGGGAATATGTGAGCAGGAAGGGGCTCTTTTCTATGAATAAAAGGCTCAGTGGACTCACAATGGTTGTTTGCAAATACATGAAGGCACTCTGTGTAGACCAGAGTCAGGAATTGGTTTATTAGGCCTAGAGGGATAGAGTCACGATCAATCACTGGATATAAGTCACATAGGAAGCCTCGCTCAAAGTGAAAATGTTCAAACATGAAATCAGCTGTCTCTGGGGCAAAGAGCTGTCACGAGAATTATCTGATGTTAGCTGGGCATTTACTGGTGAGAATAGTATCAAGAAAATTCAACTGTAGGTAGTCCTGAGTGATGTCCGATGTCCACTCCAGCAATGGATCGAAATGACAATGTCGACTCTGTGATTTCCTCAGATATAGATGAAATACATCTGCTGATAAACACAGGCTCCCATAAGTTTAATGATCAGTCCAGGCCTGTCTCTAGTAACAAACAGGAGATCTTCAAAGACCAGCCCAGAGACAAAGATAGCCCAGAATTTAGGCTGTGTTCTTTGAATATCTACAATATTACAAAATTCCAGTGTAGCTCACTGAGTCAGTATGTGTGTATAAAATTAAAATGCAAAAATAAGTTTTTGTGATTCATGGATTTCTGTGATACATGTTTTTCTTTTTAGATACGTACAATAAATCAAACAATAAATAAACGTAATAAGAAAAGGAGCCTTCCACTTGTATAAAGACATTGTGCTAGGAAGGTGTGTAGGCACCTCTAGATATTACATTTTAATTTTCTATTATTGTTTCTTGAAGGACAGGACTGCAGAGCTCACTGTTTAAGGGTGAGATTATGGTCTCTGTCCATTCACTTGTGGAGACCTGGGTTTTTCTCTAGGGACATATTAGACTACCCTGGAGTTAGAATAACACAAACCCTTCAAAAAGCGGTGAATTTCTCAGCTGATTCCACAGTTGTTATGAATGTGATTAGAAGGTGATCAAGGCTCGCCTCTTCATCTGGAGCTACCTGGACAAGCAGACAGGGAAATTCTAACATTTCCAGCTCCTAAGCAAATAAGTGACTGAAAACAAGTAAGTTCTGGTAGATCTTACACCAGGGCCACTTGAAGATGAACCCTGGGGAGTCAAAAAAATAAATAAACAAAAAGGGAAAATGCCTGCTTCTTAGCTGCAGCAATGACTTGGGTGATGCTATCCTTGAAGATTCTGTTGGTCCTGATCCAATACAACGCAGAGAGTGACACTGTGTTTCTTCTGTGAAGAAGCTACCACAGTGTGGAAAATTGGCCTTATAAAAATGTGTCATATGCATTACTTTTAATTAAGAAATTAAACTATGTTTTAATTTCCTGGGGTTTACCACACACTTATTTAATAGTAAATTATACTATCACCAGGATTCATGGTGTGGTGTGTGTGTGCTGGCAAAGTAGGAAACGTGATAGATAAATGTAATTTAAGCATAGCATGAAATTAAAATGTGTTACAGCAAAAATGCAGTAATGTGTTTATTGATTTGTTTTTCTTACAGATCTCAGAAAATAATGTTTACATTTTAACTTTTTTTTCGGGGGGGTGCGGGGCAGGGACAGAGTATTGCTCTGTCACCCAGGCTAGATTGCAGTGGTGTGACCTCAGCTCATTGCAACCACCACCTCCCGGGTTCAAGCAATTCTCCCGCCACGGCCTCCCAAGTAGCTGGGATTACAGGTGCATGCCACCACACCGGGCTAATTTTTGTATTTTTCAGTAGAGACAGGGTTTCACCATGTTGGCCAGGCTTGTCTCAAACTCCTGACCTCAGGTAATCCACTCGCCTTGGCCTCCAAAAGTGTTGGGCGTGAGTGAGCCACCACGCCCAGCCTACATTTTAAGTTTTTAAAAATTGTGTTTTTCACTTTCTTTTGGGGGAGCAAAGTTTTAAAGGTGGTGTAATTCTCACTACTATATTGCCTGTGTTTTCTCTGATATTATTAAGTGACTTTCAAGAGAGTAGATGGTTACCATATCGAGGAACTCAATATTTGTCCCAAGTAAATAAAATCAATAATATTGAATATTGCACTAAAGCTGGTTGTGAACAATACATAGATAATGACACCAGTACTCATGAAAATCCGTGTTGGAGGGAAACATGAGACAACTGCTGTTTGTACTGTTCCCTCCACTGCTTTGTGTACTGCCTGCCTGTGCCTTAGGTACACATGCCCTAAAACTGTGTATTTTGTGGTGTTATTCTGAAACAGCTCTTCTAAAAATAAGATCCAAGAACTCCCGGACATCTCTGATATTATTTTAGTGGTCAACAAGCATCCCCCTTTCCAATGACTACAGTAGCAACCATCAATATATTTTATTTTACATATCTCCACCAAAACAACAAATTTTGACAAAGTTAGTGCAAAAGGTGCTATGAGAATCCAGCCATCCTCTATTAAGCCACACATTAAGGAGCTTTGAAAACTTTTAAAATGATGACACTCTTCACATTAATTTTTGCTTTGTTTGAAAATGAATCCTTATTCATAAAAATGTGTTATATAAGCATGTAATTGACATGTTATTTTAAATACACATGTAAAATTATATCCGTTTTAGTGTAAATAAATTCACAAATGAATATTTTAAAATAATAGTAGTTTTTAATGTATGATATAGTTATAAAAAGGTCTTTGGGGTCTAGTGGTAGGCAGAATTCAAAGGTGGTCCCTCCGTGTCCCACCCCTGAGCCAAGACATCTCCTCAGATCCTCTCCCATTGAGTGAGGGCAGAACTCTGAGTACGTTAGGAATCAGCTGACTTTGAGTTAATAGAAAATGAGATGCTCTGGATGGGAACAGCCTGGTGAGGGGAGCCCTTATCAGGGACTAAGTCCTTCCTGAAGTCAGAGAGATTGGACTTAGGAGAGGGCCTGGTGGGGTGGGGGACACAGGGCCAGGAGCTTAGTACTTCCCCATGATCAGCAGCAATAACATAAGGCCCTCAGCCACGTGCCACAGGACATGGACTCTGACCAGGAGCCAGACTTGGGAAGCTGATCTGAACCTCACTGGACCCCACTGGACCCCACTGGGCCTCACTGGACCTCACTGGACCCCACTGGGCCTCACTGGGCCTCCGTCCCTGTCAACACCTGAACGCAGTCCTGTGAGACCATGAGTGGAGGATCTGGCCAAAATGTGCCAGGTATCTGAGCCCAGAAGCTGGGCTGTAGCCAATCTGTGCTATCGTGAGGCCCTTACCGTATGGTAACTGGTTACACAGCAATCAATAACTAACACAGGTCCTCAAATTTTAAAAATAAAAATTTTATGAAAACCCCCGAGAACAGTTGCTTTCAAAGAGGCTGGGCTATCCCCTCCATAGAGGGTCTGCTGAATGACCTTGGTAAAGGGGTTTCTAGACTTCTGTACTCTGATGTCATTTCCAAAACATTGAGGCAAGAGAGATGAAGAGGAGAAGGGGGCCACTAAGGCTTGTAAAGTTTTAACCAGCATCCCAATTTAAACCAAAAGTCATATACTACGGCATCTAAGACAGCACACTTATGCTCCAAAAAGAGAAAAAAAGATTGACAAGCCCTGTATTAGGATAACTTTTTTTTAAAAAAAGTCAGTAGACATAAGAATAAATTGACAATATCAATATCAAGCCTTTTGGGAGGAAAAAAATAAAGACAAGCAGAAAATTTCAGCTTGGTCACAGAAGTAACGATAAACTCCATGTCAACTTTCCGGAGCTCAGCGACCTGTGCACGGCACACTGCCTTCCCTGGTGTGGATCTGGTTCTCGGATACCACTCTCCACCAGAAGACACCAGGGCTTTTTGGAGAACAAAGCGTTTGGGTAAGAAAAATTCCAGATAACCACAGAACATCCTGTTTTCATGAGAAAATAAGGACCATTTCAGAGACGTTAAAGCTGCGTGAAAGGGACTCCCTCGGCCAAAGTGTGACAACCTGAGCTACAAACATTAATAAAATCGTTTTTTTAAAAGTCAGCAATGATTTCAGCTGGAATCCGGTGACTCTGGAAGATGCCACATGTCCATGATGACATTCAAGAGACACACAGCAAAGTGTGATGGAACAGTTCGTGCCCAGCCCGCGAGTCAGCAAGCAGCTGACAATTTTCAAAACAAATGTGTGGCCCGAGACAACCAGACATGTGACAATAAATGATGGGTGGGGGTTGTGTCTGGACTGCACTCCGTGTCAGAAGCACCAGAATACAGTCAAGAAAACTAGAGGCAGGAAAACAGACTTGCCAGAATTTCAGAGGCTGGAGGCAGAAACACTTCAAGGACAGCAGAACTCCAACTTTGCTTTCTTTCCCCAAATGAGGTCAATGCCTTGCTACTAACGAGCGTAGTTCAGGAATGAGGATTTTCTTAACATTCCCTTAAATAGAAGGCTCTCCACTGTATGTGAAAATTCTTCTCGAAGGCTGATTGAGCCGTGAGCACAGAAGATTGTCACACAGCAAATACCATTTGGCATGACCCTGCTCTGGGTAGACAGGGATACCGTAGCTGGGCATCCCTGGGAAACTGGGGAGACAAGAAAAGGCTGTACTGGGCTGTTGCAGCCGCAGAAGCCCCGTATAAAACCCCACCTCTAAGAAGTTAATAAGTGTCTGTTTTTAAGATCCCATTTCTGGTTTGAAATCGACAAAATGATGTTCGCGGGAAGAGTCTAAAGTAGGCAAAAGTTTAGTGTTCCTGACTCCTTCTCCTAATCTCTCCTTACTGGTGCTAATGTCGGAATCTCCAGGTGATAAATTGACTTCTAAGGATGAATACATCTGTGCATGACTGGCAAGAATGTGGGGAAGGGCAGCATTTCCTAAGCGGCAAAGGTGTGATAAAGAGGAACGGCCCCACAAACTCAGTGACCAGGTCATTAACCATCCAAACCAGGACACTGTTCAGAGTGACAAGCAATCATTAATAAACACCTGGAAAACAGGCTTCAGGCAGGGCTATCTTGGAGAAACAGGGACCATGTTCATTACGATTATGAAAACTTTGAGCTCCTTGAGGCCAGCAATCCTTCCTGATTTATCTTTGTGTTCCTAGTGAAGAGCTTGTGGTATGTGTTTCATTAAAGTTTGCTCTACTAAAAGTTGAATTAAAATTATTACCAAAGACAGTTAAACATTCATGCTTTTGTCTTTTTCATTTTTTATTCTGATGTAGTCTTACTAAGCTGTGTATTTTATATATTATAAACTACTTGTTTTTATGCATGATAATTTTCTGTGAACAATCAAGTAAAGACTGTATATTAGATATGTCTGAATCAAAGAGTGCTCTGAACAATACTAGCATTGTTTTATTTTTCTATTTATCCGTATTTAATGTGAAACTCACTCAAAGCTTTAACTGCTTATCTTGTACCTAAGAGGATAATCATCTCCCTTTTGAAGACAGTCATTATTTGCGAACACAGTATCTTCAGCATTAATACTATTTCCCAAGATCTTAATGAGAACTCTTGCATAGCCTGTCTGGCATAAGAGTTATCTTTCTACACATAGGTTTGTACTTGTCTTTGAGCTGATTTGAAATACAGTTGGAAAAATACCATCATTAACAAGGAAAAGACAACATCAAATGTCTAATCCAGCAGCAATGTGGTTTCAGTGTGTCACATGACAATACGTATGTCATTGTAAGTATGTCACATTGTAATGAAAAGACAGGCCATTTGTGCTTTTGATCTATAGGACTATGACAGATGATAGCTCCACTAGAGAAGCTCAGCGTTGACAGCAGCCATCCAGAATAATCCAGGATGCCGTGTCTTTCGGGGGTGCATCCCTCATCACTTACCTCGACAGCCTGGCCTCTCGTCTCCTATGTTCCACGTCCCATTGGCCTGGCACTGCGCGAGCCTCCGGCCCTCTAAGTAGTAACCAGGACTGCAGCTCAGCAATACTTGAGCGCCATACTCATTCAAGGATCCTGAAACCAGCCTCCAGATGACATGTTCTGAGAGCTGAGTTTCAATACTGGGGCAAGGGACCGCTGGAACAGAAAGATACATCATATCATCATTTTTCTTTTTTGGAAAAGATCAGACCGTGCTTGCTTTGAATGGCAAGGTCTTCCTCTATGAAACTGATCTTGCTGGGCAAAGTCGATGCCATTACGTATTATCTCAGCGTTTCTCTACCACCCACATAGTCCATCTGGGAATGATCCCTTATGTAAAATGCATTCAATTGCCTCATTACAGATGTCCTGGCAAGTATGAGGCCAGACTGAACTTTAAAGGGGGTAAATCACTTCCACCGAAGTATATGGCTCATTGGAGTTGATGAAAATTTTCACGAGGGTAATGAGCACATGCAAATAAAAATCTTACATGTAATTTCCCTCAATATCCTATCCTGGGAGGAACTTGGAATAGTAATTGTGTAATTGCAAACCAGTTGGAACACTAATTTTCAGAAAATCAGATGCACTCATTTCTTCAATCCTATGAAACACACATATGTAATATACCTATATATCATTGAATGTAGAAACACACAGAAATACATAGGCACACTGCACTAATACGTTCAGAAAAACGTTTAACAAGTCTTTTTTATTATTATTATACTTTAAGTTCTAGGGTACATGTGCACAGCGTGCAAGTTTGTTACATACATATACATGTGCCATGTTGGTGTGCTGCATCCGTTAACTCGTCCTTTACATTAGGTATATCTCCTAATGCTATCCCTCCCCTCTCCTCCTACACCACGACATGCCCCAGTGTGTGATGTTCCCCACGCTGTGTCCAAGTGTTCTCATTGTTCAATTCCCACCTATGGGTGAGAACATGTGGTGTTTGGTTTTCCGTCCTTGTGATAGTTTGCTTAGAATGATAGTTTGCTCAGTTTCCAGCTTCATCCGTGTCCTTACAAAGGACATGAACTCATCCTTTTTTATGGCTGCATAATTCCGTGGTGTATATGTGTCACATTTTCTTAATCTAGTCTATCATTGATGGACATTTGGGTTGGTTCCAAGTCTTTGCTATTGTGAATAGTGTCACAATAAACACATGTGTGCATGTGTCTTTATAGCAGCATGATTTATAATCCTTTGGGTATATGCCCAGTAATGGGATGGCTGGGTCAAATGCTATTTCTAGTTCTAGATCCTTGAGGAATCACTGCACTGTCTTCCACAATGGATGAACTAGTTTACAGTCCCACCAACAGTTTAACAAGTCTTAAAGGAGACCACCTATTCATATCCTTAGAAAAGGGCCTAGAATACAGTAGTCACTTAAGAAGGAGTAGTAGTAATTGTAATAGTGACAGCAACAGTGCTACTAGTAGTATACTATTACCAGGGTGGACTTCAAGGACTTTGTAAATATACTGAAAATATATGCAAAGTCTGAATTGTATGTGGGTATATATTCTTTGAAAAGTGCAAGATGATTTAAAATAAATTACACAAAATTAGAAACTAGAACCGTTTCTCTAATTATGAAGCTTCGGTAACTATCATTCATTATAATCAATCACCAAGAAAATTGATCAAATTGATTAATTTATTGAGCTGGGAAGAATTAACTGGAGAGACCATAGTTTTTATCAGAATCATAGTGATATATTTTAAATTCTATTTTTTCTTTTTTTTTTTTTGTGACAAAGTCTCGCTCTGTCTCCCAGACTGCCAGGCTGGAGGGCAGTGGCACGATCTCAGCTAACTGCAACCTCAACCTCCTGGGTTCAAGAGATTCTCCTGCCTCAGCTTCCCAAGTAGCTGGGACTATGGGGACACAGATGCCTGCCACCATGCCCAGCTAATTTTTGCATTTTTAGTAGAAATGGGGTTTCACCACATGGGCCAGGCTGGTCTTGAACTCCTGACCTCAAGTGATCCTCCCACCTTGACCTCTCAAAGTGCTGGGATTACAGGCATGAGCCACTGCACCCAACCTACATTCAAATTCTATACAAGTTTATTATAATTGAGTCAGGCATAACCAAAATGTTACAAACATCTTATTAGTCTTTTCTCAGTGATTTACAAGTGCTATGTGAAAATATATTGAAAAACACAAGTTTTTTGATATTGCCACAACAGTAACAATGAAGTTTAAAATGTGAAGAAAAATTGCTAATTTAAAAGTAATCCTTAGCTTTATTTCTCTCAAGTATTTTTTAGGTTGAAGCAATTATTCTAAATTTATGTGAACACTCAAATATTTAACCCAATGATAAAAATAATATTTTTCTCCAGCCTAAATACTCTTAGAATTTCTGGCAAAACTATCATTTCTGAAAAGTTCTTAAAAGCTTTAGCCTCATAAATTCATAACTCAACTTGTATCTCACTGCATATTTTAAATAAAATGCATTTAATTTCACCAAAAAACATGCTTCTAGAATTGGTTTTAATAACCTGAACTATCTTTTACAAACTTTATTTCTGCCAAGAATAACTCAGCTTTATTCTTTCTTTTTTTGTTTCTTGTTTCCTTATTGTTGTTTTATACAGACAAGGTCTTGTCATATGGCCCAGGCTGGTCCTGAAGTCTTGGGTCAAGTGGTCCTCATGCTCAGCCTCCCAAAGTTCTTGGATTGCAGGTATGAGCCACTGTGCCCAGCCAAAAATTCCAATTTGGTTCACACAACGGAATCAGAAATTTTCTTTGAGCTGACACCATCTACAGTAGCAATTTCCAAATTCTTCATGATGATCTCTTTCTTCATGAAAATGGTATTTGGTTCAATTTGTAATTATCTTAGGCTAGTTTGATTGTTTGCTCACATCTTTTTTTTTTTTTTTTTTTTGGCTATGCTATAGGCTCATTTATTGTAAACACTCTCTTTTTGGAATTTTTTTTAGTATAGTGTCTGACAAATTAGACAGTATGTGTGTGTGTGTGTGTGTATATATATATATATTATAATTATATGTGTGTATGTTTTGAAAAATAGCCTGCCAAGAAAATATATTGCCACAACAAAAAGAAAGAGAGGAGATAAACATGTATGAGTGGAAATTAGGAGTAAAAAGAAAAGTGAGGACTGAAATAAACATTAATATTAAAGTTCATCTGGTCCTTCGTTAACTGAAGGATGACAGCTGAAGAGTGGAGATTTCCAGAAATTTGTGCAAATTATCATTTTATTTAATATTTTTTAAAAAATGAGAGGTAGAGAATATACAAAAAACGTTGAGTTTGAATACTCTATGATGCAATTTGAGAGGAGAAATCCCAAATAATATAAACCAAGAGGATGCGAGACCATTTTCCCTAAGGAGTGGTAAAAAAAAAAAAAAGGTCCAGTCTTTGTAGTTGCATCTCCATGCACCCCTGCGTTCATACAAAAACAGTGCCAACAGCCCCCACGGAATGGTGGGCCCTGATTTGCTGTGGTCAATAAGGCTATCACAAAGAATGTCCTTTATCTTGGCCCAATAAAATAATGTGGCAAAAATCCGATAACAGAACTGTGACTCTTGTGAGAGGATACTGAATTCAAATAAAAACAGAACATTTTACAACCCCTAAACACCTACCCCAGTCTACCGATTCACATGTCTGTAAGTAGTTTCTAGTCACTCATTATCAGAAGCCTGAACACCATGTCTTCCTGCACTCCCTGTCACACACACTCCCACAAAGGTGTCTACACTCAACCTCCTGTAACTCACTACATGTTCTCCTCTTCTGTGCATCCTCAACCTCTACCTTACTTCAGAGTCAAGTGCTTAGTTTTGGTGCAAAATTTCACTTGCACACCCTTAAAAGAATATTTAAAAAAAAATTAATCTCTTACATCCTTCATTAAAAATCTAAAATTTTCCTCATAAGTTTAAGTCACTGGCATTACCAGTATATGACATGCAAATTAGGTAAAAGTGCCCTTAAATAAAATACCACTTTTACTCAAGTCCAAGAGAGTAATACCACAGCAAGTTGATACTTCTGAATATTCATTTAAAAGAAACTCAACAAATTTATTTTATTCCTTGTTCTCTTTCAACTATTACTTCTAGGCCACAATTTCTACAAAAAAAACATATCTTAAGATATTTTATTTTGAAAGTTCTTTATGAATAATCTATAACACTTACTGTAGCAAACTTTGATTTTTAAATTTCCTGTGACCACACGGTTTCACAGGTGAAAACATTCTCTTTTAGTTGTGAATTTCCTATTAATATACCATTGATTGAATAAACAATATGATAAAATTGTTGATAATCTATGTTCAACACAAAAGTAATGTTTTATTGGTAAGATACCAATTGATGCTATAGATAAGGCATTTTTGTTGTTCATGCATTACTGATTGTTAGAAAGAGACAAGCTTTAGTATCAATTGTATTGCTATTGTGGACTTCAGACCTCAAGAAAAGTCATGTATTAAAATAAATTTGGCTCACTGAGAAGGATGGTTAACACAGGAACAGAAAACCAAACACCACATGTTCTCATTTATAAGTGGGAGTTGAACAATGAGAACACATGGACACAGGGAGGGGAACATCACACAACAGGGCCTGTTGGGGGGTAGGGGACAAGGGGAGGGAGAACATTAGGACAAATACTTAATCCACGCGGGGATTTAAAACCTAGATGATGGGTTGATAGGTGCAGCAAACCACCATGGCACATGTATACCTACGTAACAACCTGCACGTTCTGCACATGTATCCCAGAACTTAAAGTAAAATAAAAATAAATAAATAAATACATTTGGCTTAGAGTTGCCTTTGTACTTTGAATTCCTACACAGTGAACTGCAGCCTCACTCAGTACATAACAAACTGCAACTCTACTCAAGAGGATGTCCTTGTAACAAGTCGCTGAGTCTCAGCTAATCACAGCAGCCTTGCTTCAGCCCATCACAGGCCCCAGACTAGTCAGACCATGCCCCAGTCGGGCAGGTGCCCAGCGGTGGCTCCTCCAGCTGCCTCCCCATGTCCCTTCCTTTTTCTATCAGTGCCGCTGCCCACATTGCTGAGTGGATCTCTCCAGACCTTTCCTGGATTTGAAGGCTGTCTGATTGATACATCTATTTACTCAAATAAACTCTGCTAAATTTCATGGGCCAAAAGTTTTCTCTTAACAGGTGGAAGAAAAATAGTTGGAATGAAGAAAAAGATTTGATGTGGTTTCTGGCTGATGAAATTGCCCATGGTTTTTTTGTCCTTTTTTTAACTGTTTTCCATAGTTTCCAGGTTTTCTACATATCACTAACGGTTAGAGAAAAAGCCAACCAAGAGATCAAAGGGACTTAGGAGTAGTGGCCTGATAAGCACAGACATCATTTTACAGTTAGGCTGAAAAACTAAAAGCTGAGAGGACTTTATTTGTTTACAAGAAAAACTGGAAATACTTACACTAAGTCCTAATGAAAAAAATCCTCTGTCTTGAGGTACAAATATATATGTATACAAACACATTATATATAAAAACACATAAATATATGTACATACATAATTTATATGCATATATAAATTTTTATACATACCACACATAAATGCAAAAGGTTATAAAAATCAATGCATAATAGTTTAACAAGGGGTTATTTAGGAAAACTAGGATGCTTCTGTTATATTCTTAGTTATTTCTTCCCACAGTATCATACTTAGGAAAAAGTGAAAAGCGAGCAAAAATATAGTCTATAGGGAAATTCTCATTTCATGACATTAAACATTATAGATTAAGGGAATAAGATAAAACTGAGACATATGGAGGATGGTAGAATACATGAAGCTGAAGTTAAGAACTGGAGCAAAAATATGAGTGGAACATCACAGAAGAAAGAAGGCAAAGCGTGAGCCAGGGGCACTGGGGAGAAAGGGAAGGAGGGCCTCGGAAATGGCTTTCCACCGAGCTCCCATTTCTGCCCGGGGACGGCCCTAACACTGAAAGGTGGCTGCAGTGAATACGTACACCTCCCCTAAGACTTAAGACAAAGTGGAGTTACAGTCAGGAGGCAACGCGAAACAGCCTGAGTACCTCTGTGCTGACTTTTTTAAAGAAAACACTTCGTTCTTCCTAACAAAAATATCTTAGCTTGATCTCTCCTGGGCTGTTCCCTGTACCTGCCAGCACTCCCCAGTCACCCACCGCCATAGGCAGACACTGTAGAGCGCGGCTGCTCCCACGGACACACACCTGTTTAAAGAGCTCTTTTCACATTGTGTATGTAATCCTGTAAGTAATTTTACTCTACGTGGATCCTCACTCACAACACTGAGACAGGAGAGGAGGGTGTCACTAGTTTTTGTATTTATTTGCGAGTTACAGAGGAGCAGCGAAGCCCAAGCTCACCCCAACCAAGCCAGAATTTCCATCTACGGGCCTCACGTCATGTTGTGTTTCTGACTTGTCACTTTCTCTGAATACTAGAAACAATACAGGAAAATCTGATTTACTCTACAAATGACTAAAATAGATAAGGTGCTGGAAGCCATTTCTTGGCCCTTCCTTCCCTCCCTCCCTCCCTCCCTTCCTTCCTCCCTCCCTCCCTCCCTTCCTTCCTCCCTCCCTTCCTTTCCTTCCTTCCTTCCTCCCCTTTCCCTTCCCTTCCTTCCTTCCTCCCCCTTCCCTTTCCTTCCCTCCCTTCCTTCCGTCCCTTTCTTCCTTTCCTCCTTCTTTCCCATTCCTTCCTTTCCTCCTTCCTTCTTTCATTTCTTCTTTCCCATCCTCCCTCCTTCGTTCCTTCCTTCCTTCTTTCCTTTTTCCTTCTTTTCCTCCTTATTTTCTTCCTCATACATTATGACAACAAACTTCCACCACCTGTACTAACCTGAGGAGGCATTTTCCATTTCCTGAGATTATAAGCCCTAAATGACCTAGAGTGCATTTTAGAACCTTTAAGAAATGTGGATTCAGAAAGGCATTTCAAATGCCTAAGGTCTTTCAAAATATTTTCCTGTCTATAGCAACATGAGTTATAGCATGGCCTTAAAACACAGAGGTTAGAGTTCATTTATGGAGATTGCCTTTAAATTTAAGGTCGGTTAGCACTGATATATGCTTTGCCAAATATTAGCATTCATATTAGATGTGCAGTCTACAATATCAAATCAAACATGTATTCCTCTTCTAAAAATAAATCTGGGTTTAATAAACATAGCCATAGCATGGAATTCTCTTGAAAGACGGGTAGTTTCCAAGCAGGTTTCACTGAGAATCCAGAAAGTGACTCCAACCTCAGAAATGTCCTTAGACCACTGAGGGGTGAAAAGGAGTCTCCTATGGACTGGTCCAGAAGGCTCTCCTCTCTCTTACCTCTACTTCTCCTCCTATTTCAGAGTGAGAAGTCAGGCTCTAGAATTTGGGGAAGATAGAAAGACTGAAATAAGAACAGAACATTCAAATTTTATGTTCTGTTTATTTCCTCATTTCTAATATCTCCACCAAAATGTTAATGCAGCCAAATACTCCCATCAAAAATATTAACTTCACCTGGCTACTATTAACTAATATATGGCTTGGAGAAGCTTTAGTTTCTCAAATGGATTTTCACTCTTATTGCGTGAAAGGGAAAATCAAGGTGTAGATAGCATACACACATTGAAATATATATATGATATATATTATATATGTAATTATAGTTTTATTATATAATTATATAAATATATAATATATATTTATTTATATAAATATAAATTATATAAATATATATTTATTTATATAAATATAAATTATATAAATATATATTTATTTATATAAATATAAATTATATAAATATATATTTATTTATATAAATATAAATTATATAAATATATAATATATTTATTTATATAAATATAAATTATATAAATATACAATATATATTTATTTATATAAATATAAATTATATAAATATACAATATATATTTATTTATATAAATATAAATTATGTAAATACATAATATATTATTTTATTATATTATTTATATATTATATATTATATATATACATAAAATAATTACAAATTGGGCTGGGCACGGTGGCTCATGCCTGTAATCCCAGCACTTTGGGAGGCCAAGGCGGGTGGATCATGAGGTCAGGAGTTCGAGACCAGCCTGGCCAACATGATGAAACACCGTCTCTACTAAAAATACAAAAATTAGCCTGGCTTGGTGGCGGGAGTCTGTAGTCCCAGCTACTCGGGAGGCTGAGGCAAAAGAATTGCTTGAACCCAGGAGACAGAGGTTAGAGCGAGCTGAGACTGTGCCACTGCACTCCAGCGTGGGTGGCAGAGTGAGACTCCAGCTCAAAATAATAATAATAATAATAATAATAATAATAATAATGATAGTAACATTATAAATTAATAGGTGATTTGAATGTTTTGTGGAAAATAATTGGTTAGAATATTTCTGAGTAATATTTTCATATAAAACATTTAAAGGAAATGTTTTGCAGCATCACGAACATTTTAAAACGTGTTGAATGTTTCTACAGAAGTTTGAGTGTCATATTTTTCCTTCCCTTTCTCTGCCTAAAATTGCGAAACATTTTTCTTCATATCAGTAAATAAATTATGAATATTTCTGTACAAGAAATAAATAATAATTTCCTTAACCAAGATGAAAATGGTTGAGCAGAACTTAAAAGCATTAGAGAGCTCCTGACAATTTTGAACTACATGAAATTGATGTCATTCAACATTTTTGGACTTAATAAAAAGGAAATTTTACAGGGTTAAAGCAAATAATTTAAAACATTCTCAAATGAATATTACTTTAACAGTTAAATATATATGTACTATAGAGCAAAAATATATCCCTTAAAATGTATTTTTCTTGTTTTCAGCATTATATTAATATAGAACAAGCAAATGCTTCTATTTTACATGTATTACTTGTTCTCTGATTCCAAACATAAAGAATCCTAGGTAATATCATAAACATGCTTGAAAAGGTGCTAACATGAATATACACACCTTGAAAAGCTTTTTCTAGCAACATTTAAATTTTTTCTAGGCATAATATTATACACAGCATCAGGTTATTTCTTTTTCTTTTGAAATGTCAATGTAAGTGTTGGCTATGTAGAAATATTATTTTTGGTTGTTACATGCTTGTGCCATTTCAAAGAAAATAGCACCATATCTTTCTGTAGAGATAGGTATTTTAAAAACTCATATATTGATAGAAATGTGTACTAATATTCCCATCTTTACTCAAGCATATGTTTAGAACTGTTATATGAAAGATGAGGATGTCAATCTACTGATATTTTATAAACCGATAAACTCGATAGTTCAACATAGCACAGTGTTTTTGCCAGCCTGTGACAGTCTCCTTCTGGCAGCCATCAAATGGTGGTAAACTCCATCTAGCCGACAGCCTGTGGGTATAAAGGGCTTTAAAGCAGTATAGTACAATCACGCAAATGTTACGTTCATTTCTAAAATGTCTTTTGACATCACGAACTTCTTGGTTTCAGAATATGTTAGTGATTATTGTCCACCCTTCATCTCTGTGAAACATCAGCTCTGGAAGGCACAGAGGCCTTAACAACTTTGTGCACACTCCCATGCCACTGGGAATCCAAGCCTCCCTCATCATCATGCAATAGTTTCCAGCACCTGCCAACCCCGTTCCCAGGCCACCCAGGCAGGAGGGTGATGGGGACAATTCTCCACAAGTCTCTTGTGCATCTCGTTAGCTAACGTACCAAACTGACCTTTCGGCCTGAACTCTTTCTTCCAAGCATATAGCAAACAACCTTGGGAGAGAGAGGCGGATATGTACCTCCTATCTAGCATGGAGACATTTCCTTTTGTCACCTGAATAGGAATTTTCTAAGTGTATTTATCATCTGCACACAATGATGATGCATTTAGATTAGGTGGGGATGGGACCTCTCTTTGGCTTTGTATACCCGCTTATGGGAATCCCCTGTCAAAGCATAGCTGAAAGCAGGACAGACACTTTATGCTAGTTCCACGTGGGTAACCTTGTGGATGGGCATAAAAGGACCATCTTCAGTGCCGACTCCATCACGGACCAACCGAGCAACCTTGGGAAAGGTACTCAAGCTCCCATCTATGCTCTGCGCATGACAGCAGCACTTCATAGGTTTGTTATAAGAGCGCAAAGATTTAACTGATGTGAAATGATTAAAACAGTGCCTAGTACTCATAGACATAACCTCAGTTTCTCTACATTGGGTTATTTATAGGTCATATAAACCCAGTGTTAGATATAACCTAGTGCTAGATATGACTTAGTACTGTGGGTTTATATGTACTACATGTACTGTATAGTACAGAGATGCAAGAGTGTCTGTGCTAGATAGGAGGTACATATCCACCTCTCTCTTCCAAGGCTGTTTGCTACATACTTAGAAGAAATAATTCAGGCCGAAAGGTCAGTTTGGTACATTAGCTAACGAGATGTACAAGAGACCTGTGGAGAATTGTCCCCATCACCCTCCTGCCTGGGTGGCCTGGGAACACAGTTAGCAGGTGCTGGAAACCATATAGTACATGTAGTACTGTAGGTTTATATGTACTATATGTACTATATATAGTATTTGTACTAGCAACATTTAAATGTACATATACATAAATGTATATATAGTACATTTATATGTGTATATATAGTACATATGAACCTACAGTACTAGGTCACTATAGTGATATATATATAGTATATATAGTGATATATATAGTGATATATATAGATTATATAGTACCACAGGTCACTATAGTGATAGGTTTAAATGACCTATAAATACTAGATATGACTAGATGTATCTAGCAATATAAACCTATCACCATCTATGAGTATCAAGCTAGTATGGCTCTGGTTTGCTTTTCCTTTTTTATAATGTATATAGACTGCATTTAATCATGTAAAGTCCTCATGGTGCCCAGCATAGAGTAGGCCCACAAAAATAAATTGTTAATGACTGCTTTGCTTCACTGACTAGTAGTAGTTTTAGCTAAAGAAACAATACCCACATATTGGGATTACAACTTAGGGTTGTTCTTTTTTTTCATGCAAAAATCACACATTTATTAAACATATTATTAACTTAAAAACAACATGCCAGTTTCTTTTGCAGTGCTCTTCATACAACACCTTGGACAAAACCATCAGCCCAAAGTGAATTCAAAAAACAGATTACAAGGCAAACAGTGACAATAGGTATGGGCAGGCACTAGCAAAAAAAATGCAATTTGTTCTTTAATTAAATAATGTCATTCTCAAGTGATATAGACCAATCATCTTGACAGAATTCCTTTTTTTGTATAAATATTCATAAATAAAATGTCTCTACATATTGGAAAGAGCTGCAAGCACTCTACAACAGCTTCATGTCACTCTACAGCAGCTTAATGTCTACCTTAGGGGAAAAAAAGCACTAAAATCCTCTTCCATTGAAAGCTGTTTATTTCTCTGATGTACCACAACTAAAAATGAGTTATGATAGCAGCTTGATGGTGATTGTGTTATATTCCTTTAATCGAAAAGGAAACATTTATAATATTCTAAGTATCTTTAGCCCAAATACTATGTCATATTGGGCATTTTTTAATAATCAGACTGTATTGTCCTTCATCTGTGAAGCTGACACTACTGATTTGTCAATGCCAAATGTTAGGCTAAAACATTCAATTTTTATTATTATAACATAATAATAATAAAGGATTAATTGTATTATTATAATTATGAAATATTAATTTTTATTATTTATAATATTATTTTCTTGTTGCATCAAAAGATGATTGCATTCTAACTTTTGTGACCTACCAAATTTAAGATGTATATACATTGTTCTTTACATTGTTCTAGAAAAGAGATTTTAATCCTGTAGTGACTTTGCTCACTTACACCAGAGAAAAACGACGTAGTTTTTCATTAGAAGGTTAGCTTAATGGCTTTGTTTCCTCCTAAATACATAGTACATGATACACATCTATTCATCATTTTGTCAAACTATTAAACCCAGTCCATTAATACCAACAGCCCTCACTTGTTTTATCATGTCACTAGCATGAATCATGTCTTCAATGATCCAAATCCAGTCTCAGTAAATAACTGAAATGAAAAAAAAAAAGGTTGGGTGACTCAAACATCTGCCTTGGAGATTTGTACCATTGCAAGAAGAATGCAAATGGAAACATAATTCTTTATTATAACCTTTGTCTTACTAAACCTGAGGGTGAAACAAACTAATTTTATTTACCATTTGCATTTACTATTTATCAAAGTTAAAGTATTTATCTCTTGAGATTCAGTGCACTAATGTACATATTATTGCAATTGTTAAAGAAACTTAAAAATTGTTTCACCCCAACATAGGATACAAAAGAATGAGGCCTGGGGAAATATATACTTCGACATGGTAACCAAATTTTTCTGACTAAGAGGTAAAGTTTTATGCTTACTCTGCCCGATTTCTTCCATTCAAATTAAGTGAAGAAAAACACTCCCCAAATAAAAATTAAATTGGTTTTTCAGCCCTTGGATACTAAGGCATTTTAACAAAATATTCACATCTCTTTTTTATAAACTTTAATGAACAACGGGAGAAAAATGCTTACTTGAAAGTTTCAGATGATGCTTAGAAAATGTTAATTGGATTTTCCACTTTATTATAAATGTTACATTTATTTCCTCATGTTACTGAACACATTGTAGTTGATATCAAAAGAGTATTCACAATGCAAATTGACTTTTTGCTGTTTATCAACCATTTAATGGAACCTACAATGACTTCTTTACAATGAGAAGTAATTTTGTTAATTTTTGTCATTATAACTTTAAAGCAATTGTACATCTAGATATGCATTTTAAAACAAAAAAAAAATGTGGGTATAATTGAAGCTAGCTTCAGCCCTGTCATATGTTTTATACAGGCACAAAACAGCTCTATTAATTGATACAGCGTTTACCTGTGAACTGCAAGAGACACCTCATTCCTGATTTTTCCAGAAGATTTTAGAGAAAGGCTTTGTCCTTAAAGCCACTGGTCTATTACCTATCCTCAAGTGAATACGGTGACCCATCACCCACTTAATACTTGTCAGAATAAACCACATGCAGCGCTAAAGTGGCACCTGTTTCCTGCTTGCGTTCTCAGTTTTATAATGCATCAGACTTAAAAATTATGAGAGCTAATATGTTCCTAGAAGCAATACATCCTAGAAATTAGGAAGAAAGGTTCTCTTCTCAGATTTTCTGGACCCAAATCTGGACTTGGATGCTTACTGTATTTATGACCTTCACCAAATTACCCAACTCATGCCTTCTTCTGGTTCTCCTCTATAAGATACGGTGATAATGAAATTATATACCTCACAATAATTAAGTAAATTAACTTGTGTAAAGCTATTGGAACCAAGAGTGGAAGACAGTAATGGGTACAGGATTAGTTTTAAGCTAGTAATTACCAAGATGGTGTGTAGCCTCACATATGCACACAGGGACTCACACAGGACGTGGCTGGGGCTCCAAGTCTACCTTTTCATCATAGCTGACTTTTTCTTTTACTTTTGGAGAAGGGAGCTCAAAATAAAGAGAGAGTTTATGAAGTTTCTTCTAACCGCCATGGAACTCTCAGGAGGTTTTCTGCAGAGGGGTGTCCTGTTTTGATTGCTATGCTCACAAGGTCAGTCTGGCTGTTGTTTGGAGACAAGAGGGAAGTGGAGGTGAGACAGTGGCAGTTTCAGGAGCTCAGATGGTGACCTGGGTGGTACAGAAGTGAAGCCATGTGGATGGATGTGTTTCAGAGGCAGGGCTTGGTGAGGGAATGAGTGTGAGAGCAAGAAACGAGCTGAGGGTTAAAGGAGATACCTGTATGCCTCCTGCGGTTCCTTCCACCCTACGTTGTGTAGCTGGGAATGTCCTAAGGCTCCAAATCAGGCTTCTGACCACCTTCTTCAACTCTGCTTCTTTTCATTCCCCTCCCTGGACATTTCAGAGTTAACAGGGCCCTCAGATCATGTCTCCTGACCCTCGCCCCCATGGATCATGAAACCAGGTGAATATTGAACTATCTCTACGTACAGGCTGCTGGACTGGACAGAGCCTTGAACTCCCCCTCCACCACGGTACAGTGTACCCCCAGGCAGGCTTTGGCAGCGTTACACAATTGCTGCATTTTCATGATGCCCAAAGCACCTGTGTCTAATCAAATCACTTCCAGGCAGCCTTCCCCGCAGCAGCTGAAGACTTCCAACACTACCCTAGAGGTTTGTGTGATGCCCAGCCACATCTGTGTGCTCACATATGGCAAATACTTTGATATCTCAGTTATTTTCTTTGTATTAAACCAGTAAGATAAGGAACATAATATCTTCTTCCTAGGACTGCTATTCTAATTGAGTCACATACCTTAGACAAATGTCTACAGTGACTCTTCAAAGCGCCACTCTGGGCTGGGCGCAGTGGCTGATGCCTGTAATCCTAGCACTTTGGAGGCCAAGGCAGGCGAATCATGAGGTCAGGAGTTTGAGACCAGCCTGGCCAACATGGTGAAACCTCGTCTCTTCTAAAAATACAAAAATTAGCTGGGCGTGGTGGCAGGTGTCTCTAATCCCAGCTAGTCAGAAGGCTGAGGCAGGAGAGTCGCTTGAACCCAGGAGGCAGATGTTGCAGTGGGCCGAGATTGAGATCACACCACTGCACTCCAGCCCGGGCAACAGTGTAAGACTCCGTCTCAAAAAAAAAAAAAAAAAAAAAAAAAGAGTCGCTCTGATTTTACTCCTATTTTGCCAGGCCAAGCTCTGGTCCCAGCCATCTCTTCTGTAGAAACTGGTCCTAGACAATTCCCGTGTTCCTTCATCTATATCAGTTATTCCTTTCCTCTGCAGTTTGCATCCAGCCCTTTGTTTCACGTCCTGTGCGTATTTTCAGGCGCTAAGGGCAGGAGCTATCACTTCCCAGTCTCACGCCAGTGATCACAAGCCTGATGCCGCATTCAGAGTCCACGCTCCAGGACACTCAGCAAGGGGTTGCGAGTGCACAGTTCCTCCCTGTACCAACAATGTCTGCCTCGCCGTGCCCATGGGACTCACCATCTCGCATGCTCCCCTAATGGAATCCAGGGCACTTTGCTGGCTCCCGTCTTTTTGAAACTCTCTGCTTCTCCCTTCCTTTATTCCCAACCAAGGACTTAAAACCTCCATTGTGTTTCTTTTCCTCATAATTTTCACATAGTCGGCTCTTTATTTCAGGGGTATGTAATGTCAATCCCTTTTCTGGCAGATAGAAACGACTTGCATGGACATTCTAGAGACCAGCTTGCAATGCAGAGGAAAACACTTGAGTGTGTCTAGTTCCTGAACCCAGCTATGTGTGGCCTTAACACAGAAATGTGGCTCATGTGGACATAAAAAGTAGTTTCTGTTTATGCCGCGAAGGCATTCTGTTCTGGATGTATTCACAAACACCTCAACTTGACAGTGATAGACGGAAGGTTCTTGTTCATTTTGTCAACCTGTGAAGTAACAGGCACATATGTGAGAAATCCTGTAAGAAATCTAAGGGTAACACACCATTGCTTAAAATAAAATTCCACTGAGATGATGTATCTGTGATACCCAAAGAGCTGAATTATTTTCAGGTCAAACAATTTTTATTTAGCTTTAAATGTAATGAAAGTACCCATGTCAGTCAGGACATGGACCTAAATTCAAATAGGTCACTATAAATATTCACAATCAACAAGACTGATTTTGTAGAAAACTGGGAGATGTTACTTTAATTCATTTTACAAATTATTAAAATATATTAAATAAATTTGGAAAAAAGTGTCCAATACACCACATTCTGTTTTAGCGAAATAAAATGGATGTCAGAAGACAGTATGTTATTGGCAAAAAAGTAGACAAATGGGTCAATGGAACAGAATAGAGAGCCCAGAAATAAACCCACATAAATATAGTCAACGAATCTTGAGCAGAAGAGCAAACACAACCCAACAGAGTAAAGATAATCTTTTCAACAAATGGTGCTGGAAAAACTGAGTATCTACATTCTAAAAAATAATCCAGACACAGACCTTATGCCCTTCAGAAACATTAATCCTTTATGTATCATACACCCACATGTAAAGTGAAAAAACATAAACTCCTAGAAGATAACACAGGAGAAAATTGTGGTGCCCTTGGGTTTGGTGATGACACTTTAGACACAAAAACAGAGGCAAGATGCATTTTAAAAAGAACTGATATGTTAAACTTCATTAAAATTAGAGTCCTCAGCTCTGCAAAAGACACTATCAAGAAAATGAAAAGAACAGCCACAGACTAGGAAAAAACAATCTGCAAAAGACATATGGGATAAAGAACTGGTATCTACACTATATAAAGAACTCTTTAAAAAAATGGAAATTAACAACCTGGTTAAAAATGGGCAAAAGGACTGAACAGACACCTCATGAAAAGAGACAAACGGATGGCAACCGAGCATATGAAAAGATACTCCACATCATGTCTCATCAGAGTATTGCAAATTAAAGCAATAATGAGACACTACTGCACATCTATGACAATGGCCAAAATCCAGACACTGACAGCACCAGATGCTGGTGACAATGTGGGGCAACAGGAACTCTCACTCATTGCTGGTGCGAATGCAAAATGCTGCAGCCTTCTTTGAAGACACACTGTTGGTTTCTTACAAAATTAAAAATACTCTTACCATTCACTCTATCAATCTCAACCTTCGGTATTTACTCAAATGTGTTAAAAACTTATGTCTGTAGAAAAACCTTGCACACAGATGTTTATAGCAGCTTTATTCATAACTGCAAAACGTGGAAGCAACCCAGATGCCCTCAGTAGGTAAATGGGTAATAAACTGTGGCACATACAGACAATGGAATATTGTTCAGTAGTAAAAAGAAATGAGAACCACAGCCATGCAAAATCATGGCGGAAACTTAAACGCGTATTACTAAGTGAAAGAAGCCAATCTGAAAGGCTAGGTGCCAGATGAGTCCCACTGCGTGACATTCTAGTAAAGGTAAAACTACGGAGACAAAAGATCAATGTGTGTCAGGGGTTGGATGCAGGAAGACATGAATGGGTGGAGCACGGAAGATTTTTAGAGCAGGGAACTACTCAGTGTGATACTATCATGGTGGATCCCTGTCATTACACATCTGTCCAAGCCCACAGACTGTGCAACACCAAAAGTGAGCTCTCATGTGAATGCTGGGCTCCGGGTGATGACGGTAAGTCAATGTAGGTGCATCTGCTGTAACACGCACCCCACTCTGGTGTGAGGTGTTGATAGCTGGGGGAGCTGTGCACATGTCGGGGGTGGTGTGTTATGTGGGAAATCTCTGTGTCTTCCATTCAATTCTGCTGTTAACCAAAAACTACTCTCAAGAACAACGTCTGTCAAACAAAGAAACGAAAGCTCTGAAAATAAAAATTGCCTTTTATAAAGTGACCTTGTCATTTAGCAAGTCTTTCTCAGATAGCATAGAAATTTAAAATGGATTTTCCTTTAAAACATGGCGTATACTTGACATTTTATGCAGAACACCTAGAGAACTTAAAAAAAAAAAAATGGTGATTGGTCTCCACCCAAGACCAGTCAACTCAGAATCCCTGAGGGTCAAAAGTGGACATTAATATTTACTTTAAATCTCTCTAGATGATTTCAGTGCATACCCAGTACAGTATCACTGGCATTAGGAAAGGGGTATAGGATTTAGAACAAGAGGGAGTAGAATTCAAACTTCGAATCTGCAAATTAGTAGTTTTCACCTCATTTGTGTCCCAGTTTTTCAGAGTTTTTATGAGATTTGTAGATAAGCTATTTGAAATATTTCTCAGGAAATATAAACTTTAAAAATGGAGGCATCGTTATGAATGACCTCCAGGCTGTGTGCAAAAGAAACATTGCCCATAAATGTCTGGGACATCGTTCTTATTAACATCAACCCCAAACATATACATATTGCCATCTGTTAAGTTCCTGTTTTGAGAGAATAATTTTGTTTAGGACTGGACTCAAAAAACTTACCAATGTATCTTGCTATCCTAGCTTCCCTTACTATTAATTAATTGCAATAAAATTGTACCTTATTAAATGGAAAATAACCAAGAAATACTAATGTTGATTCAATATAGCCTGACTCTCAGGAAATGCAATAAAAATGATGAAATGAAGAAAAATAAAAGCTGTTGGGAAGAACTCAACCACCTTCCATAATTGTTTATCTATTTATATCTAAGTATATAGATATAAGTTTAACATTTTTAACATGACCAAAATACTGTATACAAAAAGAAGCCAAAGATCTGATTTTATTATTGAAGACTATGTGAATCCTTCTGCTAGTATCACTGGAGCAAAAATATCCTTGTAAATAAGTCAACAAATAACAGATACTAGTGAGGCAGTGGAGAAAAGGGAACACTTCCCTGCTGCTGGTGGCAGTGTAAATTAGTTCAGCCATTGTGGAAAGCAGTTTGGTGATTTCTCAAATAACTTAAAATGGAACACTTATTCAACCCAGAAATCCCATTCCTGGGTATATACCCAAAGGAATATAAATTGTTCTACTATAAAGACACATGCATATGTATGTTCATTGCAGCACTGTTCACAATAGCGAAGATATGGAATCAACCCAAATGCCCATCAGTGGTAGACTGGATATAGAAAATGTGATGCATACACATCATGGAATACTATGCAGCCATAAAAATAGTGAGATCATGTCCCTTACAACATGGTTGGAGCTGGAGGTCATTATTCCAAGTGAACGAATGCAGGAACAGAAAACCATATACCACATCTTCTGTCTTGTAAGTGGGAGCTAAACATTGAGTCCACACAGACATAAACATGACAGCAATAGACACTGGGGCCTATGGGAGGGTGGAGGGTGGGAGGAGGGTAAGGATTCAAAAACTATCTATTGGGTACTATGGTTATTACCTGGGTGAGGAAATTATCTCCACACCAAACCCCTGTGACACGTAATTCACCTATATAACAAACCTGCACATGTATCCCTGAACCTAAAATAAAGTTTTTTTTAAAAGAGATCATTCTATATGTACTGACATGTAAAGATATACATGATATATTAAATGAATAAGATTATAGAACCATAAAAAGTCATTGTCTATATAGAAATGTTATATAGTTTTTAACTTAGAAAAAGTGGGAAGTTATATTATTTCCAATTTGAGACTAGTTTTAATATCCCTGCAATGAAAATCTTGCTGTAGAAATTCAGTGTGTGTGTGAGTGGAATTTTTCTTCTGGTGGGCTTTGCATTATAGACTATTATTCTGTAAGACTAGAGTTTCAGAAAGTACCCCAATTTGTTACTCTTTTAAGATTATTACTATAGACTGTAAATAGCTTTCTGGAAAACTTACCCCACTTCACAAATTAAATTAATGCTTTATTTACTGAGCATCAATGTGTTATGTAGATACACAATGATACACAAATAAATTAGGTGATACACAAATAAATTAGGCACTGCTTTTGACTTCAAAGAACTTAAAATTAGATGGAAGATAAATAGGAGAGATTGTGTTAAATTATGTTTTAACATCTTGTGTAAAGTGTTATTGCAGGGCTTAATGTCTCAATTTCCTCAGATTTCATCCCCCCAAATTGAAAATGGCAGCATAGAATAGGATATGATGTGCAAATTGCATCGTGTCTACACTGTTTATATTTAGCATTCACCTAACTTCAATAGTGCATAGCTCATTCTAAATGGCTGAAATATTTTATATGAAATACACTGGTTTTAATATCACTATGATGAAAGAGACCAAATCCTCAAAGGTGTGGGAGAGGACCTCTGAATGTGGGAACCTGGACTTCTCCCCAAAGGATTCAGTTCCCACCTAAACCACACAGATGGGCAGATATCCTCAGAACACTTACGCTTACAAGTGGGCAGCTTCCCCTTGTTACTCCACAGCCCATCTTCTTGACACACGGCCGTTGCTTGCTGGCTGGGTTCAAGCTTGAAGCCCTCGTGACATTCATAGACCACTTTACTGTCCAAAGTGAACTCGTTCCCAGTAAACGAACCATTTCCTGGGGATTCTGGGATTCCACAGGACACAGCTGAAAAGAAATGAAACAAATGCAGGCTTATTCTTACAGAAATTATTTTCTAGTTGCTATTATGATGATTAATTCTGTTTATCTAGTTTTCATTTTAAATACATATAGAAATTGTGAATTATAACTCTCTTTTTTTGGGAGATGGAGTCTCACTCTGTCACCCAGGCTGGAGTGCAATGACTCAATCTCGGCTCACTGCAACCTCCGCCTCTCGGGTTCAAGCGATTCTCCTGCCTCAGCATCCCGAGCAGCTGAGATTACAGGCGCATGCCACCATGCCGGCTATTTTTGTATTTTTAGTAGAGACAAGGTTTCACTATGTTGGCCAGGCTGGTCGCCAACTCCCAAACTCAAGTGATCCGCCCGCCTTGGCTTCTCAAAGTGCTGGGATTACAGTCAGGAGCCACAGTGCCTGGCGTGAATTATATTTCTAGGGCATGGGATAAGTATACACATTTTCAAAATGTGAAGGATGTTAAAGGTTAATGAGAAAACAATGGAAAATGGGTCAGAATTAATTTTCTGGAAGATAAGGCTGACCACTCTCATGCAGCTTAACCGCAGTCGGACGTATTTTATCAGAGGGTGTGGCCAGGGGAGCACGGGCATCACACACTCATCTTCATCTCATATTGGAAAGAAAGGGGAAGGGATGAAGTAGCCTCTTTATCATCACAACGCTTATTGCAGTGTTGACTCTTTGGTGTCGAAATTCCTAAGAATCAGCCGCCGCAGCTCTCAAAACTCTTCCCCTTTTATTGCTCCTCTCCCCTTCCCCAACTCATTTTCCTTTAAGTCCCAGGAAGTTCTGTTACAAGAAAACAGGACATAAGGAATGGATAGAGGAGGCACTCAGGGAAGATTCCCAGGGCAGATGGCAGCGTCTAGCGGAGATGTAGACTGCTTTCACGGGAAACACCATGCAAGAAAGAGGCATGTGTGCAGAAGAGGCTTTTTAAAGAACAAGATTTGGGGAGAATTCCATGTAAACCCTTTCTTCTTAAATTTACTACGTCTGATCCAGATGTATCTACTATGAGACAAGGAAAAAATTCTCAAATGACTACACGTGACAGTCATGAAACCAACAGTCAGGCAGGTAGAGGATGACATTTCAACGATCATGTACCCACTTCAGGAGCACCCGTAAAAGAAAAGTTCTATGGTAACTAAATAAAGAGCCTTCTTTTACTCAATCAGTATTAAAGATATTGTTCACACCATGGATTTAAATTTAGACAGTTCAAACTTTTTCCCATGTAGATTCTAATGAGAGTATCTGTGTAACAGGATAGAACTGGAAGGGCTGGATGAAGGAATTTATATAAACACCTAATTCTACATATAAAGAAAATGACTAACCTAAGGTGACACAATGGCCTAGTAAAACCTCCGGCCAGAGAGTAAATCTTATGACTCCCAACCGAGACTATTTTCTCTTCTGCAAAAGCACAGGTTATCTCTGGTATTGTTGGAGTTCCTTGGTTTGCTGTTTTGGTTCTTTCTTCTTTATCAATATATTAAATAAATACAATGGGAAATTGCCAGAGAAGTAAAAGAAAATATATTCCCCAATAAATCCAAACTCCTAGAAATTTCAAGGTCTAAAATGTCTTTTGTTTAAATGGATGATCAGGTATTGCAACCATCAAAAATACATGTGGGCCGGGCACAGTGGCTCACGCCTGTAATCCCAGCACTTTAGGAGGCTGAGGCGGGAGGATTGCTTGAGTCTAGGAGTTCTACACTAGCCTGGGCAACATGGTGAAACTCCGTACCAAAAATACAAAAATTAGGCAGATGTGGTGGCACACACCTGCTGTCACAGCTACTCGGGAGGCTGAGGGGGATGGATCACTTAAGCCCAGGAGGCAGAGGTTGCAGTGAGCTGAAATTGTGCCTCCAGACTGGGTGACAGAGCAAGGCCCTGTCTCAAAAACAAACAAAACACATGTGCGTGTGTGTGTGTGTACATGTGTGTGTACATGCATGTGTGTGTGTGTACGTGTGTGTGTGTACACGTGTCTGTGTACATGTGTGTGTATGGAATACTACAATAATCCATTTGCAGTAGAAGGAAAACGAAAAACCATAGACATATAGGCATCATTTGGGGCAAAGCATTTAAAATAATAAGTAATCATCTTTGGCTCTGTGGAAGCAACAGATCCATAGGAAGACTGCTGGTATCTGGAAAATGTTCATCTTAATTTCCTGCATGCAGTAAATGCCATAGACCCCTTTCTTTTCTGTGTGTATCTCACGATGTTCCAGTATCTGGCTTCCTTGTCATTTTCTCTCAGACTTCACTCCGATAATCATTTGTTCCTGATAGCAAGCCTCAATTTCTCTCCCACTCGCTGGCTGGAATGTGCTCAGTGTTCAGCTTCCCTAAAATTTTCATTCGGGCTGAGCACGGAATGAAACGACATTTTTCTGTCAGGTTAAATGGGAAAGATGACATTCTACAAACGCAGATGAAGCCCCATCATAAAATGATTCATGCTCAGGAGACCAAAGCAGAAAATCTTTATAGCCCCTTGTTACATCTGGACGCTTCTTTGAGAAGTGAATCCTGCTTGTCCAGGTCTCAAGACAACCCATTTTACGTTGCCTGATCAACAGCCAGGAATCTTTTTATGGTTTTGAACCACAGTGTTTAGCCCCTTAAGTGTCTTAACAAAAGGCTATTTGGTAGATTTAAAATAACGGTTGGCAATTGGTCAAAAGTGGAATTATAACACTTCTGATTTAATGAAGACGCGGCCTAATCCTTATGGACTAAAATCAGGCTCATGGGATGAAGACGGTTTCCTGCTAAAGTCTAGTATTCATTCATCTCTCATTTATTCCCCCAGTTTTGCATGATTGCTATATGACAGGCATCCATAGATCACTTGTTTTTAAAAATACTAATTAGCATTGGCAGTGTAAGACACTTTCACACTTTGGAGAATTTCCTTACATTTGGTATATCCAAAGAGAGTAAAATTTCCCAGTTGTTTTTTCTTTAATTGTACTAAGGTATTATTATACGTCCCAGAAGTTTAGGCAAATAATCATTTATTGATCCTGTAAAGTTATCTTTTGTTTATCAGTACAGGCCTCAAACTCAGACTTCTGAGTCAGTTCTTGTTGCGCCTCTCAATAGCAGTGTGGCTTCAGCCAAATTACTTAATGAACGCTGTCTTCTTAAGCTCAGGTTATCAAGACCTATGTCAAAAAGTAATCATGAGGGTTCAATGAAATCATCCTTATAAAACGCGAGCCCTCTGTCCACACGACATAGGCATTCAATCCATGACAAATTATTATCATATGCAGAAAGTCGAATACTTATTACATTATATGCAGGATATGTGTTGTATTACACATACACATGTAAAATTTTTACTTATTTGCAAATAAAAATGTTAGTTGCAAGGATCAACTCTCTGTCATCTATTTATTAAAGAGAGCAAAGAGTAAGTTGGTAGGTAGTAAGATGGCTTACCTCACTTTCCTATCTCATGAGAGGTGTAACAGTTTGGTTTCAAAGAAATAAGTAGAAGAGATGTTCAGTGTCCAGTGTTGTCTGAACCTTTAATACCACGAACCCCACATGGGATTTATTCTTTGCATATTTAAGATCCTTCAAACAGTGGTTATTTTTCTTTCTGCAGGCTTAAAATGTTTCTCTGTTTTTTTCTTTTTTTCTTTTTGAGACAAGGTCTCGCTGTCACCCAGGCTGGAGTGCAGTGGCACAATCCGGGTTCACTGCAGCCTCAACCTCCTGAGCTCAACCCATCCCCTTACCTCAGCCTCCCCAGTAGCTGGGGACTACAGGCCCAGGCCACCATGCCTGGCTATTTTTTGGAGAGACTGAGTCTCACTATGTTACCCAGGCTTGTCTTGAACTCCTGGGCTCAAGCCATCTTCCTGCCTCAGCCTCCCAAAGTGCTGGGATTATAGGCATGAGCCACCGTGCCTGGCCAGCCTGAGGATTTCTGAGGATTTTTAAGTATTTCCAAAGTAAGCATATATGAATTTTTTTATTAAAATTATATATGTATATATAACTATAAATATATATAAATGTTAATTAATCAAAATTATAATATAAGAATATTCTAGATTACTATCTACATGGGTTCTACTATATAATATCAGTGCCTGCCATTTGCTTTTGTGTTTATAATCATGTTGTGCCAAGAAATAACAGTTAATTTTTGCAGCCTAAAGAGAAAAATATCAAAGGCAGATAATGAAGAAATCATGGGCTTGCTTCAAGTGAAGAACAAGTGACTATACAGAAAGTTCCACAAATATGAGCCATATCATGATTATATGGTAAGAAATGTTGAAAAGATTGACTCATTTTACATGCACACACACACACACTTGGTAAATACCTATGAGTATCATGTATAATTTTTCAAGTAATAATTGAATTTCATAAAAACATCATCATCCTAATAGTTATTTTCCTCAACTTGAATTGTATAAGTTAAATATGCATTTAACTTGTAAATACAAATATGTATGCATAGCTTTATGTTTGTATAATTTAGTAAGATTATAATCAAATAATTAAATTCAAAATCAGGGTCATTAAAACACCTTAGGAAACACTAACTTAAAGGAATCATCAACCATATGTGTGTTTGCAGGTATGTGTGTGTGTATGTGTATATGTGTATATATATGTATACACACTTCTGTCTACATGTCTGAGGAAACATATAAGTACATATGTGTAATTATATCTTATTTTATACATGATTTTACAGTTTACATAGTGTTTTCACATCATGCTTTTTTACTTATTTTTCACTACAAGCCTATTAGACACAAACCTTATTCTACTTTCTTACAGGTAAAGTTACAGATGCTAACATTTTTTATATCATTTTCCCCAAGTCTAATAGTCATTAAAAGGCTGAGGCCTCAAACCAGGTCTGCTGAATTCAGGTAGAATTTCTCATCACATTACTAAAGATGCCTGGACTATTGTAATTATGTGTTTTCAATTTTAAATCTATCAGATTAGTCTTCACTGAAGTTTTCATAATTTCATTTGCATTTTAAAAATTTATAGTGGTTCCCTATTTCCCACAACGCTGAACACAAACTACATGTTTTGTCTTCAAAGCTCACCAAAACTTTCCTCTACTCTCCGTAACTTCCCACTGTCTGGCCAGCAGACCCTCGCCAAGTATCCACACTGCCCAGCCAGCTTATTCTCATTTTCTTGCCTTAGTTTTCTCTGGGTTCTTCCTGTCTACCTCAAATATTCTTCTTATTCTGCACCTATTCAAGCCTACTCTAGAGTAGAAAATTGGCTTCAACCATTGCGTCCTATTCTCATCTGATTGGTAGTGCTAATGTGTGCAAATATTTGTAATTTAGCAAGTATTTATTTAAATAAAAGTACTGCTTCACAAAGTAATATATAACTGCACTTTCTGCAATTGTCTGTATTAAATTACCTTGTGCACTGTCTTCTTAAAATTGCTAGTACTTTAAAAATAAATATCAATGCTGCCCAATGGATCTGTAAATTCTGAGGCCCATGAAACCAGAATATTAGACCCCTATTTGTGGGTAGACAGTCAACATATTCAAATATTTTGCAATCATTACAACTTGCATTACCAACTTTCTTGATATATGAAAAAACATATTCAAATATTTTGCAATCATTACAACTTGCATTACCAACTTTCTTGATATATGAAAAAAATCACTAGTTAATTTTTCAATAAACATGATCCTTTTTGAAGCTAATTGCTGACAAATTATTGCAACATACAAGGTGCTAAGACAGGAAAAAATAAAGACATAGTTGTAGATTTACCATGCAATAAATAACAGGCCTCTAGAAAGAATGTTTGTGTCACAACTTCTCAAACATTAATGTGCTCCTTACCCCCAGGCCATGCTGATGGCACATGTATCCTGATTGAGTAGATCTGGGGGAGGGGAGGATTTGAGGCTACTTTTCTAACAGGCTGCGTTGTCTCGGAGGAGCAAGGATTTAGACTATCCTAAATGCCCTAGGGAGGCTGCTAAGCCTTTTCCCACACACAGTTTACAGACACCTGCCATAGAATTCCCCTGCTGAGTGGCCCGTGTCCTAGCAGGATCCACACAAATGCCTCAAGTACCCTTCAGGGACCTCCTACCTCCTGCTCCATTCTGAAGGCCTTGCTGCTTCTCTGAACGCACTTTGCTCATCAGCCAGCCCTCTCTTTAAAAGGAAGGAGTGATGTTGCACGTTGAAATGTTTGGGGAAAGGAGGATGTGTTGGTGATTTTTTGTTTTTTTCAGCTAACCCTGTCCTAAAGTGAGAATTCTGTTCCCCGCATGTGTCTCCGCACTATTGGATGAGACCATGGGAGACGCTGCAAGTGCAAAATGAAGGTCTCTCCATCCCATCAAAGCATATTTTAGCACAACTAATAATAATAATAGCTTGTTAGGAACTAAAAAAAATAAGGAAAAATATTAAAAGTAACATAATCAGCAGGCAACCCACAGTTGCTTCAAGTGAAGAACAAGTGACTACACAGAAAGTTCCACAAATATGAGCCATATAATGATTATATGGTAAGAAATGTTGAAAAGATTGACTCATTTTACATGCAAACACGCACACACTTGGTAAATACCTATGAGTATCATGTATAATTTTTCAAGTAATGACTGAATTTCATAAAAACATCATCATCCTAATGGTTATTTTCGCAAAAAATGAAACAAAACAAAACAAAAAACGTGCCCTTAAAAACCAGTATAAACGTTTACGAAAAACAGAGGGCTTCTGTCTTTAGAAGGTGACCCTTGCACTCCCTTCCCTGCACAATTTTCTCTCTGCAACAACTCATGCTTTTTAAGCAACATCCTCAGGACAGCCTCTCAGTTACCAGTTTTCAGGAAATGATGGTCACATGGGCTGTATTCGTGAGCCGCTGTGAAGGGAAAAGGCTGTGGGATAAGCTGGGGAGGAGAGGAGGGGACACAGGACTCAGGGCCCAGGTGACAGGCGTGCAGCTTACAGGAAGCACATCAGGACACCCTTCAGAGTTTGAAGATGGGCAGTGACACCAACTCATTTGTGACCTGATAAAACCCTCTGGCTGCCATCAGGAGATGAACTGAGAGAGGGTCCTGAGTGCGGCCGATGTAGGAAGCCCAGTAGGGCAGCCCATGAGAGAGAGTGGACTGGGGGAGGGGAAATATGTGGATGGACTTGGACCCACTGAGTAGCTGGAACCAACAGGGTGTGGGAGTCACAGGAAGGACTTTATGTGCAAGCAAGAGAGAGAAGTGATTCAAGCAGTTGGATAGACTGAGATGCTAATTTCTCAAATGGGATTCACTTCAGGGCAAGGAGATTCAGGGGAGAAAAGAGTCTCATCTTAGCAGTGGGATCGTGAGGCACAGTGGGTATTGCAATTAGGCAGTTGGTATCAGGTCTGGAACTGAGAAGGAAGGGCAGGCAGCAAGTGAAGACCATGAAGTATTTCTAACATTTACTGCAACCTTGAATAAAGTACTTTCTGGCTCTTTCTATGCCTTATTCAAATTGTGATTACATAGCTAAGACTATACATTGAGGCTGTCCTAAAAATTACTAACAACTTTTTTTTTTTTTTTTTTTTTTTGAGATAGAGTCTCATTCTGTCGCCCAGGCTGGAGTACAGTGGTGTGATCTCAGCTCACTGTAACCTCCGCCTCCCGAGTTCAAGAGATTCTCCTGCCTCAGCCTCCTGAGTAGCTGGGATAACAGGCACCCACCACCGCGCCCAGCTAATTTTTGTGTTTTTAGTAGAGACGTGGTTTCACCATGTTGGCCAGGCTGGTCTTGAACTCCTGAACTCAAGTGATCCACCCGCCTAGGGCTCCCAAAGTGCTGGGTTTATAGGCACGAGCCACTGTCTATTAACAACTTTTAAATAATAAAAAATTACTATTAGAACAGACCACGTCCTTGGCTAAGAAGTTAGACTTGCTCACAGGCATGACTGCTGCAAGTTGGTTTACAAGCACTTGAAATTTGATTTCAGAGAGTTAAATTCGCGCTTCACATTCTCCATCAACTTGTTCTATGGAAACAATCAGGTATTTCAAATTTGATACAGGTGATATGCCCTACTATGGTTTGAATGCATCTCCTCCAAAATTCAGTTTTCAATATGATAGTATTAAGAGATGGGGCATTTAAAAAGTGATCAGGTCATGAGAGCTCTTTCCTTGTGAACGGGATTAGGTGTCCCTGTTAAAGGGCTTTATGGAGCAGAGTCATGCCACTTTGTCCTTCTGCCTTCTGCCATGTGATGACACGGCATTCCTCTCTCCAGAGGGTGCAGCCTTTCCCAGACAGCCAAACCTGCTGGTGCCTTGATCTCGGACTTCCCAGCCTCCAGACAGTGAGAAATACATTTGTGTTCCTTATGAATTACCCAGTCTGTGGTATTCTGTTATAGTAACACAAAACGGACTAAGATACTCCCATGAAAAAATTCATGTTTTAAAGTAATAGTTAATGGGGGATAAAATATGTTTCAAAAATTTCTGTGCCATGTACCATAACATATCAGTATTGCCGATACTTTGTAAGTAAAATGTCATCACCATTTTCAATGTATTGAAAAATGGAACATCATGTAATTATAGCAAGAAGAAAAGATTGAAGGTTATGATCGCTTTATTAACTTTCCTTTCAAGCAATACGTCTAAGAAATTATTTTAGCACCATTTGAGCATCATGAGTTTTCGTGACATATTTTCAGAACACAAAGAAAATCTGTGTATCCTGTGAAGCGTCTGTCAATTTCAGCTTCCTGTTTGTCACCTGAATGTGAACAATGGTGTGAAACCATGACCACATATGCACATATATGTGTAGGAACTAAAGATGTGAATAGTTATTTTATACTAATGTCTATAATATGTTATAGAAACAGAATAGGATGCCTGAAAGAACATAGATTTAGATATAGCAAAGTCTGAGTTTGGTATTTGTCTGTTTGTTTATGACTTGGACAAGGTACATAAAGTATCCAAGCCTTTGCTTCCGCACCTGTAAAACACAAATCGCCATACCTCCTCAGCAGGGGTTCTTCAGCAGATGTACAGTTTACAAAGCAAAACATCTGGACCCTGTTAGGCCCATAGCAAATCGTCAGATTTGTTATTTTGTCATGAGAAATAATAATTTTCCTTCAGATATAATTGAAAAGAAAGGCTTCCTCAGGTTTTTAAATGAAGGTAAACTAAAAACTAAATAAACACGAAAGATTATTTTTACTTTTCATCATAATGTTCAGGACATTCACCATCAAATGTTTTCTCTGAACCCTGGATATCCCCTTATGCCTCTGTCAATAGAATTTAGGATGCACTCAAGCAAACACTGGGAGATGTGAAGCCTAATCCACAGTTGGCCAGGGGTTGACAGTGTCTCCTCAATCATATAGCATCTTGAGCTTACACTAACTAGTACGGATACACATACAATAAAGCACTGACCCCAATACTCAGAAAGTCATATACACAGTAGGTACAAATGGACACAGTTACAGAGAAATCTCTGCTTCAACATTATCGCCTTTATCAATACAATATCTGACATCATTGATCAAATACAAATTCCCTGTCATAGTGAAAAGTTTTTCTAATTGCATTACCTCATTTAATCGTGATAACACCCTATGAGGTAGATTCTGTTTTTTATTTATTACTTGTAAGAAAAGTGGACATTAGAACATTATGCAAATCACCCAAATTCTGATGACCAGTAAATGGCTCTGTCAGGGGTCAGATCTCAGAGTAGCCGATGCCAAAGCCTGCCTTTCAGTTACTCCTCTGTGCTGTCTCTGGGCTACACCTGACATATTTCACCATATGCATATTTATCATTATTTTCAGTGTCCAACTATCAACACTCAATCCATCCATCAATCAGTTAGAAATACTTTTTCAAATATGATTCTGATAATGCAAAGACCACACTGAATTTGAGTATTAATGGGAATATTTCTGGGTCCTTTCTTTTTTCTTTGTTTTCTGTTTTCCTCCCTTATCTTTGATTTCCAGAATATTTTCTTAGAATAATTAGGCACCAAGCAACATCTTACATGACGTGTAGCCAACATCCAATATACCATTAATAGCATGCTGAAGGCTGAGATAGAAAATAACAGCAAGAAAGGAGGTGAAGCACAGAGCCACCTCTCCACTCATGGAGATATAACTGGTCACACTGCTTTTCTTCACTATGTGTCGATGGTGCGATGTCTGGTGTTTCCAAGGAGCAAATACCAGCGACAGAAGTATTCTTCCATTTGTTTGAAAGGATAAAGAAAAGTGTGTCTGAAAATGAATGTCCATAGAGGGAACTAATGACTTGGCTTTTGCAGACACTAAAGTAAACTTAAAAACAACAACCAACAACAAAACAAAACACATAAAAAAAAAATCCCACCAGCTCTGAAATGGAAAATTGAGGATAATAGGATTGAGCAAGAAGTATCTTTAGATGTTCTAAATCTCTTGAAAATATCTAGCACATCATAACCCAAGAAAGAAAAAAAAGCATTTATGAATTTGAAACAGACAAAAACACTATGAAAAAGAAGTAGCAGAATAGGGTTGGCAAATAAACAGCTAATTATTATAGTGAAAGGCTCTGGTTTGGCAAATAAAGCCTCTAGAACATTTACTCAGGGGTGAATTGGCTGCTCAGCCAAAGCTGTACAAGCAACTGACTTTTACCCATCTACTTTTAGAGTGTTGTTCAAAAGACAGAGGTACAAACATTTTTAAATAGTCTTTTTTTTAGAAATATAAACAAAGTTTTATTCAATAAAAAGCAAATTCCTAGAGAAAAAAAGCTGGAGGAACATAAAGTGACACAGCTGTGGGTCATATAAAACTCTAATTCGGATACTAACTGCCACTGTCCTATGGAACCCAAGAGTCCTAGGCTCACCGAGCATTTAATCAATCTCATATCCTAAGAACTTACAGAAGGATTTTATGCACGTTCTTTGTGGCTGATTTCCATGGGAATCTGCATTTTGGAGCCTATCCTCATCCTTCCTGCTAAGTGGGCTTATTGAGCATGCTCTGTTAAACTAGTCAAGCCCAGGAGCACATGTTGTTTCTGATAATGAACAAGTGACTTAACCTATTTCAGCTTTAGTTTTACCATCTGCAAAATGAGAATAAAAACGATAGCAAAAACTAGGAAATAATGAGCGTTGACAAAGATGTGATAAAATTGAAATCCTTGCATATTGTTAATAGGACTGTAAAACGATACAGCCGCTGTGGATGACCTATGGTTTTTCCTCAAAAAATTAAAAATTGAATTACCATATGATGCAGAAATTGCACTTCTGGCTAAATACCCAAAAGAAATGAAAAACTTGTACACTTAAGTCCCTAGGAGCATTATTCACAATAGCTAAACTAGGGAAACAACCCAAGTGACTGCCAAGAGATGAACAGATAAACAAAATGCAGCCTCTACATACAGCGGGTTATTACTCAGTCTTAAAAAGGAAGGGAATTCTGACACACCACATGCTACAACATGATGATCTTGAAGACACTATGCGAAGCGAAGTCATAAAAAGACAAATACTACATGATTCTACTTATGTGAAGTGCCTAGAGCAGTTGAATTCAGAGAGACAAAGTAAAACGATGGCTTGCAGGGGCTGGAGGAGGAGGAATGGGGACTTGTTTAACATGTACAGAGTTTCAGTTTTGCAAGTTAGAATAGTCTCAGAGATGGACAGTGGTGATGATTATACAACCTTGTTAATGTACTTAACACCACTGAACTGTACACTTAAAAATGAAAAGTAATAACTATATGCCACAGATGCAAGGTCATTAGGATAAAGTTAGATAGGGAACATTAAGTCTTTCTGCACAATAGTCAATCAACACTTCTCAATTTTCATCCTCTTTCATTTATAGGTGAAGAAATGAAGCAGCAAGCACAGCTCAAGCTGCCTCTTAGAGGACACAGGTTACAGAATACGTTTTCAACAAAATGAACTTTGAAGGCCTGATACATTCTCAAAACACTGCTATCTGAGGTTTGGCTACATATTAATGACATGATTTCTATTTGTGTACCTGCCCAAATCTCATGTTGAATTGGAGAGGCCTGGTGGGAGGTGATTGGATCATGAAGGCGGCTGTTCTCATGATAGTGAATGAGTTCTCAGGAGATCTGATGGTTTGAAAGCCTGTGGCATTTTCCCCCAGCTCTCTCTCTCCTGCTGCCACGTGAAGAAGGGACTTGCTTCCCCTTCACTTTCTGCCATGATTGTAAGTTTCCTGAGGCCTCCCAGCCATGCTTCCTGTACAGCCTACAGAACTGTGCGTCAATTAGGCCTCTTTTCTTCATAAATTACCCAGTCTCAGGTAGTTATTTCTAGCAGTGTGAGAATGGATTAATACAATTAATAAGAATAGTAAACACAGAAAATAAAGAAGAAACAAACATATGATTGTTTCCAAACATGTGATTGGAAGATTGATAAGAATGGTGACTACAGTAAACAAACTAGCTGCTGAGAATAAAAACAACCCCTGCATTTTCTCACAGTTGGCCATTACAAATCCTTACACGGTTTTGCAAGAAATGCTTTATTGGTTCTTTTCGAAAATGTGATTCTGATTATTTAGAAATAACCAGCATGAGGTTAAGCAAATTCCAACTTAAAATCTCAATAAAGTAGGTATTAAAGACAAATTAGGGGCTTACTTTCAGAATCAAGGACCAAAAATCTTTTTTTTTTTCTTTTATACCCAGGGTATAAGCAATGTGGAAGGGAGAAAATTAGAGAACAAAACTTTGAAAACAAGTGTATTGCATGTGCACTGGAAAACATGGCTGGAGGAGTTTGCCCGTGCTTCCTTCTCCAGTGGGTCAGGCTAACTTTTTACTTAATGGGAAAAGTAAACAAACAAACAAATGTACCTGGACTAGAACCTTCACAGGCACATCTAAAGAGGAAATAGACCTGGAAATCCTCATTTCATAAATAAGCAAATAATGTGTCTATCATTAAATTTCAAAAAGAAAAATATATAAAAAGAAAGATATATAGTGATAGCTAAATGACAGATGATAGATTAGATAGAGAGATAAGAACATACATAGAGAGGAAGACAGGAATAAGATAGATAGATAGATAGATAGATAGATAGATAGATAGATAGACGACAGATAGATATAGATAGATAGGTCAGTAGATTAGGTAGGTGGGTAGATAGATAGACAATAGAAAGATACATAGATAAATTGATAGATAAATAGGTCAAAAGAAAGACAGAAAGGTAGATGGATAGATTGCTAAATCAGTAGAGGGATGATAGTAAGATAAATACACAGATGTATAGATATATAGATAGAAAAATGATAGCCAATAGGAATATAGGTAAATAGAGAGAGATAGGAAGATGATAGGAAGATAGATACATAGATGGATAGATATATAAATAGGAAAATGATAGATGATAGACACATAGATAGATACATAGGTAGGTAGATCAATAGGAAGATAGAAAGATAGGAAGGTGATAGGAAGATAGACGGATAGATAAAAAATGATAGATCGATTGATCAATCAATAGATTGATTGACAGGAAGACAGAGAGAGAGAGAAAGATGATAGATAGTAGATAGCCTACAAAGCATCTGATAAGTATTTCCTCAAAATATGAAAGGAAAACTAGGAGTAAACTAAAATGCACTGATAAATCAAAAGTATTAACAAAGCTGAGAAACTAGATTCCCTAGTGATAAAACGCAAGTAGCAGAAACTATAAAAGCTGGCTCATTATAAATGAAAATGAGTGAAGAGTGTAGTTTCTACAGCTTAGAGGTTATCACCCACTAAGCCAGCCAGAGTCTTTCTCCGAGCACTAAATAAACTATAAACACATTGGCAAATGACTGCTCAGTCATTTAAATTAAAAATTAATAATAATGGGCCAACTTTCCAACCATATTTCTGAAGGTTACAGAAAAATCGTCTATTGGCAATTACAGAAATTGCCAAAGGACAATTCAAAGGAGCGCGGGCCTGTTGATGTCTGTCCCTGCTTCCAAGGGCTTCTGGCTGTAGCATCCTGTGCAATTCTCTTGGTGCTTAAACTCCGTTTCGTTAACTTTTCTACTACAACAGCTAAGGAAATGAAGCATTTCAATATCCAACCTCCAGTAATTATTTAAAACAGATTTAGATTCATTCAAATAAACGACTCCATGAAAATCTCATATTTTCGGCTCTATTTGAAGCTCAACATGATCAGAGAATGAGAAGTCACACATATGAAGATACAGGGAATCAGTGACAGAACTAAAATCAGAACTCCCTTCTTGCTGACTTTTCCATCACGCATTTGAACAGACCCTGCAGCCAACAAGAATTCATTATGCACGCAGGTAAAATGAATTGACTAAATGTATTTTGAAGTAGACTCTGGGGGTCCTTTAATTCTTGAGTAATCTTGTGATATTTTGTCTTAATTTCTGAGGAATTTCAAATACAGACAGACAAGAATAATAGCTTTAGTAAAACAATAATTACCTGTTTTAAAAACACAGGACACAATCATATTTGTCAAATGGCTCTGCAGATTCCAAACTGACTGAAGGCTGCTCATAAAGGAGATTACCAATTCTGATAATTGTATGGTAATGGAAACTCCAGGGAGAACAGAAAACTGAGCTACACAGAAAATTGGAAACTCTTATTTAAGCTCATTTCTCCACAATTCTTCTGGCCTCAAAAATGCATGGAATGAAGTGTCAGAGTTATTAACAGTTAATATGAAATTATTACTTGTAGTGTCTTTGGTCAGGCTAAGTAGGAGCTTCTAGTTAAGACAAGTTGATGGGTGTAATTAAGTTGCTAATAAAGAGGTACAGACTGATGAAAATCCACAAAGGCTTTAAGAGGTTAATTAATTTATCATTCCTCCTTCAACCTCATCTCTTTTGCTCAGCCCGTGCCAGGTGCTAAACCTGGGGCCTGGCACAGAACAGGAGGTCAACACAATCAGTCTGCAGAACGAACGGCCCCCATGTACACACCTCTTGACCTGTCTGAGAGCATCAGCCAACAAGGTGCATGGCAATGTTATTCCCAGGCCCCACACGTGAGACAGGAGATACCATGATACTCTGTCTCTTATCGTGACATTTTTCCACCATTTCCACCATGTAGAAGTCATTACCAGGTGCTCTCAGTTCCTCTGTGCCTCAAATGCCCATCCTTTGACCTCGGTGCCTCCCCGCACTCCAAGCGTAGCCATCTCATCATAGTCTACTGCGGCTTCCTCACAGGCTCATGCTTCTTTCAAGTTGGAGAAGAGTATGTTGGTTTACTGAAGCAAGTCCCATTTCACAAGCAGAAACATCAAATGATTTTCTCCAGGTCCACAAAGACATTTAACAGTAAATTGAGAATCAGAATTTAAACCCCAGCACTCCTGATCCAAAGTGAGCTCAACTCTAATGTCACCATCCTTCTCACCATATTAATGTCTAATATATAATATATAAATATATAACATTGATCAACATTCTTCAATTAACATACAATAAAAATTTATATTCACTAATTAACTGGATTGTATATGAAATATACTATAATAAACGAGTGGTTTTAATAATTATAGTTTATATCAAATATTAATGTTGAATAATAATAATTTTACAACTTTATGGTTTCTATCCTTGGTTCCATGTGCTGTAACTACCTAATTTATCTTACTGAATTCTCATACTAACAATATGAGTCAATATTGTTACCTTCCATTTTCAGGGGTCACTGTTGTCTAGAAATATTAGATGGTTTATCCAGAGTTCATTTAGTAAGGGGTAGAGCCAGACTCTAATCCAAATGTCCAACGCTGAAGTGTATGTTCCTTCCCTATAGCACAATGGCTTTTTGTTGAAAAAATATTTTATGGTTTCCCTTTTCCTTTATATTTCTATCCAAAAGGGAAATCTCACTGCATGCGTCACTAATGCCTCAAATATTTCAGATTTTTCAAAATGGCTTGAACAGAGGCCCAAACACTGTCTCAGGTAGTTTTCACCATTTCTTTCTGTGGTAATTTTCTTCTTGTCAGTTCTAAAAAATGTGAAAACTTTCTTCATAGATTTGCTCAGTGTTCTTTTTTCTTTTTGCTTTTTGCTTTATGTTCAATCCCACAGGCTTCCAAGAATATGTCACTTTTCCACCTAACATAATTTACTACTCACTTTTTGTAGAAAACCATGACTTTTATAGACCCTCCAAGACTCAGGGCTTCTAACAAAAAATCCCCACACTTCACATCATGGAAACTAAGGAAAAGTCTGTTGCATTCTAAATCCCATTAATGATACAATATTAATAAATAAACACGTGTGTATGTGTATTAGGCCATTCTTGCATTGCTATAAAGATATATCTAGACTGGGTAATTTATAAAGACATTTAGGTGGCTCATGTTTCTGCAGGCTGTACAGGAAACAAGGTGCTGGCATTTGCTTGGGTTCTGGGGAGGCCTTAGGAATCTTTCAATCATGGCAGAAGGCCAAGGGGGAGCAGGCGTCTCACACGGCCAGAACAGGAGTAAGACAGAGTTGAGGGGGAAGTGCCACACACTTTTAAATGACCAGATCTTGTGAGAACTCACTATCATGAAGATAGCACTAAGTTGTGAGGGGTCCACCCCCGTGATCCAAACATCTCCCATCAGACATTACCCCCAGCATCAGAGAGTAAAATTCAACATGAGATTTGGGCACGGATAAATATCCAAACTATATCATTTCTCCCCTGACCCCTCCCAGTTCTCATATCCTTCTCATATTGCAAAATAAAATCATGTCTTCCCAACAGAAGCCCAAAGTCATAACTCATTCCAGTATTAAGTCTCATCTGAGACAAGGCAAGTCCCTTCCACTTACGAACTTGAAAAATCAAAAATAAGTTTGTAACTTCCAAGATACAATGGAGATATAGGTATTGGGCAAACTTTCCCATTCCAATAGGGAGAAATTGGCTGAGAAAAAGGGGCTGGTCTGGGCACAGGGGCTCACACCTGTAATCCCAGCACGTTGGAAGGCCGCGGCAGGTGAATCACAAGGTCGATCACAAGGTGGATCACAGCTCGAGACCAGCCTGGCCAACATGGCGAACACTCTGTCTCTACTAAAAATACAAAAATTAGCCGGGCGTGGTGGTGGATACCTGTAATCCCAGCTACTCGGGAGGCTGAGGCAGGAGAATCGCTTAAAACTGGAAGGTGGAGGTTGCAGTGAGCCAAGATCACACCACTGCACTCCAGCGTGGGCAACAGAGCCAGACTCTGCCTGGAAAAAAAAAAAAAAAAAAGAAAGAAAGAAAGAAAGGGGTTACATGCCCCATTCAAGTTTGACACCCAGCAGGGCAGTCAGTCAATCTGAAAGCTCCAAAATAACCTCATTTGACTCTGTCTTACATCCAGGGCTCATCACTACAAGGGCTGGTGTCCCAAGGCCTTGGGCAGCTTCGCCTCTGTGGTTTTGCAGGGAGCAGCCCCCGGGGCTGCTCTCAGGAGCTGGAGTTGAGTACCTGTGGCTTTTTCATGCTGAGGGGGCAAACTGCTTGTAGATCCACCATTCTCAGGGTCTGGAGGGCAGTGATCCCTCCTCACACCTCCACTAAGCAGTGCCCCATTGGAGACTCTGTGTGAGGTTTCAACCCCACATTTCCCCTGGCACTGCCCTAGTAGAGGTTCTCTGTGAGCGCTCTGCACCTGCAACAGGCTTCTGCCTGGATGCCCAGGCTTTTTCATACATACTCCAAAATCTAGGTGGAGGCTATTAAGCATTCTTCATTCTTGCATTCTGTACACCTACAGGCTTAACACCACATGGAAGCTGTCAAGGCGTATGGCTTGCACCCTTTGGAGCAGTGGCCTGAGCTGTACCTGGGCACTTTTGATTCAAAGATGGAGCCAGAGCAGCAAGGATGTGGAAAGCAGTGTCCTGAGGATGCACAGGGCAGTAGGGCCCTGGGCCTGGCCCATGAAACCATCTTCTCCTCCTAGGATTCAGGGTCTGTGATGGGAGGGTCTGCCATGAAGTTCTCTGAAATACCTTCAAGACCTTTTCCCCATTGTTTTGGAATATTAGCACTTGGCTCCCTTTCAGTCATGCAAATTTCTCTAACAAGTAGCTGCTCCACAGCCTTCTTGAATTCCTCTTCTGAAAAAGCTTTTTTCTTCCTCTGCCATGCAGCCAGGCTGCAAATTTTTTAAACTTTGGTGCATTGCTTCCTGTTTAAATATAAATTTCAACTTTAAGTCATTTATTTGCTCCCATATTTGAACATAGGCTGTATAAAGCAGGCAGACCACATCTGGAATGCTTTGCTGCTTCAGAATTTCTTCCACCAGATACCCTAACTCATTACTCTGAAGTTCAAAGTTCCACAGATCCCTAGGGAAGGGGCGCAATGCAGCCAAGCTCTTTGCTAACACATAACACACCTGACCTTTGCTCCTATTCCCAGTGAGTTTCTCATTTCCATCTGAGACCCCATCAGCCTGGTCTTCATTGTTTGTATCACCATTAGCATTTTTGTCACAATTATTTACCCAGTCTCTAAGAAGTTACAAACTTTCCTTTATCACCCTTTCTTATGCTGAGGCTTCCAAACCCTCTCAACCTCTGTCTGCTACCCAGTTCCAAAGCCGCTTCAACATTTCCAGGTATCTTGATAGCAAGGCCCCACTCCTTGGTACCAATTTTCTGTATTAGGCAATTCTTGCATTGCTATAAAGCGATACCCAAGACTGGGTAATTTATAAGAAAATGAGGTTTAATTGGCTTATGGTTCTGTGGGCTTTATAGAAAGCATGGTGCTGGCATCTGTTCAGTTTCTGGGGAGGCCTGAGGGAGCTTTTAATCATGGCAGAAGGCCAAGGGGGAATAAGTATGTCACACTGTCACATGGCCAGAGCAGGAGCAAGAGGTGGGTGGGGATGCCACACACCCAGATCTCAAAAACACTCATTATCATGAAGATAGCACGAAGCCATGAAGGATCCACCCCCATGATCCAAACACCTCTTTCCAGGCCCACCTCCAGCTTTGGGAATTACAATTCAACACAAGATTTGGGCAGGGACAAATATCTAAATCTAAACTATATTAGTATGTATATAATTTCATGCTGAAAGGATCATTAAAATGTAAGTGGGAGTTGAACAGTGAGAACACATGGATACAGGGAGGGGAGCATCACACACCAGGGCCCATCAGGGGGTGGGGAGCAAGAAGAGGGAAAGCATTAGGGCTTAAAACCTAGATGGCAAGTTGACAGATGCAGCAAACCACCATGGCACATGTATGCCTATGTAACAAATCTGCACGTTCTGCACATGTATCCCAGAACTTAAAGTAAGATAAAAAATAAAATAATAAAATGTATGTCTGACATACATTTTTAAAAATAAAACTCAAGCCATATGCACAACAGCGATTTTCAACCTGAAGTCATTTATTTCTCACATGATTTTCAGATTTAAAAATAAATGCAATATCCATTTTCCATTTTAATGGATAAGGCTTTTTGGAAAATGTGAGCAGAAAAACTCCCATTCATCGACACCATTACAGCCACCGATTCACCTGACATCAAAACAACCTAAATGCAGACATTCCATCTGAACTCTACTCCATGGATTCACTGCAAATATGCCATTTCAGATATTAATAATCTGGTCACCAAACCTGTCCAGTTATGAAGGCAGCATCTATCTCAGAACAGTGCACCATGTGCACAAAATTGAAACTCCCGTGCCCCTCGGTTGATCTCTACTGTTTTACTCCCCATAACACCTGGAAGCAACCATTCCAGTAAATGAAATGCCCATGTATAATCCACTGGTCTATTAACAGAAAACAGGCACAGTAAATGATTTTCTGGATAATGCATTCCATACAATGCTCATATAAGTTATTTTTAGAAGAAAATCAATGGTACCTCGAAAGGTTCAAGAGTAAGAGTGAATGGTAGAGAATCTCGAGTCTCAGGGCATCTGAGATCACTTCTTCCGGAGTCCATGTCTGCACAAATTCAAACTATTACAATTAGAGGCTGAAAGTTTTGTTTCCAAGCTTTTACATGGAAGAGTCCAATTAATGATTTTCTCTATTAACCTGACCAAACTAGGAGTATGGAGCCGAAGAATATATCAAACCAATCCACAAAACAAATGCTCTGAACTAGAATCAACAACGAAGATTTTAACAATGATCACCCTCTAAAAAAGCATAGCTAAGAACAAGCTTCAGATTTTTTTTTTAAATCAGAGAATAAATCAATATGCCAAGGATGTGCTATTTTAAAGAATATTATGTTAATATGAACCAGAAAATGTTCCACCAAGCTTGTCATGTCATGGTCAAAATACTTTGAAGAGCACAATTCTTGGCGTAGGTGTATATGTGCATGTGTGCCTGGGTTTCCAGCCCAAATTAAAGAGCTGTTGGAACACCCTCGGATGTTTCATTTGTGGGCCTCCTTTTAATAGTGTCCCGATTTTAATTAGCACTAGGGAAGCAGGTGTGGCAGAGAAACGATGCCAAGAATCTGAACTTTACATCTCCACTTGTAGTGAAGGCATAGGATCCTTCCATTTCAATACGTAGCATCGTATTGGTTAGCACAGCTTGCCGAATATCGGAATACTTGTATATGTATATATATACATAGGTGTATGTGTGGTGCCCAGTTTTCAGTATTAATGGGAACATAAACATCGTGCTAATTCTGAGTAATGCAAAACCCAGTATTTGTCTTCAAGTGTCAGACAATATTAAGAATAGACGAAATTGGTTGTGAAAAATCTCCCCAGTCAACTCTTCTCCTAATGAAAACTTAAATCATAAAATCAATTTTTTCCACTCTTTTTTGTAAAAATGAAATGCAACTCTCACAAATTCCCAATGCTATTTCTTCAAGTTTGTTAAAATGATGCTAAAGTTCTTGAATAAATACAAAATTCCTATCATCTCTGATGAAAATTTTGCAAATAGAGTGAGGAAAAGGACTTGACTGCATTCGATATGAAAACGTATTATTGTTATTTCAATTAAAGCACTATGGACTTGGCATAGGAAATCATGCACATAAACAGAAAGAACAGAATGTCCAGAAATAGATATCCACCTACCAGATGATTTAATACAGAAAGTAGCTGGAATTTTAAATCAGTGAAAAAAAATTAGTGGGGAAAATAATTGCCCAGCAAAGTATTTAATAAATGACACTCAGATAACTGGGTAGCCATCTGAGAGGGTGACATCTTAAAATAGGATCAAACTGAGATCAACACAGATTCACTGTAGAATATGAAGCAAATACTAATGTGTATAAATGAAGCCACAGATTAGAAAATTAATAGCTTAATATATAAGTGAAATCATTCAAATTTTAGAAAAATAGATCAATTTTAACAGAAAATAGAGAGGACTTTTCTGGGCCACAGTTCACAAAGATTAAGATGTTTCCATTCATAGACTATAAAACACATTTGCAATACAGATGACTGACAAGTGGCTAATAAATTATTGTACAAAGAACTTTCAATAAAATTGAATAAGACCAAAGAAAAGTGGGAAAATCATGAGAACATGAACTTAAAAACAAATAAAATATAATAGTCAAGAAATTACCACAAAAAAAAAATTCTCTACTGAGTAATGATCAAATGAATGAAAATGGAAACAATGAGTGATTTTTTTGGTTTCATTTTGACTGTCAGATGTGCAAGAATTAAAAAGATTGGCAATTATGATTTTTTTATTGCAACATAAATTATTCCACACATAGAGGCCCCAGACAGCACCCATTTACTCCAACACGATTTCTGAAGGTCTGGTATGGGCGTGGCCTCACCCTGAGGGTGGCAGCAGGCTGCTTTCTCACCTGGAGGCACGGGAAGAATCCACTTGGAAGCTCACTCAGGTGGTGATGGAAATACGTTTCTTGCATTTGCACAGCTGAATGTTTCCTGACTGGCTGTGGGCTCTGAGCACCCGGAGGCCCTGTGTTTCATGTCCTGTGTCCTTCTTCATCTTCCAAGCCAGCCACAAAGGCTCTCCCTCACATCCAGTCTCTCTCAGGCCTTCAGTCTCTGACCAGTAAGAACCCTGCCCCTAGAAGAGCCCGTCTGGTGAGGTTCCACAGTCTGAGCTCATTCTCCCTTTCTGAAGAGCATGCCAACAACATAACCTAATCACAGGAGGAGGGCCCACTGCACCCCCAGGTCCACAGGGAGCAGTCTACCCAGGGCGTCCGTCATCCAGCCCCCTCTTAGAATGCTACCTTCACCACACTCCTCAAACACAGAAGCTTCCGGAAGCAAGCTGTCACACCTGGAGTGCAGCAGCCTATTCGGATTACCTGAAACTCAGTTTGACAAGATAACCCAATATGTCACCTGTTCATTTCCTGTATTTCACTTTCAAGAAATTTTATCCTGTGGCAATAAGTGGAAGCAAGTGCAAAGATGTTTCAGAATGAATACACATGTCTGCATTTTATCTCATAGTTAGAAATGACATAACTGGTCAATGAAATTGCAATAAAGATACAAATAAATATTTTAAAATAGAATTTTTGGCATTTTATTACAATTTTTGGATATAAAATAATGTTTATACAATATCATGGAAAGTATGATATCATTCAATTGATATAAAGACAGATTATAGATATAATAGATATGTTTACCGATATGGTTTGTATCTGTGTCCCCACTCTAATCTCACATTAAATTGTAACTCTCAGTATTGGAGGTGGGGCCTGGAGGGAGGTGATTGGATCATGGGGCCGGATTTCTCATGAATGGCTTAGCATCAACCTCTTGGTGCTGTCCTCATAATAGTGAGTGAGTTCTTGCAAGATCCGGTTGTTTACAAGTGTGTAACACCTCCCCTCTCGCTCTCTCTTGCTCCTACTTTTGCCAGGTGATGTGCCTGATCCCCCTTTACTCTCTGCCATGATTGGAAGCTTCCTGAGGCCTCCCCAGAAGCAGATGCTGCCATACTTCCTGTCCAGCCTGTGAAACTGAGCCAATGAAACCTCTTTTCTTTACAGCCTCAAGTATTTTTTTCTTTTACTTTTTTTTTTTTTTTTTTTTTTTTTAGACAGAGTCTCGCTCTGTCACCGAGGCTGGAGTGGAGTGCAATGGCGTGATCTCGGCTCACCACAACCTCCTCCACCTCCTGAGTTCAAGCGATTCTCCTGCCTCAGCCTCCCGAGTAGCTGGGATTACAGGCATGCGCCACCACACCTGGCTAATTTTGTATTTTTAGTAGAGACAGGGTTTTCCCATGTTGGTCAGGCTGGTCTCCAACTCTCAACCTCAGCTGATCTGTCCACCCAGGCCTCCAAAAGTGCTGGGATCACAGGCACGAGCCACCACGCCAGGCCAGTCTCATGTATTTCTTTACAGCAAGAACAGCCTAATACATTTATAGAGGTATGTTAAAAACCTAATAGATTTACATCAGTTTTGTGGGTTGCAGTTTATTTATTTTTTGTCCCTTCCTTTTATATTTCTGGACTATGTAAATGTATTTTAACCTGCAGACACATTAAGAAAGAAATACATTGGCCAGGCGTGGTGGCTCACGCCTGTAATCCCAGCATTTTGGGAAGCTGAGGCGGGCGGATCACGAGGTCAGGAGATCGAGACTACCCTGGCTAACACAGTAAAATCCTGTCTCTAATAAAAATACAAAAAAATCAAAATAAAATTAAAAAAAAAATAGCCAGGCGTGGTGGCGGGCACCTGCAGTCCCACCGACTTGGGAGGTTGCGGCAGGAGAATGGCGTGAACCTGGGAGGCAGAGCTGGCAGTGAGCCGAGATTGTGCCACTGCACTCCAGCCTGGGCAACAGAACAAGACTCCATCTCAAAAAGAAAAAAGAAAAAAAAAAAAAAAGAGGAAATACATTGTCATTGTTTATTTTTAAAAGTTTGTGTCTGTATTCTTTTGCCGGGGCTGCCATAACACCACACCACGTAACAACAGAAATGCATTTTCTGACAGTCGTGGAGGCCAGAAGTCCCACAGCAGGTGTCTGCAGGGTTGGTTCTGCCTGAGCCTATCTCCTTGGTGTGTAGACGTCGTCTTCTCGTTGTGTCCCCGCATGGTCGCCCCTCTGTGCGCCTCCGTCTCTGCAGGCTGATTTCCTCTTCGTATGAGGACGCACATTGGATTAGGGTTCACCCTAATGACTTTAACTCGATCACCTCTGTAAAGACCCTCTCTCCAAATAAGTCCCGTTCTAAGGTACTGGCAGTTAGGACTCTAACATACGTTTTTTGAGGGGACTCAATTGAACCCATGACACCAGGTAGCAAGTGGAACCTCCAGACTGTCTATCTCTGGTGCCACTGCCCAGTCACAGGGCTCTGTGGCTCTGCTATGCCAGAGATGCTCCAGTTGCTGGAAGATATTCCCCTAGTTGCTCTTACTATTTTTAAAACTTGAAGACCGTACCACCGCTGGCCTAATTTCAAGCTGTTTCCTCCCAGCAACACTGTTTATGTTAGAAACCTCATGAAAGAAAGGACTGGTGAGATGGTTGAGCCACACTCATTTCTCCATAAATTCATATTGATGACAATTGTGACCCAGGCTTTGCGCAAAATGCTGGAGATCCGAAGATACAGCAGAATCTCTGCCTTTTCTTTAAGAAGCATGTTGTCTCATATGGGTATATGATTTTTTAGATTGAGGGTACATGTGCCTTTTGTTACGTGGAAATAGTACATAATGGAGGAGATTGGGCTTCTAAGTGTACTCATCACCTGAGTAGCGAACATTGTATCCAACAGGCAACCCTCAACCCCGGCTCACCATCCTTCCTCCCTCCCTGTTTTTGGAGTCCTAAGTGTCGCTTCTTTCCATCCTATATCCATGTGTGCCCAGGTATGTGTGTTAAACCCATGCACATTAGGTACCTGCATCTCTGGTGTTTTTGTGAAAGCAGAGACTCCAGACTTCCTGGAGCCTGCCAAATCAGAATTGCGCAGGGCTGGGAGTCAGGAATTCATTTTTTAAACTTTGCAAGGTAAGAACCACTGGTCAAGGAGAACTGGACAGCTACACAAATATGAAACTAAAGTAAGAAATGCCAAGACATGGACAAAAGGCCACAGTGGGTACCTAGGCACCCCAAGACACAGCAGACTGCCTGGGAGCTGAGCCCTGAAATGAGAAGATGAGAAGCAACTCCTTACCTTGACAACAGTGCATCAAAGGTGGAAAAACAGGCAAAGCGCACACTGTCTGCATCCATGTGGTCTACGTGGACATAAACACCTGCCTTCCAGCCTCAGGGCAAAGCATTCATTCTCCCTGCGATGGTCTCTGGGCAGGAGCCCCATCCTGGCTGGCAGGTCCAGCCACCTCCAGCACGTAGTAGTCACTTCCTTTGAATTGTTCGCTTGTTTTTCCTGTCTCAGCTACCTCCACTTTAAGCATTTAGAAAGCCAACTTCCCCAGGAGCCTGAGGCTTACGCCTGCATGCCCATCGGGGTCTTACCCACTGCAGCCGCCATCCAGGCTTGCCTATACATTTTCCTCCACAGCTGCTCTTCTTTCTGCCAGGGACTGACATTTCCAAACTGTCACTTTCACAGGTAGAGGCTGCTGCTGTGCCTCTTCGATGAAAGACCATAACCTGTCCTTCAGGGTCAGCTGGTATCTTAAACTGCACACAAGGGCTGCACTATCTTTACTCCTCTTTGCCTTCTACTGATTTAGGAGCTGTCGTTTTCAAAGTTCCTCCTGCTGGAGTGGAAACTTCTGGGCTGACTTTTTCATCTCCACTTCCCATTTGCCTCTGTTTGCCTTATCCTCACACGCTCTCTTTGTTTGCTTTTTGAAATATTTTGAGTATTCAATGTCAGGTGTATTTCTCCATGTGAAACACATTAAACTCCATTATAGCAGTTTTTAAATGTGTGAGATACATAGTTGATCTCTATTAGCCGCTCTTATGCACAGGACCCTTGATTATTTTATGAAATATTATTACTTTGCATATTTTGTACGGTTCCTTGTGCAGAAAGGTCCAGGTCTTCATATCACTACTACTATTATACAAAATTACCCTTTCTGCACATTTCCACTGACTACAATACTGCTTTTAGTATTAACCACATTTCACACAGTTAGAATATGTGAAGTTTTGGGATGCTCAGTGTGTGCTAAACATGGACAGGGGAAATGCATTCTGTAATTGAATGAATAAACATGCTGGGTTTTAGCACACGGTAGAGGAAAATTATATGTCCTCAGTAAAATGCCTGACATACGATTTGCAAACTGCAGAGAATCAAACTGATATTGGTGGCATTGGACTCTGCATTTCAGTCTGATTTTGGAAGATTACTTTGATCCGGGGTTGGCAGACTATGGCCTGTAGGTCAAAACCAGCCTGCAGCCTGTTTTGCTACAGCTCGCAAGATAACAATGGCTCTTACATCGTTTTCTTAATTGTGAAACATTTACAGACAAAGAATATGCCATCGAGACTGCAGATGACCCCCAAAGACTGAAGGTCTACCTGGCCCTTTACAGGAAAAGAGAATCAATGTCTGATTTCAGCTACTATGAACAAGAAGGGAAATGTGTTACCAGCTTAGTTACCTAAACATTGCTGACTTGCCGTTCAACAACACTTCGCTTGACAGCCAACCAACAGGTTTACACCAAAAACCTCCCTGGGTGCAAACATGTCTGACTGCATGAGAATTCCTTTTTGGTTGGGCTCCTGTTCTTACCTGGCAGTATGATAAAGGTTTCATGCCAACATTTGCGTTTAATCTTTCAAACCAGGTGGGGGAGCACCTTTACGCCCATTTGCAAATAAAGAAGTTCAGTGAAGTCACTTGCCCTGTCCAGGGTCACGCAGCCAGAAAATGCTGGGGATGGGAGGAACCCATCACTCAATTGTGGGAACCTGACTGTACCACTGCACAGTGCTGTACCCAAGCACTCCTTTCGAATCCCGCAAGAATGTATGAGGTGGATTTAAGCAAGGGCAAATGGGATAAACCTCATTTCACAACATGCTTGATGGGAGTTGGCCAGTTTGAGCTATATGGACTGTGTGGATTCACATTCTGATAATTTACAGTCTGACTGACATAATGCCTACAACCTATTCTGATTGTAGGCATGATAGCATACATATCCATACATGCCATAGCATGTGATTTGACATTCAGGCACACAAGCATACACACACACACATATCATAGTATGTGATTTGACATTTAAAATCCCAGAAATTTCTATTTAAGTTTCTAATGAAATCTAAATGTCTAGAAATCTTGTATTAATCTCACAAAACAGAGGAGGAGATTGATAATGAAATAGAAGCAAATAGATATGCATATAAAAAATCAAGATAAAAGTCTCAACTACCTATGCTCTTTATGTTCATAAGTGAAGGATTGTTAAGATTTACAAAATACCTCAATTAATTCATTTATACCAGGTCTCCTAACATATCCTCCTAACGTTTGACAATGACGTTGCTTAAAAAATTTTGTATAAAGTAAAAGGAGTTTCCTCTGAGAGATGCCCTCCCTGTGGGTAAACACCATGTTTAGGGGTGAATGCATGGTATAATGGAAATCGCTTAGATTTTGGAATCTGAAAGGCTGCAGCTTAAATCCCACCTGAGATAATTAGGCTTTTTTTTTTTTTTTTCTGTAACATTGTCTGTGAGCGACAGCATCTATGAGGACTGAAGAGATACACACGGACATACATCCATGTGCGTCCTCTGTCCCCTCCACCCACCTCTTTGCACCAGTTTGCCTCCTTTGCCATGCTATGTATAAGCAGAATACAGGCAGCTATCTCGATCTAAAAGTTCTGACTTTAAAAACAGAAGCTTAATCACGTAATTTGTGAGAATGATTGCTTTTTGTCCTCTTTACTGGCTGCAAAACGCTAGCAAATCATAAATAAACAATAGACAAACTCCACTCCAAGCAAAAGCCACAGCTGATAGAAGGCTCTGAGAACCAGACCTTGAAAGTAAATAGCTGTCTGGGAGTTGCTCTCTCTTTGACCAGGGAACTTGAAAGCAGTGCACTCCGACGTGCCAGTTTAACTGGATCTTTGAGATAACACAGAAAATTTCAGTTCTAATTCAGGCTTCTCCTCAAGATGAATAAGATTAGTGTGCTGATAATGGAAACAGCTGCTTGGCAGAGTTTCTTACTTTAAGGCAGGAAATGAAGCCTGAGGACAGAAGAGCTGCCTGGCTTTATCAAGGACGATAAAAACCAACACAGATTTTCAGAGAGAAATAATTTAAAAGGTCAGGCGAAGTGAGAAAAACAACCTGGAATTCCCTGAAACCAATAAAATGCATCTTGCCGGCCCCATCTTCTCACTGACAGACGATCCGTAGCGAAACTTTTATTTGCTGCATCCACAAGCTAATTGCGAGCCGTCAAGGGTCTCGGGAAGAGCTCTGTTGGGGTTGTGGCCTGGGTTCTGCCACTTTGAACCCCACAATTCGGGATGAGTTTGGAGAGGGTGCCTCCCAAATCCCCTTCCAGACCTAACAATCGTAACTCGCATGCATGTCATATTTGAAGGCTTATCCTATATTATTTATTTAATCCTCTCAGTAATTCTGGGATGTAGATATCCAAATCTCTATTTTACATGGCCGAAAGCAGGCTTAGAGAGATCAGGGCTCCCTGGCCTTCTAGGGGCTAATTTTGAAGGGGATGACCCTCACGATGTATCCTCCGATTTCAAATCCGAGTAATTTTTCTCTAAAAAATTTGATGCATCTATAATATCACTGGCAAAAAAGTGAATTAAAATAGAAGAGAACAAAAACAAATTCTAAATAATTTTTAAAGGGAAAAATATTCTCAAATATGTATCTTAGAAAATCATGACTTAGTGATTTTCCAAATTTAAAATGTTTACCAAATGGCTACAAGGGGCAGGGCATTTTGCTCGGGTCCGAGGGGCACAGTGGCATTCACATGGTTTGTAAGATCAGTAGTTGGGGGGCCTAAAAGAGAATGAGCTCAATATTCTAGGTTTGATCTTGCTCATTTATTAAAAGGCAACCGTTACATTTTAGTAACCATTTGGATATATTAGTCTAGACATTTTGTAAAAAAGGATGAATGAATGTCCTTTATGCATTTAGGAAGTTTATAAATTGTATTTATTTTATGTAAGAATAAACGGACTGCTTTTCAAATCATTGAGAAAAAAATATAATGTCAACTCAAGGATAACTGTAATATTAAACAGATCAATACAGATTTTAAGTTCCCAATGCCCCAAAGAGATATTTGCCGTTTTTAAAAATTATTTTTCCTTTTTTACAGTTTTCAAATAAAATAATTAAATAACTATGATGACCTTTAAGTTGGACATGAAAGTCTTAAAATATTTTAACATTTGCATCTGTAATTACATTCCCAATTATCTCAACAACCTTCTATATGATTTATTGCAGGATTTATAACCACTTTTGACCAAATGTGAGATGCTGTCAGAGTCGAAACTGTTATTTATTTTATGGTAGAGCTGCCTAGTTTGAAATGCATCACAGCAGATAGTCTTTCTGTAATTACAATTTTATTCATTTGAATTGGTCCTTATAAAACTTACAAAGTCAAATATGATAAAGCAAATGAAGCACCCAGTATCTTAAACTAATTTAAAATCCACTGGCTCATTACTGGTAATTTTCAAAACTCCATCTTTTCTTAGCCTCAGACTCACTACTGGGGACAGCTTGCCCCCTGGACCTGAGCACAAATGTCAAAATCAATTTCGTGAAGCCTCCTTTCCCTCACGTGGCCCTTATTTCAGTGAGTGGTACCAAATACTCCCAGCAATCAAGCCTTCCACCAACATATGTCATTCCAGAATTATCTCTTCCTTTTCACCTGCTTTCAGGAGAGACTGCGGACTCTGTTTCCTAAGTATTTTCAATATCTGTTTTCATGCAAAACTTGTTTCTCACTCTATTTCTAGAAGTCTTCATATCCCTCAAACACACATTGCTACAACCCACTGAGTACTCGTGATTCCAGACAGGATTCACGCCAATCATTCATGATGCCACTGAAGGATCAAGCTTTCTAAAATGCAGATGGGATTGTGTCTCTTTTGCTCTTTAGTGGAGTCTCATCGAGCAAGGACAGAAGGTGAAAGCCACATAAATATGCAGCTGAGATTCTCCACGGGCTGCTCCTGCCCATTTCTCCAGCCCCTCGTCCTCCACCACGTCCCCTTCACATTCCAGCTCAGATATCCCATCAGAGAAAACTATCCTGGACCTTCTGTGCTGCCCCCGCTGGATGACCATCCATTCCTGCTGACTATCATATTGAATTGTACTTACTAGTTTATAAGACTCTCTGCCTCCGGACTAGCAGAGTCGTAAGAGCTGGGAATATTTTTTATTCACCTTGGTACCTGCCTGCAGCGCCTAACTCAGAACTAAGTTTGAATTGAAAAGAAAATAGGCATAACTTCCTTAATACTTGTATGAGGCTTCAGACCCACAGCAACAACCTTAATCTACAAAAACAGACACATAGCTAACATTGCTTTGCCTGTATTTGAAGTAATACAAAAGGAAATATGTCAAGAAATTATATAAAATATATACCCTCTCCATAAACATAGCCCTTGTATCTACTTTTATTTTGGACAGTGTGCTTGAGGCCTAGAGGCTTCAGATGTAAAACCTGTAACTTTATCCCTACAGATGTGCTATGTGGAGATTCTCATGTCCCAGCTTTATATCGAATGTGAACATCTGTGGGAAAAATAAAATCATGAAAGACTTCTGAGCTGATTTGAGTGCCGATGATGTGGTGATGTGTTAATTTAGCTGGGGTTTTTGAAAATTGTTTTTCCTATGTGGAGTTTCAAACACTTTAAAGAAAGAGCTCACCTAGTCTTTTATTTCATATTTCATTTTTATTTTATTCATTTTTATTTCATAATTATGAATCGTCAGCAATTCAGGATCACATAAATGGTGACAATTCTTCCATATATATTAACTGTCTTTAAACAAAAACGCTAGTTTTTTTAAAAAAAGACAGAACATGTCTTCAATTATCTTAGAACTGAAAATAAAATTCTCTAAGTGCCATATATCTCTGCTTGTAAATTAAAATTACTAATTAAGATTCCGAGAACCAAATAGAAAATAAGGTTCCCTTAATGTTTCATTTTTAATACCGGAGGAAAAGAGCAATACATCGATGATAATCAGAATGTCTTCTTCTTTTTAAAGTGTTTCAGCCTCAAAATAACTTTTTGAATCTATAATTTAAAAAAATTTTTCTGATTACATATATTTTTGAGGCAGTCATCAAAGGGTCCTATTTGCATATCACTAAGGATGTTGCTTAATCTGTTATACACAGCCAAATGTGCAACTCTATATTCCAGGTCATGCTGTCCATCCACGGTGACAGTTACCATCATTTACAATTTTTGTTTGTTTGTTTTTGGTCTCATTCTGTCTCCCAGGCTGGAGTGCAGTGGCATGAGGTCAGCTTACTGCAGCCTCTGCCTCCTGCCTGGGCTCAAGTCATCCCTCCACCTCAGCCTCCCAAGTAGCTGGGACTACAGGTGCACACCACATCTGGCTAATGTTTCTACTTCTTGTAGAGACAGGGTTTCACCATGTTGCCCAGGCTGGCCTGAACTCCTGTGTTCAAGTAATCCACCCACCCACCTTAGCCTCCCACAGTTGCTGGGATTAGAGGTGTCAGCCACTGCACCCAGCCTAGAATTCTATTTTTCATTATTAGACTGTGAGTCCCTTGGAAGGAAACAAAGCTTGTTGTTGTTGTTGTTGTTATTTCCCCATGGGTCAGCACACACAACTGCTCAACATATCTGTGAGTGGATGGGAGAAGGTTTCTAGTATAATCCACAACACACCATATGCAATTTGCCGAAGAAAAGCAGCTGAAAACCCATGAAGTCTCTTTCTAACTGTCATATGAGGCCAGAGTGTTTCTACAACTTAGGGAAGTATATACAGTATGTAAAAGATCCACATTCTAAGGCTGGGCACAGTGGTGCACACCTGTAATCCCAGCATATTGGGAGGCTGAGGCAGGTGGATCAACTGAGGTCATGAATTCAAGACCAGTCTGAGCAAAATGGTGAAACCCCAATTCTACTAAATACAAAAAATTAGCCAGGTATGGTGGCGGGTGCCTGTAATCCCAGCTACTTGAGAGGCTGAGGCAGGAGAATTGCTTGAACCCAGGTGGCAGAGGTTGCAGTGGGCTGAGATCACGCCACTGCACTCCAGCCTGGGCAACAAGAGCGAAACTCCATCTCAAAAAAAAAAAAAAAAAAAAAACACATTCTAAAAGTAACAGAAGGAAAATGTAGGCTAAACCAAATAAAATCTCCCTTTGTTGCACACTGCAAAAATCACACATTTATATTTTACATTAAATTTAGTGAAATCAACTGTAATAATTCTTTAAGCATAAGCAAAAGACTGCCGGGTTATAAATTGCCAATGTATGTTGTACAACCTTATGCTGTTTAAAATTTTATAATTCCTTCTCAGTGGCCTTTATCCAGAGAATCATTATATTTACTCTTTATTTTAAAGGTTTAATTTTGTTTTAAAAATGATAAAAATGCTTATTTAATTTTACCACACAACTTTAAGGTTCAAAAAATTCTACTTTATGCTAATTTTTTTGTTTAAAGCATTACAGTCTATATATAATGAAAATAGTTTTATATTATAATTAAAATGCTATTTTACACAAATTATAAATATCTACAAGGTGACTCTTGCACAGGAAATGAATTTAAGTGCTTAAAATATAGATTCTTTCAGAATTGGTATTTGCAAGATTCTATTTTAAGTATAATTTCTTCTGGCAAGAAACAATTCCACTTTAACACTGGTCAGGCTCACAGAAAGACTGAATTCTAGACCAACATTTTTATGATTATGAAGTCCTTTCACTTTCATGTGTTTCAGTTTCAAATACACAAAAATAAGTAGTTCAACTAGATTGCTTTTAAGATCCCTCCAAGTGAAAAGGTCAACATGTATGAAGAGAAAACAAAACCATATTGACTCCTGGGTTAATAGAAAGGTTAACAGGAAGTGTAGAAAGTCGCAAGTCTGTTTTTGAAAAATGATATTTCTTAAATATTTTATAATTTGAGAACAAAGTCATGTAAGTTATTTATTGCCAAGAACAAATCTGAAGGAAGATACTCTAACTCTTCTTCTAAAACGTGGTGCGCATTCTAGCATCCCCCACACACAAAGCCATTGCCTCTCTGCCATGTTCCACTCAAAGAAGAGATTCCCTGATCATGTTCCCACAAATTCCTTGGCCACAGCTGCAAAGATGTCAGAAGAGCCTCATTTACAGTGTGCACTATTGGTATTTCTGAATCATTTAACTTAGCATTAAATAGTTCTGCTGGGGGAGGCCATGGGAGAAGAAGAAAGAAGTCAAGACTTATCCCAAAGCTATATATTTGACATCCTTTAATGCTTCTCAACCATTCACTGAAAGAGCAAGCCATGTCTCCACCTCGTAAACCGTTTCCACAACTCCTTGCTTAACAATCAGAAAGACGGACTGGCATGTGCCTGGCGTCACCCGGGTCCCTTTGGGACATGAAGGTCCCTCTCCGTACTCCTTTGTGCTTAGGCCTGGAGAGCACATTCTCCTTAGGCTTTTGACTCTAGAGGGCAGGAAATGACTTCAGGAATTTCTGCCCATTCCACCAACTCCCTTTCCTGTGTCCAGCCTGCCGTTGGGGTTGTGACTCTGTCATTAGCATTGTTTCCAGTGCCAGTGGGGCAGAGACCACGGCGTGTTCTCTGAGCTGAAGTTGGGTCTCTTCAGCAATAGATTCTATGACTCTGTTCTATAAACAGAGTCACAGAACATTTAAAGCAAATGAGAACTATATCTTCTTCTAAAAGAAAAAGTATTCTTGTAAAGAAAAAAAATCATCAATCTAATCATTGCTAATGAAGTAAGCTGCTTGAATCTATCTCTATGTTTATTTTACATTAAATAAGAATTTTTAGAGGTAAAACATAATACAGGCTAAGTGTCTGATCAACTTCTCATAATCAAAGGAACCTACAGTAAGTGTGATAAGTATAAGTATCTATTACTGTCTCACAAGCAATACCAGAAAATCTAATATCTAATGAAAATGAGAAAAAAGAGAGCCAATATGAGCTTCCACTCATATATCATAATTAGCTTTCAAAGACTAATATAATTCATTATGAATATAAACCTTGATAAGACAAAACTATGAAAATTTCATGACTTCAAAGCCTTCAATTAAAATTAAAATGCCTTATTTGAAAACCTGGTTTTTATGCACATGATAGATAAAATGCAAAAAAAAAAGGCATGAAATATTGAAATCAACTTTAACAAGCCCTAGATTTAAATAGCAAAACAAAATCAAATACAGAGCTTATGGCTCAAAGAATGAGTTTTTAAACTAAAATAAGGACAATGAGTTTTTCAGAAATTAATGTTTTAAAATTAATACAGCGGTAAAGAAAAATTATTTTGAATCTTAAATCGGATGACACAGTATTTTACTTCAAGAGGAAGTACAAGTAAGTGTTAGAATAACTTGGCCCTGGATCTAGTGAATGTCCAACCCTTCTCCAAATTCAGACTATCCAACAGGAAAGTTTACATGGCCAGTGGAAGGCTTAATTCGTATTGTTATAAGACAACACTCAATTTTTCCTTACCTTTTATCCTTAGTTAGCATTTCACTTATTTTCAGAGAGTGATTAAATTGAAAGTAATACACAGGAAACAAGGCTGGAGATGAAAATGCATTTCTTACCCTGGCAGAGGGGCGTGAGGGAGTCCCACTGGTACATGCCAAGTGGGTTTCGTCTACAGGTTGCGTTGCTGTGGCCGATCATTCGGTATCCAGGCTTGCAAAAATAATGCACTTTGCTTCCGACCACTCCTGCAGTCCTGTTTAGAATACCCCCGTTCTTCAGGGGGTGGGTCAGACTGCAGTAAGGTGCTGTGGGCAGACAGACACACACACAAATAAGTGAACAAGCAAACAAATGGCCAGTGCCATTGCCTTGGTGAGAGTCTATAAACGAACGCCTTCTGATTTCCAAACAGTAGGAAATGAGCACCAGTAGGTAAGTTTGTTCTAAAGAGCATTCCACAACTCGAGAGTCAAGAGGCAAGTCTCTTACGCTGAAGTTGAGATCCCCTGCAGCTATGAGTCAGTGTGATGCTAGGATCCTGACTACTGTGAGAAACATCAGGAGTATCCAACCTTCTGGCTTCCCTGGGCCACACATAAAACACACTAACACTAATGATAGCTGAGGAGCTATAAAAGAAACTGCATAAAAATCTTATCACATTTTAAGAAAGCTTACAAATTTGTGTTGGGCTGCATTCAAAGTCATCCTGGGCCATATGCAGCCCATGGGCTGCAGGTTGGACAAGCTTGGTCTAGAAGGATCATTTTGAAAGACCTCACTCACCTCTCTAAAGCAGGTTACTTACTTCAGTAAGCACATCTGTCACCAGGATAAAAGTGATAGGGTACTGCACAAGGCATCATATTTGAAACAAAAATATTCTCCATGTTTTTTTTTAAGTATGGTTAAAACAGAGAAAGTAGAAATATATAACATGCTCTTAATCAAGGCCATTAACTTTTTTCCTTGTTGCTGTTGAGTGAAACTTCTGGACTGTACAATGACATAGATTTTAACCTTCTTTTTTAATATATGGGATTTGAATGAAATCTTTGAAGAAAACGCATTATCTTGAGTCAATAACAATCTCACAATAGTTTTAATCATCCCCCTTTGTAAGGAGACTTTTTAGAACCAGAGGCGGGCGTTTGTGAAAATAATAGTCCCACTCACCCAGAATGTCACATTTCTACGGCTAAAAGTCTCTGCATCTTATTTACACATTTAGACAAAGAAACCTGCTTCATTCGTACAAGGCGAGGTCACTACTGCACAAGGTGAGGTCACTACTGCCCAAAATCCTAGGAACTCACTTCAGACGAATTTAAACAATACAACAGAGAAAGTCGTTAAGAACTGGGAACCTTGGTTTCTTTTTAAAGAAGGGGATTTTAGATCTTCCACTTCCCTCTGGGGCTTCCATGTAAAAGCACACACATGCAGGTCTGAATGCCTGGCGCTGCTCCTTTCCTTGGAAATATATTCAGAAGAAACTTTCTGAAGGTTTTCTATCATAGTGGTGCCCAGAAGCAACATCTACGTGTCTGGCCCCAGTTGTCAACCGCGTTCCTGAGAGAAGTGTCCTCAGAGAATATTCTCAGCTGGGTGAGCCTCTGAAGTACCATTTCATTTTTACAACGGGCTGATTTTTCTTAAGTGAAAATCCACTATCATAAGAATCTCCTGATTCACTCCATTGGCCCTACCATTTTCTACTTCCAGTTGTTTCTAGACCAAATTTTTCTAAGTTTTGAATGAACCAAAATACTTAGTTTAGACCAAGTAGGAGTACAATCAGGCACCCTGAATTACCAATGCCTTGGAACCACTGTGCTAGCCAAAAAAAAAAAAAAAAAACAAGTTAATAAATTAGAAAGAACAATCAGACTGTAGATTCCTCTCCAAAGTCACAGATAAGTTAAATAAAGTCTGCAGGAAGTGAGACCATGAGGTTCGTTGGGTGTCACCTGTGCTTTATGACACAGCTCCATTCGTTAAGAGATATAATTTGCAGGATGAGCATCTAACTCTACAGATTCCAATAAGGTTCCATTTTCTTTTACTGTATTTCTTCTATCGCCAGGCTCTCAAAAATACCTCTTCTTTCCTAACTGACTTAGAATAAGACACAAAGGGCCCTGCAGGGGAAATCATAGCACAGAATACAAAGAGACTGGAGCACGGGCCCTGCCGGCCCAACTCCTGGCTGTGGGAAGAGGAATTCAGAGGAGCCAGGGCCTGGTCCTTCCACTCTGCTGGTGCAGCCTTGGAAAAGCCAGGATATAGGATGAAAAGTCAAATGGGTACCCAGGGTGAGAGAAGACTGGGAGAGGTGGATACTCTGGAATTTCGGGGTGAACGCCAAACCAGTCTGTATTTTCAACCTGCCCAATACAGAAGCTTTCATTTGCTTCTGGTAGCACTGAAAGGACATTGTTAATTCAGCCTGCCCTTAGCACAGTGTATGGAATTGTCCAGAACCACAGTTCGACAGGCATTTCTTTGTCTTTTTTAACTCAGATTTCAATTACAGTGATCCATTATATTGCTTTCATGCCTGAATGATCAACAGTTTTAAGTGCATACGGCAAATACATGTTGGGGATGCAATGAGTGGTCATGTGAGCATATTATGGGCTAGAGTTCCCTTGCCCACATCTTAATATTTTAGGGACACGTTCATTTAATCAATGCTTAAAAATTACTGGTGCTGACCTAGCAGAGATCACCGAGTCACCAACTCTAAGTAAAAAGCTGTGAGATAGATAGATAAGAAATTTGTTATATTCACATACGACACATATCTGTTTGTCTATCTGTCTCTCTGTCTCTCTGTCACTCTCTCCACTTAAACAACACAAAATTGTGTAGTCTTCTTCTCCCAAAATAGTTTAACAATGAGGCTTTTCTTGTGGTATGACAACAGATGAAAATAACTTTTGAAAGACACAGAGATCACTGTTCTCACAATTGAAGGTATAATCATACCACCAGGCGACTAAGAATTTCTCTTCAGGTAAAACAGGATAAATTATGTTCATCATGATCTTCTCTGTGCTGACCATGTTTGCACACTGGAAAAATTCAAACACCTTTAGGAGTCTGACTATCTCTTTTTTGGAACGAGGAGTTTGCTGAATGCAAATCCCATCATTGCATCAATGTCTTTGTAGCAAAGCTCTGAGTATATTTTACTAAATCTTCCAGAGGAAGAATGTCTGAATTTCATGCCTGTTATCCTCACATCGAGGGCCTTTCAAAATCTTGATGCTTTTTACCATTTTATACGTCTACCAACTAGAGTGAGCTGAAACCTTCTTCTTAAAGCTGTTGTTTTTAAGACTGTTTCCTGTTTTTCCCTTTGGATGCTCCTAGCCCCTAAAGACGTAAAACACCAACACAGGAATAAACGACCCTCCGTCAGCACACGCTGTCCGCTTCCCATACACAGTGAGCATCTTTCACGGGAAAACATAACTTCAAAGTTGTCAAGCATATTGTTGAGTGAGATTTTGAGAAATATTTAGATTTTCTGCTTAGTAATTGAAATGTGCTCAGGAATGAAGAGCCTGCCAACTGCTTCTGTAGGAAAGTTTAAAGACTGCTGTGGTCAGATCACATTGACGATTGTATACAGGATTTAATGTCTAATAAATATATTGACTGATTTGATCAATTTGTTATTAATTGATTTAGTTAATATAAATCACTGCTGGCAGAGAATGATTAAAGTATATAAAGGACAAAATAATTTACATTTTGATAAGGAAATATATATATTAAACATATACTTATTATGTACATGCTTATTTGTACGAATATATGCATGTACATATATGTGGTGTGAATCATACATAAAGAGACCTGCAGATAGAAAGACATAACTATTAATAGAAAGAGATTATCATCACTTATGCAATTAATAGAAATACAAGTATCTTTTCCTGTTTGTTTCCTTACCATTTAAACAAATTTTAAAATTAATTTTGATTATATTAGTTTATCTTTTGGAAAATGTCTTTGCTTTCTATGATATGAATTTCAACAGTTTGTAATTTTAACAACCAAATTCTAAATAATAAGCAACAAATTTCCTAATGTAGTTTAGAGGAATCATTCAGAATAATTCCCCATCATATATTTCTATTGTAGTTAATTATTAATCTTTAAGAAATAGGATTATATTGTAAATTTCTTTTTTTTTTTTTTGTGAGACGGAGTCTCACTCTGTCCCCCAGGCTGGAGTGCAGTGGCGCGATCTCGGCTCACTGCAAGCTTCGTCTCCCGGGTTCATGCCATTCTCCTGCCTCAGCCTCCCGAGTAGCTGGGACTACAGGCGCCCGCCACCACGCCTGGCTAATTTTTTTGTATATTTAGTAGAGACGGAGTTTCACCATGTTAGCCAGGCTCTTGATCCACCCACCTCGGCCTCCCAAAGTGCTGGGATTACAGGTGTGAGCCACCATGCCCGGCCACATTGTAAATTTCTATTTAAATTGTTTTATTCAATGAAAATCACCTGTTTTAAAATACTTTCATATAAAATCTAAACCTCATTTACTTACCTGCATAGCGAATCTTGAATCCTTTTTTACTGGTGGCATGGTCAGTGGACCAGCGGAGATATAACTGATTACTCCTGCTTGTAAAATTTGATTGTTCAGTATGATTCCCACTTAAGACTACTAGGAGAGGACTTTGCCCAGAAGAACCTAAGTGAAACAGAAAAACAAAAACATTCAGAGATGAGTGAGCACCTACAAAATGCTAGGTTTAGTTTTTTATTACAGTAGAGTCTACGTGTTCAATCAGACATTATTATTCCAAAAGGGGACAACAAATTCCAAATGACTATAGTGACAGATGTATTTTCTGATAAAAATAAGACAATAATCTACAAAAATAATTTCAGGTGCATATGCTATTAATGGCATCATATTTAAATGAGCTTTGTCTATAAAACAGCAGTAACTGAAAAAAATGAAAGTAATATGTATTGTGGTTAGTATTTACAACATCACACTTATACCGGAAAATAGAAACTTTCATATAATACTAGTGGAAGTATAAAGTAGTAGAATCACTTTGGAGGGCTATTTGGTAATATCCAGTAAAACTGAAGGTTCAATTATATTTCTATGAACCCTAGCACATGTGTGCAAGTATTATTTATATAGTGAACATGTGTATTCTAGCACAATTTCTCATGGTAAATTTTAGATCAAACTAGTAATTTGGAGTTTTAAAAAAGAATTGAAGATTCCATGAAAAAGAATTAGATTCACACAGCATTAAAATTAACAAACTAGCTATACACATATCCACATAAGTAATTCTTAATATAACAGATTATTACTAAAAATATATATTTAGAGATAAATATAATAGGATAACAATTACATAAAAAATAAAAAATGCGACATATAAAATGTGTACGTGTAGATGATAGAGAAATAGTTATAAAACATGCATAACCATGACCCATACAACTCCAGCTTCAGAATACTAACTTCCTCTAGGAGAGGCACAAGTGGAATTGGATGTGGGTGAAACTTCCAAATTTACCTGTACACATTGCTTCTTTATAAGACAAGGGCCTAAAGTAAATTTGACAAAGGCCTGAAATGCATATCTAGTTTTTTCATTTTTCATCTGTCTGTCTATGGTATTTGAAACTATTTTTAAAACACTGAGACAACACAATTAATACTGAATGTATAGGTAAGAAAAGAAAGCACAGTGGAGAGTCACCCGGCATCGCCCTCGTCACCATAACCCAAAGCCATTTATCAGGAGAAACTGCTTCATGGCACTGGAGCTGCCAACGACGCTACTCTGTCAATGAGCCCAACAGGATCTCATCCTCGTAAATGTGCTCATGGCATTTTGCATTTCACAGTTCACTCCTAGGGAACACACTATGGACTGGGAGAAGGCGGCTCTTGCTGTTGTTCATAATACAAATGCTATGAAGTAAAGTGACACCTGTCTTTGTTGTTACACATAAAATTTGATTTGTGCAAAGATGCTGAGAAACCACACTCCACTCCCTGTGGAACTCCCAGTCGGAGCAGTTCTCATGATTTGTTTCAAGTAAGACTGTTACGGACTAGAGTGGGTCCCCCTCGAATTTTACACATTGAAGTCCTAACCCTCAGGACTTGGAAATGCGACTTGAAAGAGAGAGAGGGAGGGTCCCTGAAGACATAACTAAGGTTAAATGAGGTAGTATGGGTGGGTCCTAATCCAATATAACTGGTGTCTTTCTAAGAAAAGGAGATTAAGACAGTCACACCCTGAGTGGGGGCCATATCTGCAAGCCTGGGAGGGAGGCTTGGAGGAGAGTCCTGCCCTGCCCACCCCGTGAGCTTCAAGATTCAGCATCCAGAACTGTGTGAACAGAAATTTCTGCTGAGGCCGGGCGCAGTGGCTTACACGTGAAATCCCAGCACTTCGCAAGGTAGAGGCGAGTGGATCACCTGAGGTCAGAAGTTCGAGACCAGCCTAGCCAATATGATGAAACCCCATCTCTACTAAAAATACAAAAAATTAGCTGGGCGCAGTGGCAGGGTCCTGTAATCCCAGCTACTCAGGAGGCTGAGGCAGGAAAATTGTTTGAACCTGGGAGGTGGAGGCTGCAGTGAGCCAAGGTTGTGCCATTGCACTCCAGCCTGGGTAACAAGAGCGAAATTCTGTCTCAAAAAAAAAAAAAAAAAAAAAAAGAAAAGAGTCTGTTGAAGCCACTCAATTTATGGCACTTTGTCATGGCAGCCCTAGGAAAGAAGTATGAAACAAACAAACGAACAAAAAACCACAACCCAAAACTAGCATATTAAATAACTGGGCAACGCTGACTTTGGTCAGAGTGAAGGAGGAGGAGAAGAAATGACATTAATAGTTCTCGCTGTGAAAAACGTCATGGCTAAATTTCCTGGGAGATGCCCTGCAAAAGAGTGGCTTGTATTTCATAATCAAAGACAGAGTGTGTTTGGTATGTTGGTTTGCTTATTTGGTGTTTAAAAGGATAATGTATGTTCTGAGATAAAATGCCACTGGGAAATTAATTAACCTGAATTTGTGACGTTTTGAAATGTCATTTTTAATGACAGAACTTAAGATTAGGTTTTTTTTTTTTTTTTTTCTTTTTTGAGACAGAATCTTGCTCTGTCTCCCAGGCTAGAGTGCAATGGTTCAATCTCGGCTCTCTACAACTTTTGCCTCCCAGGTTCAAACGATTCTCCTGCCTCAGCCTCCTGGGTAGCTGGGATTACAGACGCCCGCCACCATGCCTAGCTAATTTTTGTATTTTTTAGCAGTTAGACACGGTTTCACCATGTTGGCCAGGCTGGTCTCGAACTCCTGACCTCAGTGATACAGTCACCTTGGCCTCCTAAAGTGCTGGGATTACAGGCGTGAGCCACCAAGTCTGGCCAATTATAGGTATTCTTAATCCAGCATCTGAACCCTCATTACGTTCTATCTGTTCTCTTTGTCTAAAATGTAACTAACCTTCTAGAAAGACTAGTCTTTAAAAGCACACATTCAAATTGGCATGTGCAGAAAACCAGCACAGCAGTAAAGGAAGGTATCCATTTCTGTTACCAAAATGGAAACCAAGTATTCTACCAGTGTACACTGTAATTTTAATTTTGACAGTCTTCTCAATCGAGTTTCATTATGATTAAAACACTGTGTTTTAAGAAGCATTATGGGATATCCACTACTTAAGCCACAGAGAGTAATATACGCTTGAGATAATAAAGTCTAAAATCAATATATTCAACAACATGTTTTTTGGTCAACCTATGAACTATAAAAGAGCCTGTCTTACAAAAAAAAAAAAAGAGAGATACGAACCTGAGATTTACTGCAACAAAAATGTCATCGCTTAAAAAAATTCATATAAAACTCTGACCTTTCACTTTGCAGAAAAAAGTTTAAGACCAGAACAATCCTAGTCATTGATCTCTGATAATTTTGACAGCAAGTATTATGCTATTGTCTCTAATATCTATTTTGCCTGTTGTTTATAATGGCTATGATCTGTCCAAATTTGTAGGAGATCAAATTGCAAGCCATGAGTGCATAAATTATTGATAAATATTTGCTCCTGAAAGTAAGAGACTTAAAAGCACAGCCAGCTATATTTCAGTTCAACTACTGTGAAACGAAAGAACATGCGTAAGTTCAACATAATTATTTAACTATATTTTTATGTCCTTTGTAGGGATATATATGTCTATATATACACAAACACAAACACAGACATGCAGCCTGTGAGGCTGGATACTCTACATTTTAATTTTTGCATAATACCTAATAGGCCTCAAATACAGTTTACCTCCCTTCCTCCTCAACAAGAGAAACCCCATTTTTTTTTTTTTTTTTTTTGAGACGGAGTCTTGCTCTGTCACCCAGGCTGGAGTGCAGTGGCTGGATCTCAGCTCACTGCAAGCTCCGCCTCCCAGGTTCATGCCATTCTCCTGCCTCAGCCTCCCGAGTAGCTGGGACTACAGGCACCCGCCACCACGCTCGGCTAGTTTTTTTTTTTTTGTTTTTTGTATTTTTTTAGTAGAGACGGGGTTTCACCGTGTTAGCCAGGATGGTCTCGATCTCCTGACCTCGTGATCTGCCCGTCTCGGCCTCCCAAAGTGCTGGGATTACAGGCTTGAGCCACCGTGCCCGGCCGAGAAACCCCATTTTTATACTTGCCTAATGAGTTCCTTCTCTCTACTCTACAGACTAAAGGAAAAGTTGTAAATAATGCATGTTTGTTTTACTTTACATATTAAAAAAGCCATGCTCTGAAAATGAAAATACTGCTCTCCCGTTCTCTGTTTCTATATATAAAAATGAGTTTAATTTCCAAGTTATTAATTCATTTTTGAAAATACATTAATTGATTCAGTGATGTCTATCCATACAAGCAATTTGATTCATCAACTCAGTAAAGTGAATACAAACACACATCAAATCAATTAGAATAATTTATTTTTCTCACTGAATTGACTGTTATTTATCTGAACTCAATGACAAATCTGTCAAAATACGTGAAAACCCTGTTATTATATACAGCCATAATTGTATCCGGTCTAATTTTCTGGGCCATGATGGTTTTACACAAAGAGAAATACTAACATTCCTTCCATTTCAAATTGACAATTCAACCACATATTACTTTTAATCATATCACTGCTAAAATTTTTATTCAAATTGCATAAAATCGTAAGACTATTGTTGAAAACATATTGCACGTGTTCAGTTAACCATATTTCACCATTTTAAAGAATCACACTTTAAAAACTCCTGTAGCGTTTCTCATCTAGAAATCTCTGTGAGCCATTATTTTTACTTATTTCTAGTAAAATAATGATTAAAATACCTCTAGGCCTAGGTTTCCTAAAATATCTTGTGAATTGATATTACATATAGGAGAGAGGGAAAGAGCTATTGAGATCATCTTCTCTAAACCACCATGTGAAAAAATTAAGTGGCTCACGCCTGTAATCCCAGCACTTTGGGAGGCCACGGCAGGCGGATCACGAGGTCAGGAGATCGAGACTATCCTGGCAAACACGTGAAACCCCATCTCTATTAAAAATACAAAAAATTAGCCGGGCGTAGTGGTAGGCGCCTGTAGTCCCAGCTACTCGGGAGGCTGAGGCAGGAGAATGGTGTGAACCCGGGAAGTGGAGTTTGCAGTGAGCCGAGATCGCGCCACCGCACTCCAGTCTGGGCGACAGAGTGAGACTCTGTCTCAAAAAAAAAAAAAAAAAAAAAAAAAATTAAATAAAGGTTAAAGAAAATTCAGTACATTTTCAGGGTGTCTTGCTTAGTATTCTAACTGTTTGAAAAGTGACAATGTTAACAATTGTGTGGTTTGGCTGTGTCTCCTCCCAAATCTCTTCTTGGATTGTATCTCCCACAATTCCCTTGTGTCGTGGGAAAAACCTGGTGGGAGGTCACTGAATCATGGGGGTGGGTCTTTCCCATGCTGTTGTCCTGATAGCAAGTCCCACAAAATCTGATGGTTTTAAAAACGGGATTTTTCCCTGCACAAGCTCTCTCTCACGCACGCACATCCGCTCTTGCTCTCTCTCTCTCTCAGGACTGCCACCATCCATGTAAAATGTGACTTGCTCCTCCTTGCCTTCCACCATGATTGTGAAGTCTCCCCAGCCATGTGGAACTGTGAGTCCATTAAATCTCTTTTTCTTCCTAGGCTTAGGTATGCCTTTATCAGCAGCATGAAAATGGACTAATACAGTACAACAATCATATGGTAATGTTTTACAGACCACTTGATCTCTTGAGAATGTACAACCCCAAACTAGTTTCTTTCGTGTTTGCTTTGGGAAAACATAAGTTAACTCAGGAGTATATTCAAGTCTTTATGTTACTAAAACATCGTAATAGTGTTTTTATGAATGATACCGAGGTCACTGATATACAAAGATTAAAGAAACTTACCATCAAACACTTCCAGTGCATCAAATTGCTTTTCACTTTGAAATGTGTCCACAAAGATGGTAATGTTGTAGTTGGGTTCCACTTTAATACTCCAAGAGCAAGTCTGGGAGTTAAAATAATTACCAGGATACCCTGGACTGAGAATGACTCCCGATGATCCAGTCCGGACTTCATTTGCTGGGCATTGGGCTGGAGAGAAAAGTACCAGCAAAGGTTTGCTTTAATAAAATGATTCCAACTTCCATAGGATAGTTTCTATCCCTGTATAAACAAGCCAGTGAAAGGAAAAAGCTATCTTATTGAGCTCTGGCCAAATTTAATACCGGTTGCAAACACAGAGGGAGAGCAACATTGAATAATCATGAGAATTGTGCATCTTTCTCTTTGCAGTTCTCTCTACTCAGCCTGCACACTCCTTCGGCCCCTGCATCTCCCACACACCTTAATTTAGGGTAGGTGCATCATGGATTTCATTATACAATGCAAGATTTCCTAACTCTACTACAAAGAAGAACCTCACCATTTCAAAATAGTATTACAGAAATACGGTGAAATGTTATGCAATAAGAAAAGAAAACTCATATTTATATTGGCTTTAAATATACAGTAGTACCCCCTTATCCTCAGGGATACATTCCAAGAGCCCCAGTGATACCTGATGCTGCAGACAGTCCAGAATCCTATGTATCCTGTCGTTTCTGGTACAATCACATTATACAGGGCAATGGATATGCTGGACAAAGGTGGGATTCATGCCCTGGGTGAGACATAGCCCAGGGATGATGACAGATTTCTTCAGGCTATTTGGAACAGTGCAAAAATTTAAATGTGCTATTTATTTCTGGAACTTTTCATTTAATATTTTCACACTGTGCTTGATCACAGGTAACTGAAATTGCAGAAAGGGAAACCTCGGATCGGGGGTCAGGGGTCTACTATACTTAGCATAGTAATATTTAAACGTTGGATGTGATTGCTCAGGACCCTGGGAAGAGGAAGAATTAGAGACCTGGTCTCAATCCCACATGGGACACCTCAGCAGGAGCCCTAATTCCTAAAGGATGAATTAATTGTAAATGCATCATGAAGATACTATGGATACATCGTATCTTTTCTCCTCTTGCTTTTTAAAAAAATTATTATTCAACTACTTCCACTTTAATCAACATAAAAATAATCTGCAGAGATCTGGACATGCAAAACAAAACACCAGAGTCTCCTAATTAGTAATTTCTCTCATCATTAAATTATCTTCCAGAAATAGTTTGTGTATAAAACTATTAAAGGAAATTTTTTCATAAATAAAATGATAATGGTTCATAAATAAAAAAGGTATATCAAAATTACTTGTAGAGTGCTGAGAGTTCAATAGTTAAGATAGAAACTTGTCACACAGATGAGTGAAGCTTATGATATGTGCTTTTATTCAAGTTACTGCCTTCTGAAAGGTAATTTATTTCCTATCTTCTTCCATTTATCTTAGTATTCTAATTAAGATCTATTTTAAAATTTAGAAAATGTTTAGACATAAGACCACCAATCATAAAACATTTCATAGAACTCTTTAAATAACATGTATTTTAGGTGAGATTTTTAAAATATTTACAATGATAAATTAATGGCAATCATATAAACTAAAATAATCCTAATCAGAACACACAGATTGAAATAACTGAGTTAAAGGTATAATTTTCCTCTGTGATGACGGCCTCATCACTTTGTAACATACATGATGCCCATTCAAAGTTAATGTGATATTTTAAGAAAGAAAAAAATAATGAAATTAGGGTTCTTGCCTGTGTATATCTGTGCAGGCCAGGACCTCAAGTTTTAGAAGCTCCACAGACCCGCCCTGACTTTGCAATAAGAACCAGGGCTTTTCTTGGCTCTGACTAAGTAGAGGGTAATAATAGCTCCCCCTCAAGGTTCTAATTAGAGCCAATATATGCAATTTTTTTTTTTTAATCTAAAGCACTACGTGGGCAGAAACTGTTGTAAGGACTAGGGATGATCACACCACATGCCTACCTTTTCATAACTGTTAGGGACAAACTGCTCCAAAAAACTTCTTGGCACTGGCGACACTCCCCGCAAACCCCTCTGTACTGCCCACCCCTCCCCTGAATGCCCTGCACTTCTTCTCCATGCTGTTCACCCTTCCCCCAAGCCTGTTTACATTTCTAAGCCTTATCCAAGTGCTGAGGAGAAGCCGGCAGACTTCACTCATCAGACCTTACTACAATAAGCAAACCCTAATTCCAAACCATCCAGACCACACAGAGGGAGGTCGTGAGAAGCATGAACAAACTTTACCTACACCCTCCTCTAAGTTCCTTCATCTAGCTGCTACCATAAACGTCACAAGGTAATATATGGCAAAGTTAACCAACAAACAACCCCAGGGTCTCTCTCCCCAATATAAACCCCTCATTCTGTAAGCTCAGGGCTGCCTCCTCTGTCTGTGGTGGAGAGCTGGCAGGTTCAATAAACTTACTCACCTGACTTTGGGTCTATTTGTCCTTTCTCTCGGCTGACCTTATACTAACACAAAAATGCTACCAGACGGCGTCTCAGTTTGTGGGGTTACATTTGAAAAATAGCCAGTCTCTCCACCCAGTGTTTTTATGAGGACTGAGATTTTATAACTGCAGCTATAGTGATCAGATGACATTGGAACTTTAGGCCATCTGGAAGTAAGAAATCTTTACTGAGTTGCTAAAATCCACCTGAGAAACTATTTGCACATCCTGGAGTTTGACAGCAATGCAGTGATCTAACCCAGAAGTAGCATTTTAAGCATAGCCATTCTTATTCCTGTTATATTTGAAATGCTGATTTTGTTTCTTAGGAAAGACAAAATGAAAATATAAGCAATTTGTTATATAATTCCCATTAGTTTACAGAGGACCCCCAGTTTCTACAATTCTCTCCGACCTAAAGAGGTAGGAAGTAATTGGTAGAGAATTTGTACCATTTTCCATTTGTATCATTTATCATTTGTATCATTTTTCTTACAACACTTAGCAATACTTTTTTCAGTCATACATATTGTTTTCAAAATTCATTTGGGTTTTTTTGGTGTTTTGAGGTTTTCTTTTGTTTTTTAATTTGTTTGTTTGAGAAGGGTCTCACTCTGTCACCCAAGCCAGGCTGGACTGCAGTGGCAGGATCACGGCTCACTGCAGCCTTGACCTCCCAGGCTCAAGTGATCCTCCCATCTCAGCTGCCTGAGTAGCTGGGACTACAGGCGCACACCATCACTCCTGGCTAATTTTTGTATTTTTATTTTAGAGATATTCTTTTGCCATGTTGCCCAGGCAGGTCTCCAACTCCTGGGCCCAAGCAATCCTTCCCCCTCAGCCTCCACCGCGCTCGGACTAAGAGGCATTTGGATGTGTTCATCCATGAGCGAAAATGGTTTTGTTTGTTTTCTTGTGTTTCTTCTGCTCTTTCATATGGAACCGCTCCTTCTGCTCAGTGTTATGAACTGTTGCATGGAGCAATATACCCACTTGGAATGGGAGGGCTTAAAGGGACTACAGTGTGATCCTATAGCCGAGATGTTTATTTCTTAGCAGCAATCACACATTAGAAAACAATTGTGTCTCCACTTGAGAATCTGGGAAGCCTCTCACCATAGGGGCGCACCTGCTTAGAGCGTCTGTCAAAAACACACCTGAAAACCTGCCTCTCTCAGACACCACCTGTGCTTTGAGCTATCATCCTTCTGCACAATGTTAGTGCCCCAGCATTTTTTAAAAGAAAAATAAAATGTGAGGCTTAAAACCCAAAGCATCTTATTCAATGCATCTCATAGGCCTTCAGCAAAAGTAATAGGAGATGAGGATTAGTAGTCTAGATTAATAGCATAAATTGGGATTTATGAGTAACTAAGATTAATTCTTAAAAGCACCCATAGGTATGATGGAATTGGAGAAGGTGAGTCCTCTGTGAACGAGGGGAAAGGCTGCCCCAGGGCCCTTGCGACGCCTGCTGTTATCCCTCACACAGAAGGAAGCTGGAGCTGGGCAGCAGCGGTTTTTATGTCGCCTCCGTCTGCTGCTTTCCCAAATGGTCATTATCAGAAGGTCACTGAATCTCCTTAATGTTCATTGAAAATGCATGTTTGTTTTTTTTTTTCTAAAGAGATGAATATTCTAAAAACTATTGAAGGATCCCCCATGGTCCACAGGATGAAGAAACCTGACTTTGAAGACCTTTACAGTCAGCCCCTAGTTTAGGTTTCCAGCCTGATTTAATTTACTACTTCTTCCCCCAAAACACCCTAAGAGCAAGCAGTAGGAAGCCATCTCCTCCTTTTTCCTCAATGCTGCACCCTCCTTTGTGTTTCCAAACCTTTGTTATTAATTCTCTTCACTTTTTGAAATACTTCTCTTTTCCTTAATAGGAGAAAAGCCACTTCTGTGATGTCTCTTACTCAGGTTTTTCTGCATTAAGATGAGTGTCCAGCACAGTAACATCTTCATATAATGCTGACTTTCAAAGAACAATGTGCGCTCCTTGTTTCCCTAAAATTGGTGATAATTTTCTTTTTCTCTTCTTTTTTTTTGACAGAGTCTTGCTCTGTCGCTCAGGCTGGAGTGCAGTGACGCAATCTCGGCTCACCACAACCTCCGCATCCGGGGTTCAAGTGGTTCTCCAGCCTCAGCCTCCAGAGCAGCTGGGATTACAGACGCCCACCACCACATCCGGCTAATTTTTATATTTTTAGTAGACATGGGGTTTCACCATGTTGGCCAGGCTGGTCTTGAACTCCTGACGACAGGTGATCCTCCTGCCTTGGCCTCCCAAAGCGCTGGGAGGGTGATAATTTTCAAAACACAGCTTCTAAAAGTGTGGTTATGACATTTGAAGCAGACAGACTAATAGCTAAAATAATTTTTCTGAAGAATTTATTGGGAGATGGGCCCCCACTTGAGCACAATCGAATCAATCGAATAGTAGAAAAGTTACTTAAAGAGACAATAATTAAGTGCTTCAGTGATTCAGGATTTGGGAAGAGACATCTGGGGTCCTATTTCCTGTTTGTTTTCAAATGATGAGCCGTTTAGAGAATGGCAGCTAAGATCACTCTCCGTTTGTCTTCAGCAAATTGACCCGTGACTTGAAAGAGAAGAGAACGAGGTAATCCTGTGTGCCTCCTGAGGAGTGCAGTGGGGTGTGGGGACCTTCGAGGTGAGTGAAAGTTGGTGAAGTTTGTCTGCAGAACACTCCCTGTAAATGTCTGTGACGACTGAGGAGATTTAGAGAACAACACACATGTTGTGCTGATTTTGACATGTGCCACTTAAAGATGGGACAGGCTGTGAGAAATGCATCTTTAGGGGATCACGGCACCACGCAAACATAACAGCATGCACTTCAGCGGCAGGCCAGTCTCACGAACGCAGGCCTCCATAACAACTGTGTCAGTACTAACGGAGTGTTCCAGTTAGACATTAAAAGCTGAAAGAGCCAGCGCCTTTATACAAAGACTGGAAGGTAACAAAGAGTTTCCCCAGGCTTCTCCTGGGCCTTGAAGCATGACCAGGTAACAAAGGAATTCTTCACAGGACCCTTCTAGGATTCAACAAGTTTTATTAGCAGCCTGAAGAAACTCCCCAGACCTCCACAAACAAGTTTATCGGGGTCTACAGGAACACCCCAAACCTGTGTGATTTAACAGGAGACAAAACAAGGCTAATCACCCCAGCACTGGCCCATTTAGATTCAGTAAACTTACTGAGGCTCCAGAGGAAGGTCTTCAGGACTCAGACCTTAGTTATACATTTTAAAAAGTTAATCACTTATTTCTTTAAAGAAATGCACACTTACACATAGACATATAGCTTAGGAGGTATAAAAGCTCTAAAAAACTTTGTAATTTTGAGTTGATCTGGTGATAATTTCCAGTCTTTCTCTCTGTAACCAGTTATAGAAATAAAAACTCTCTTCCTCCTCAGTTCATCTGCATCTCGTTATTGGGCCGTGAAAAACAACAGCCCCACCCTCAGTTTGGTCCAGGAACACTTACACACACCCAGATGGTACAGCTTGCTACACAATGAAGCCATATGGTGTAGCCTATTGCTCCGAGACGACACACCTGCACAGCATGAGACTGTACTGAAGACTGTAGGCAACTGGAACACAAGGGTAACTATTCTCGCATCTGAACACGTCTCAACATGGAAAAGGTAATGCGTTGCCCCGTAGCACTGCGACTGCTAGACGTCACTCGGTGGTGGGAATTTTCAGCTTCATTATAATTTACAGGACCACATTTATCTACACGGTCTGTCATGGATAAATGTCATGCAATGCATGATTGTTCTCTGTTCTTAGCTTGCCACGAATTAAACATCATTTAAATAAGAACTAGGTTCATCTGGAGAGGATACCCTAATCAAATTCCTTTTTTAAAATTATTTTTTAAATGACGTAGTTCTGCTCTTGTTGCCCAGGCTGGAGTGCAATGGAACAATCTTGGCTCACTGCATCCTCCACCTCCCAGGTTCCAGTGATTCTCCAGCCTCAGCCTCCCAAGTGGCTGGGATTACAGGCATGTGTCACCACGCCTGGCTAATTTTGTATTTTCAGTAGAGATGGGGTTTCTTCATGTTGGCAGGGTGGTCTTGAACTCCCGACCTCAGGTGATCTGCCCGCCTTGGCCTCCCAAAGTTCTGGGATTACAGGTATGAGCCACTGCGCCTGGCCAAAATTCCCTGTTTTTAGAGAAGCATATTTGATACATACGTATGCCTTTCTTCTCTTCTCAGCTAAGATCACCTTTACTTAAAGTCGTCTATTCTGAGAAACTTGAGGCTTTGTTTGTTGGGATTAAAATGTACCTTAAAAAATGCAAAGGTTTGCCTGAGTTCATTTTTATATAGAATGGCAGACGATGAACACTTTTTATATCCCCCCACCTTGAGGAAAGAACCCATATATAGACCATTGTTGCTCCTGGAAGATGGCATAGACGTTGGCTTTTTTCTAAGAAGATAATGACTTTGGTCCTGACTTTGCACCCAATGCAATCTCCACTTCTAAGTAAGGCAACCTAGAGGCATGGATTTTGATGACTTCCACAGCCTGTGGTCTGCTGAGCATTTAAACAGACAAGCAGGCTAAGGGTCTGGCCCTCTGCTCAGGTAGTGGTTTCCTGTAATCAATGGCTCTCATGTAGATACAACTTTAACGTTAATATTTTTTCCAAAAAAATCCAAGTTATTATGGATATTTGGTAATAATTCATTGCAAAATGTATGCCAATTTTTCTTCAGATGTAAAAGATTGTTTCTCTCTTTCAGGGTGCCTAGAATCCTGCCTCATTCCAGAATGAGAATGCACAAAGTTATCAGATCTTTTTTTTTCTTTTTTCTTTCTTTTTGAGACAGAGTTTTGCTCTGTCTCCCAGGCTGGAGTGCAATGGCATGATCTTGGCTCACTGCAACCTCCACCTCCCGGGTTCAAGCAATTCTCCTGACTCAGCCATTCAAGTAGCTGGCTGCGCTACTCGAGTAGATTACAGGCATGCACCACCATGCCTGGCTATTTTTAGTAGAGACAAGGTTTCTCCCTGTTGGTCAGGCTGGTCTTGAACTCCCAACCTCAGGTGATCCGCCCACCTTGGCCTCCCAAAATGCTAGGATTACAGGCATGAGCTACCGCGCTCGGCCAGTTATCAGACCTTTGAAGAGGAGCCATTCACAGGTGTGAGCATCTGCAAAATCATTGCCAAGTTGATAGTTTTGCAAGGAAAACTTCCTTTTACAGGGAAGGCAGTTAACATTATAAAACACTCCAAAAGATAAATTCATTTAATATTCACCGAGTCTTTACCACAATCTCAAAAATACAGCAGATAAATCATCCTCTCTGTGCACAATGCAGGGAAGAGTGATTTGCTCAAAGCTGCCTGATTGACCGACTCTGGCTCCAGGTCCTGCCTTCCTAAATCGTAGGGGCCCTTTGAGCTGCATCACCCACCCTAAGGAATTACAAACATTGGATTCCTTGAAAGAGCCGCATTGCTTAAAAGCACTACATCTGCACTTCATTATGATTTTGAAGGCATAAAAACTGTTCTAATTTGGAAAGCTTTTTGATAGGTGAACTATGATGTTTCTGACTTACTTGCGCATTTGAGCTTATGTATAGTTTTTCAAGTCTTTTTTATTCAATGATACTTGAAAGTGGTGTCTATTAAACAATCTTTTAAAAGTAACCTACTTGTCTTCTAATAGATGAAATCAACAGATTCAGCCTCAGTATCTTGTTCTATTATTGTATATTGTCTATTTTCTTGCACATGGTCTACATATGCTAAACACATGTGAGAAAAACATGAAATGTACACATTTCATTGTTTATAAATTTACATCAAAATATTAAACACCAGCTAATTATATGCATGCTAATGCATTTACAGCAAAATGAAGTAATATTCAAAATTTGCCTTGAAATGCATCAAAAATATAGCATAGTTTAATAAATGGCTAGAAAAATAACAGATAGTCATGTGACAAAGGAAATACTTTGTAAGTTTTCTTAGTGGAAGCTAGGTGGTGTATATTAAGGTGTTAAATTATTCCGGTATTAAAATTATTTCAATTTTGCCATATTTGAACATTTACATGATAAATTGCTGTGAGAAACATGATTTCTTATTTGATATGGCCTTGGTTTATTTTCTAGGACTAGCTAAAAGAAAAAGCATCATTGGATATTTCTGTTAGCATGCTAGTTTCATTGCAATGGGATCAGAGCACAGATTAAGTGCAGGCTGGATGCAGTGGTTCATGCCTGCAATCTTAGCAATTTGGGAAGCTGAGGCAGGGGGATCGCTTGAGTCCAGAAGTTCAAGACCAGCCTGGGTAACATGGTGAAAACCTGTTTATATATATAAAAAATTTCCAAAAATTAGCCAGGCATGGTGGTACACGCATGTAGTCCCAGTTACTCAGGAGGCTGAGGCAGGAGGATCACCTGAGACGAGGGAAGTTGAGGCGGTGGTGAGCTATGATTGCACCACTGCACTCCCACCTGGGTGACAAAGTAAGACCCTATCTCCAAAATAAATAAAAAATAAATAAATTCACACCTCTACAAAGAAATGCAGACCAATACAAACAATACAATTTTCCATGTTGAATAAGTTTATGTAGTTTTAGTATCAAACAGTGCATACCTTCACATGTTGGGAGAGAACCTTCAAACTGCAACTGGGAACTGAGCTTGCAGGTCAGAGTGTCGGTCCCCACCAAGGTGTACCCGGGGTGGCACTGGTACTTCACAAAATCTCCTAGAAGAGTCAATACAACAAACCAGGAATTTGTGTGTGACCTTCTGAGCGTGTGAGGGTGTTACACATATCAGACTACTTAATGAATTAAACCAAGTTGCAAATCTTTTTAGAAACTGTGTCTGTATTTATTTTTAGTCTTTTAAAAGTAGTACCATTTTAAGTTCTTAATTTATAAAGATGCTCTATTAAGCTTAGCCGATATTAGTACTGAAATGATGGGCCAGCTTTTCTTCCTTGACTGATGCATTCACATTGGTTCCCCTTCCCCAGTGATTGCAGATGGAAAAATTAAAAAAAAAAAAAAACAAAGGAAAACAGATGCTATGGTTTAAGCAAGATTGTAGAATCGAATGGCTTTACAGCATCCATGGAGACTCATCTCTGACCTTGGCCTACTTAGCACAACATTCCAATTAACTAAGCCAGGGTGAGAACAGCAGAAATCGGGTCACATGGTTTGACCAGTGGTCTGAAACACAGGGCAGAGTTTTACAATTGGGGCTGAAAAATCCTGGGTTACAATAATTATACTATAAACATATGCCATCACTGCCTTCTCAGTATGACCAGAAGAGTATTTAATAAATTAGATCATTAATATAAAATGATAAAGCAGAAATCCTAAATATCATCACCAAATATTTTCTCTTATTATATCCCAGTTTCAAGGAAATGCTAATGTTATGTAATCATCCTTTTAGCCACGAATGATTAAGATTTTTCTCAAGTGCATGAATGCGTCCCCCTAACCAAATGCAGATATCTGCCCAAGTCTGTCTAGCAAATACGATTAGCAAATGTCGTAGAGGAAAAAAATGTTCAAACTGACATCAAAATTCAAATGGCAAAACAAAAAAAAATCATGGTAACGAAGAAGGACAGACATTTTCTATTTGACACATGACCTCTGCATAAGTTCTCAGCAATACTTTAAGGACAGTTTGCTTTTTGTTTTTGTTTTTGTTTCTCTGACAAATTACTCATTAACTTGTCTGAGTAATGATTACAATGAGAAGTGGGTGTAAAAAAATGTCATGTTGAGTTCATGGTATTGTAATGAAGAAAATATTACCTATTTCGAAATCATCATCCTCAGTAAGCATTTCTGCCTGTGGAACCGCTGGGGGAGGTTGACATTTCTTGAGCTGAAATGCTAAATGATTAATGGAAAGAATAATAATAATTGCAATTACACTTGCTGAATAAAACACAACTATTACAAAAATTCACCTGACAGTTGTTATAATGCTTAAGTATGCTGACTGAAATGTCTATATTCATGAATCATAGTTTTATAAAATTCCCAAGCTTCAAATGTTCATATTATTATTTAATGCCAAAAAATAGTTAAAGCCCAAGGAAAAAAGTATACAATTATTTTTTAAAGTATAGCATTTAAAGAAACACACTTTACAGATGTTTGGAATTTTGCAAGAAGAATGACTCAACAGTCAACCTGGCTCCCTGTCCATGTTTAGATTTGCTAACATTTGCCCTGTCCCTTGTCCCGAGGAATTCTGTGGGTGGCAGTGTTCGTGAGAGATAAGCGATTGATTGATAGATGTTCTGCATACCATTTAGAGTGCATTCCCAGGATTATTGGAGGTTTGCTTTCACACCATTTATAGTTACATGACATTTGCTATAACATCTTTTCTTGAGACAGGGATGAGTAAATCTATAAAAGGTACCAAATCTCTTTCAATGGTCTTCATCGCAGAGCTTCACTTAGGATACATGTATCTTGGAATAAATCCAAGCTTGATATGATGTGAAAGAATAAAGATATCATTAAACAAAAAAAGGACCACAGGAAACAGTGGCCTCCAATGCAAGAGAATCATATACGCCCTCAGCTGAGTCAAGAAACTTCAGCAGGAAACACCACATGGAATTCTCAGTCTTAATTACTGGAGTGAAAAATCAACTGACCGTGGAAATTGAGGACAAAGAAGCCTCCATTTGAAAAGTCGCTGTGGAACTTGAGCAAGACTTGGTTGGTGGAACTATATGCCGTTTCGAGGGCTGTGTTGCCACTGAAAACTCCCAGCTGGGGTGAGTTCTGATCGGGACCGTCCCTAGAAAGACAGAAAGAGGTGGCTGTCTAAGTATATTTACTTCTGAGTGAGATTAATGGAAACTTTGGCTAATGAATTGATTTTTTTTATAAAAGCAATAAAACATATCCACTCTCTGGATACTGTGTTTGTAAACATCAAGATGTTGAATTTCCACAAAGTTGAGGAACTCTCCAGTCTCTGTCTTTCATTAGTGTTCAGCAGGCGCTCGGCACTGGTCAAATGTCAACAGCAGCACGCCTTTCCTCATCCATGTTGTGTGATTTTTGTCATTGTTTCATCAAGCATATAGGGAGTTTTGTAAGCACTCTTTCTTTTACCAGAAAGAGGTAAAATTGGCCAGTCACGGTGGCTCTCACCTTGAATCCCAGCATTTTGGGAGGCCAAGGTGGACAGATCACCTGAGGTCAGGAGTTCAAAACCAGCCGGTCTTCTGCTTCTACTTGCCCTGGCCACTGGCTTCTGCTCCTGCTTCCACTGTGGGCTCCGACAAGAGTGCAGCCACACCACACACAACATGCACACACACATAACATACACACCACACACACAGACACCACACACACAAACACACATATAAGCCACACACAGACATACACAAGCCACACACACCACACATACACACCCATAGAGACACACATCACACAGATATACCCCACACACACCCACAAACACACATCCTCTACACACACACAGATACAGACACACAGACACAATTTTGCCTATTTCTACCATGCCGCAAAACCCACATGTACTATGTGAAATTGATTCCCTATATCTCTGGATTTCGTTGAATTTCTTCTCTAGTATCTAAGAAGTTTATTCTAAATATGTGCCCTGTATATAAATGGCATATGTATGCTAAGTCAGAATTGTTTACCACGATTACAGATATTTTGACTTGAGAGGTTCTCATACCAAACAGCAATGTAATCGTTCACAGCTTCCGTCTGTAACAGGGTGAAGTTGATGTAAACTCCGTGCCCGGGAGGCACCGTGATGAGCCAAATGCAGTCTTTCAGGATCGGATACTCATCAGGAAAGCCAGGGGAGTAGATGGTGCCATTCTGAGAAGTTACATTGTACCCACAAGGGGCTGCGAAGGAAGCCAAGAAAAAAAAAATGCCATACAGCTGATTTTAGAAAGTAGAAAGCTAAATATTTGACTCCAAAGTACCTTAGCCAACATTTTTCCTGAAGGGAAGTAAGTGAGAAATATTTCTGATGACTGTTTTGTCAAAATTACTCTCCTAAAATTTGAAGACCTTAGAAGAATTATATGTCTAAGCTAAGTTATCTCAGTTTTATTTAATATATTCTCCATATCTTCAAAATTCCTTTAGGACAAATTTATTCTTCTACAACTCAAATAAAATCCTTAGTTATCACCTGTGACCTGCTGATAACCCATTCGAGTGTCCAGCACAATGAATTATGGGGAAAGTATTCATAACTATGTAACTGCTTTTTCTAACTCACACCGCTAGACCCTATTTACAAGTCATCTGAAATAGTTTTATCTAAGTCTATTTGCCTTAAAACAAAAACATTATCAATTCTTTACTTATCTTACTTCTTTGGATATACACCTGAAGAAGTAAGATAATGTAATGTAAGATTATGTGAGTGATGTTTTACGGAAGCATTTCCAGTTTTTACAAGTGTTCAACAACTTGAAGAACTACCACAATACCCAATTTATTTTCATTTTTGTTAAGAAATGTATATTTATTATTTTAATGGTAATTATTTTATTTATGGAAAACGACAAGTCCAAGCACTAATGGAATAACCTGAAATATAGTCTTTAATTCAAACATAGTGCATCAAAGTCATAAAACTTTGAACTTTGAAATCAAACCAACAGCTAAGAGGTGTGAGATGAGTGTTCACAACTCTCTTGAACCTTGAAGGGCTGCCAAAGATGGTATAGAATTTAGGTGGAGGAAAAAGGCCCAAATACACAAACAGATAAACAAAAGAAAAGTTTAATAACAAGTGAGAATATACCGTGAGGCAGGATATGATACATTGCTGAACCACTGAACCGCACAGATGTGTATTGATTTGAAAAGAACATTGGATTGAACCTGACTGGAGATTTGGATCCTTTCATCAGAAGAAAGGACTATATGTAGAGACTATTTTAAAAGTTTTACAGCATCATTATTACTAAGTGAGGTCTGGAGTCACACAAACCTGGATTTGCGAGCTGGAGAAGCAAATTACCCCTGGGAGCCTCCATTTCTGTAAATTCTATGAGGTCAGGGTCTGGGACACTCCTGAAGCTTGTCATCTGTAACATGGGACCATACGCCGGGCACGGTGGCTCACTCCTGTAATCCCAGCAGTTTGGGAAACTGAGGGGGGTGGATCACCTTAGGTCGGGAGTTCAAGACCAGCCTGCCTAACATGATGAAACCCCAACTCTACTAAAAATACAAAAATTAGCCAGGCGTGGTGGTGCACACCTGTAATCCCAGGTACTTGCGGGGCTGAGGCAGGAGAATTGCTTCAATCTGGGAGGTGGAGGGTGCAGTAAGCCAAGATTGTGCCATTGCACTCCAGCCTGGGTGACGGAGAGAGTCTCTGTCTCTAATAATAATTAATAATAATAATAATGGGACTATAAACCACGCTGTCCCCATAACAAGCTACTTTGGTCTCCTGTTGGCAGTGCACTTTTCCTCCCTCCAGATGTCGAGGGAGTGTTCACATGCCTTTCTTCTATTTTCTGCCAAGGCAAATTTGTCTCTTCCTTCAAAACTCAACGCCTTGTCACCGCCTTCTTAAAGTCTTTCCTGGTTGCTCTGGCTCTAGAGGTCCAGCATCTGCTCACAGACCACACAGCTCCCACGAGACTGTCAGCCTCTAGGAGACATGATCTGCGTCTCCTCCTTCCACCCCAGCCGCTACCTCCTTTCATCAGTCCCTATTGTCTAGCTCGGATCGTGATAAACAAATTGATGAATTGATGAATTAGAGAATAACCAGAAAGCACTTTAATAGTAAACTCATAAAACCAATTAGGCTGAAACCCTTTACGAGTGACTCCATGCTATTAATTTAGTGTGGACTTACAATGCTAAGGTTTCCCTTTTGCATTTCTGCTTTTCTAGTTGAATCTTGAAGTTATCTAACCACATTATAGATAGTAGCATCCTTCCTGTTGGGAAAACAAAACAAAAAGCCATCGTTCCCACGTCTTAAAGGGCAAAAGAAATGAGGTGGTGATTTTCTTGGTAGAACACATTCCTGATTCCAATATTCTTTATGCCACTGAATAGCTCTATGACATTGAGCAAGTCAGTGATTCTTGCCATGATTTATCTATGAAATCCAAATAACAAATCTTTTCAATCACTCCCTCAACAAGTATCTACTGAGAGTGTATTATGTACCAGAAAGGGTGCTTGGGGCTGGAGACGCCATAGCGAACCGTGGAGACCCTGTTGCTGCCTTTGTAAAAAGCTTACTGAACAGTGATGAAAAGAGATATTAAGCAAACACTACAGAAGTTTAAAATTCAACGGGTGTAAGTGCTGTGAAGGAAAAGAAGAGACGCTCATCATCACATAAGATAATAACATTCTATCCGTGAGCACACAAAATTCTCTCAAAGCAAAATCCTGTTGCCCTCCCACTGGGTAGTCTAGAGATGAAAAAAAAGACGACCTTAAAAAAACTGGAGTCGAAATTTCCCCTCTCCTTTTCCTTGGCCTGATCTTTATCTAGTTCCAGAAAGTCTTTAGCCTCCCTGGAGTGGCATCAAAGGCATGCTTGCATTTCCCCAAGTGGTGGGTCTCACTGAGCTCCGCAGAGACGCGGGCCTGTGATCTGCCTCCGCAGGAAGCGTGCGTGTCTCGGCAGGAAGCGCATCCCCCCTGCCTTCCTTTCCCTGGAGGCGGGCTTCAAAGTGGAGTCTGGAGTGAGATGAAGGAGGAAGCTCTGCGTGGAACACAGCAGGTACCTCCCAGCTCCTCACCTGTCTGCCTGGGAGACTCTGGTCCGAGCCTGACCAGGAAGACAAGCAGCTGACCATGGCATCAGCAACTGAAAGAGATGGAGAGGCCACACTCCCTCCAGTCTCGGGAGCCATGGGGTAAAGAGACGCACACGCATTTCCGTGCTCATGAATACCCCGATGTGCACGTGGGAGACAGCATTGCGGTGCAAGGCGGTGGAGGAGGGAATTGCTGAAGCTGTTTGCTCATGTATTTTTCCAGAGAATAAGCACATAAAGATAACAAAGCAGCATATTTTGATCCAATTCTAGAGCCAGCAGTCGCTGTGTTCAAAGTGATGGCGGTGATGTCTAACTTGAATGTCATGCCCAATGGCAAACTAGCCCAGGTACCCTGGCGCCACTGACCTCCCCCACAGCACCGCTCTCTACCATTGCCTCAAATACCACCGAGGCTTCCCTTCGTTAATTGATATCCCTGAGAAATGGGATGGGGGGACTTTTGGTGGTTCACACACACAAAAGTGATGGGTATATGTGACTGACTCCTGCTCAGGTGTGAAGCCAGAGCTAGAAGATACCAGAAAATCAACTGGTGGGCTGGCACACATCGGCAAAGGAGGGCGGAGGTACAAGGAAACATCTCTTTATTGTGCTACCTTTTCCTCTCTTTATGCAATGTGACTTTCTGTGAAGAGAGATGGACAGGGCATATTAAGTGATGTTACATCAAATTAAAATTAAAACAGGCTGGCTGTGTGTGACTCATAGCTATAATTTCAGCACTTTGGTAGGCTGAGGCAGGAGGATCATTTGAGCCCAGGAGTTCGAGACTAGTCTGGGCAATACAGGGGGATCCCATCTATTAAAAAAAAAAACAATAATTTTTTTTTTTAAATTAGTCATGCATGGGAGCACATGCCTATAGTCCCAGCCACTTGGGAGGCTGAAGTGGGAGGACTGCTTGAGCCTGGCAGGTCAATGCTACAGTGAGCGGTGATTGCACTACTGCACTCCAGCCTGGGCAACAGACTGAGACCCCATCTCAAATAAATAAAGTAAAAACAAAATAATTTAAATTTTAAAACCTTGAATGTTTGCTAAGAGGCTTATCATTTATAGATGGTTTTCTCTAGAATTATGTTAAGTTTTTTGCCTAAACATTAAGAATATGAAAGAAATTCCATATTAAAAAGCTAATAAATATACTTGGCATAAATATTAATATAAAATATAGTAAATATGTTATAATAAATATAAATATATATGTAAATATTTATTAATATAAAAATATCCTGACTCTTAATATATCCAGATACTGAAAGCTTAATCTCCCCTACCGTGTAGGGCACCAGAGTTATTTCTGCCATCATTTTTCTTCCTTCTCTTACTCTGGTTTCCTTAGAGATATTTTCAGATAAGAAGCCAGAATGCACTCTGTCTTGGAAATTGTCGTTTGGTAATGGAGATTTTAAAAACTGTATTTGTGAATGTAAGTAAGAAAAATAAAGAGACAGAGTTGCATTCTTTACAGTTATTTTTATTCTCTATTACTGGGAAAGATTATTTTCTGTATTTACCAATCAACTTGGTAAGTCTTAATTTCAAAAAATATGTATGTAATAATACATTGTTTAGCTGGTTGCATTTCTCATGTCAATTTTGCAATAAAATTGTTTTCTGCTTACAAAATCTGTCAAATTCAAAGAAGCTGCTAACATACCTATCACAACATATTACTTACACTAATAATTATCTCCATCTATGCAGTTCCCCACTATACACATACTAATGCATTTAAGTCAAGTTTGTTATGATAGTGTTTAAGATTTTTTTGATACCTAAAAGTATACTTTTATGCATAAACATTTCAGTTTCTTAAACATATTTTAACAATTATAACCCCAATTTTTTTTTTTCTTTTTTTTGAGATGGAGTTTTGCTCATGTCACCCAGGTTGGAGTGCAATGGTGCTATCTTGGCTCACTGCAACCTCCACCTTCCGGGTTCAAGCGATTCTCCTGACTCAGCCTCCCAGGTAGCTGGGTGCCCGCCACCACGCCTGGCTAATTTTTGTATTTTTAGTAGAGTTGGGGCTTTGCCATGTTGGCCAGGCTGTTCTCAAACTCCTGACCTCAAGTGATCCACCCACCTCGGTCTCCCAAAGTGTTGGGATTACAGGCGTGAGCCACTGCACCCGGCCTCTATAACCTTTTTTTTTTTTTTTAACTGAGACTTCTGTGTAATTATGTTACTGACAGAAAAATAATGTCTTGAATTTCTCAGGTAACTTTCAGAGACATTTTCTTTCATTTGTTTATTTTCATAGATATCATACTTTCAGATCACAGTTTTTCAGATAAATTTATACTGTATTAATTTCACGTAATAGATTCTTATGTAGCTTAATATGTATTTTCAGTATGTACATACAAATTGATTTCATATATACTTGTGAAGACTGATGCCTTAGGATTTAGAATTATTTCATTAATTATCGAAACTGGTCAATTTTTAATAAAGACATCGAGAAGTTGTTTAAAGTATCTCCATTTTTTCTGAAGTTCTTTCGAAGTCTACAGGGCTGGACCTTTGAAGATGGTTTTTCAGTACACTTGACCTATATAGCAACCATTGATCCGAAATGATAAACCACTGTCAATTAATAAAATACATGTTACATGAAGATACTGGGTTGTCAGCAGTGTTTACTGCTGTCTCTGGGGAAGACTTAAGTGCCATATAACCGTACCCAATAGGCATCTGAACAGCCTCCTCATTCTTATGAATCAATGACTTCTTTAAGAAATATAAACTTTCACAAGTAAAGCACCTTTTGTGTTAAATAACAGCTTTTTTAATATGAAAAGGGTATTAAATACACATTAGATGGTTCTTAGAAAATCCTTTATATAGGTCCTCTAATTTCTTTCAATATTTATGATCAACTTTTACATGAATCCTGTGTTTCAGTTTTTTAATTTGGTTTATGAGTATTGGTAAAAATAGAAATATAATAGTACAAATGCTTGTTTAGTAAAGAACTTGGCATGGACCAGAGAGATCTGGCCTCTGCGCTCACTCCTGGGAGGGGTCTTTGTGGAGTATGTAATTGGTCCGATCTAGCAGTGCCAGGTGGGAGCTGGTTACACCAGAAAAACCAACCATGTAGCTTAGGCTGGGGCATGTGGGGCACAGCTGTCTACCTGGAGGCCAAGATCAGCCATTGGACATTCAATCCCTCAGTCCTGCCTACAAAGCAGAGCCCCACTAGAAACCTCAAAACTCAGACCCGAAGAGGTGACCAGGGTGATGGTCTTCTGCCTGTGGTCACATGGGGTTTCTGAGAGAGCGAGACATCCTCCTGGACTCGGCCACACGTGTCTTTTCCCTGGAAGATACTGACATATCCCCTCCCTGTTAAAACCATAACGACAAGCATGACAGTGTTAGAGATATCTCTGAGTTCTTCTAATGGAGAATGAAGCCTCAGGCTGGTTTTGGGAGTCTCAAGGGCTTTAGGCTTTCAACTCATCCAGAGTTTAGCTACTTGTGGATGGTGTTATACACCATGTTAGAATTAGGAAAGGTGGCATCACTTTAAATTCTATCAAAAAAGGTAGATTTTGTTATTTTCACACTGACAAAATAATTCTAAGCCAGAGCAGTTATTTCCATATTGAAAAACTAAGCTTGAGAAAGCAATAAAATCAAATTAGATACTTAATTGTAGTTTTTTAATATCAAGCCAGAGAGTCTACCATTTACATATGAATTCAAAGTCTTCACACCAAACTTGCAAATAAGAGGTTTCAATCCTGATAATTTCAAAGGAATTTATACATATATATGAGTTTCTAGAATGGAAAGTAGACTTAAAGGTTTAAAAAATGTTTTAATGAAAAATAGCCCAGATAGGTTACTGCTATCCTTATTTTATAAAATTAATTTTAAGTGCTATTTTATATGTAATTAAATAAATATTAGATTAAGATAAAATACTTTTAAAATATGGTGAAATAATTGTTTGCAGTTATTTTTTATTTTATTTTATTTATTTATTTATTTATTTGAGACGGAGTCTCGCTCTGTCGCCCAGGCTGGAGTGCAGTGGCGTAATCTCGGCTCACTGCAACCTCAGCCTCCCGGGTTCACGCCATTCTCCTGCCTCATACTCCTGACTAGCTGGGACTACAGGCGCCCGCCACCACGCCTGGCTAATTTTTTTGTATTTTTAGTAGAGATGGGGTTTCACCGTGTTAGCCAGGATGGTCTCAAACTCCTGACCTCGTGACCTATCTGCCTTGGCCTCCCAAAGTGTGTTTGTAATTATTTTTATAATAATATAGAATAGATAAATATGGGTAAAAACTGTGATTTAAAAAGTCTATTGATGTGCTTCTTTTACTTCTTCAGTAGAAATTAAAGCACGGCCAGATGTCTTTCCCTTTTCCCCACAGGATATAAGTGTTTAGTATTTCAAAGGTCCACGGAATTGGTAATTTCATTATTTTTTCATTCAAAGGCCCTGTATGCATAGTGTTAGAATATCGGGTTTACAGTCAATTTTCTATTACATATGCATTCTTCCTAAACATCGTATGGATCTATTATTTTAATTTGATATTGAAAAAATGTCAAAGTCATCATAAAAATTAGGCAGTCACACAGAAGCATTAAAGTCAGGATTCCTGCTCAGGAAAGGACAGCTAAAAAACCAGGTCTTCTGTTGCACCATTGAATAAGAACTTTCCTCCAACCTCTCCCGAGAGCCCCTCCTCCTACACTATTAGACCACTCTACTGTTTTCTCCTAAGACTGCATCTATACTGCACTTTTTCTGACACTGTTTCTTCTACCTGGAGTGTTCCACCTCCAAGTAGCAAAATGCTATGTACCTTTCAAGGCCCACTACAAAAATGAGTTCATTTTTCTGAAATGCAAAAGCAATATACAATTATTGTAAAAGCTAAACAAAAATAAATACCAAAGATCAAATTAATAAGTACCCTTTTTCCCTCTGGTCCGACAATTTGATATAACCACTGTAAAGCTGTACGCTGCTGACTTCACGGAGATTTCCCTGATGGCTTGCCAAGCCTGTGCCATCTCCTTACCTGCAGCTGAGTATAACATTCCTCTTGTGTTTACTATTTTGCTATCCTTATAATTTCCTTGGCAACAAGGGTTTCTTTTCCACTTTTAACTTACTAGTATATGACATATTCCTTAAATATTAAGTAGAGTGAGTAAAACATAATAGATTCTCAATGAATATTTATTGAATACATTAATACATTATTGGATATGTTCATTTAATATTTAATGTGCTATTATGCCCATGAAACATTAAATTGCCCCCAAGCGAAATGATGAACTTACCATCACATCTTGGAAAAGGGTAGTTCCAGTTTCTGTTGATCCCATGCTGACAAGTGAGCACAGGATGGCCTATTAGAATGTACCCAGGATAACACTCGAAAGATATTGATTGCCCCACACTGTAATCCGAGTTGATCATGTACCCATTCTGAAATGGGGGTGGATCTGGACAGTTCTGTAATTCATAGGCTGAAAGAAACAAATAGACAAAATAAAGCGTATATTTGAGAGGTTAAATTACTCCAGAATTTGAAGGAGGAGTGTCATCATATGTAGCTGCTTAAGATGAAGTTGTTGGATATAAGTTTAATAATGTATATTTTCTAAGGAGTCAGTTGCCATCCAGTCCAACTGGATGTTATTAGTAGTAGTAGAATTATAACCATATGCATTTAATAAAATAGTGTGCTCTTTAAAAGGAATGTAGCACATACCAAAAATAAATTTGATAATCTTTACTATGGAAAAAAGGCATATGATGTAAATTATTTAAGAAAGTAATACAGGCCAGGCGTGGTGGCTCACACCTGTAATCCCAGCACTTTGGGAGGCCGAGGCGGGTGAATCATGAGGTCAGGAGATCAAGACCACGCTGGCTAACATGGTGAAACCCTGTCTCTACTAAAAATACAGAAAGTTAGCTGGGTGCGGTGGCGGGCACCTGTAGTCCCAGCTACTCAGGAGACTGAGGCAGAAGAATGGCATGAACCCCGGAGGCGGAGGTTGCAGTGAGCTGAGATCGCGCCACTGCACTCCAGCCAGACTCTGTTCCCCCACCCCTCCCCCCCAAAAAAAGTAATACAAATAATAATAAAAGGGGCCCACAAAGAATGTTGGGTGAACATGTACCTAATAATTCCATTTTAAACAGGAAATATACTACCAGTCTAAGTACTCCTGACTGGGAAATATGTCATTGTTTTGTTTAACTGTTTAATATAAATATAATAGGAAAATCCATTCCAGTCTCTTTAGTCTTTTTCTAAAAACAAAAACAAAAAAAAAACAAAAAAACTGTATAATCCCTAAGCTGGCGACTACTGTCAGTACAATTTTTTATAACATGATGTATTGTGTTTTATCATTCTGTCTTTTATGTTCCCTAGAATAAACTCTAGGTAAGACAAGAGATAATCAATGTCTGCAGTCTGTGTGGTTTAAACATTTACTCATTAATTAGTAAGAAGTAACTAATCCATAAATTAGGTGTCATCTGATACCGTAATCTTAAAGCTAAATGAGCCATCGTGCAGACTCCTCTCGCCCACTCTGTTGAAGACGGTGTGAGTACTCGAAGCAGCAGAAGCCCTCTCTAGCATCTTTGAATGTTTAGGCACAGCTTTATCCATAAAGGTAGTTCCCATTAGACTGGGAACCTGCTCCTAATACAGCAGCAAAACCATACTGTGTAGCACCAGTTCTGGGAGAACCTCCTCCCTGTCATGTAATTCTGCTGAAACCCACCCTCAGTGCCAGGCAACACAATGAGTTTTTAAAGAGCATGAGGTCACCGGTCATTGTCCTCACAATCAACTGAAAATCAAGTCATAAAATAAAGTCTTCGAGCTTCTGCAGAGGGGCTTTTCCTGTGGAGAATGAAGTGAAATGGAAATTTCAATTTTATATGTAAATTCCTTAACCATTGACAATATTGGAGTGAGCCTGTAGCTTTGAAACTTGTAAATAAATGCTGGAAAATCAAACAATATATTATGATGGCAGGTGTTTCCCAGAATTCTATAATTTTTTGTTTCTGTGTTCAGGACCTTGAAAAAGTAGAGGTGGGCAGGAAAAAAGACAGGACGGGGCAGAGGGGCCACCAGATGGGGGATGGGAACACAGAGGGCATGATGTGGGTTTACTCAGAGATTAGATTTAAGAGACAGGTAAGGCTCAGAATATGAATCAGTCTGTGTTTTATATTAAAGCAATTGGATATCACCATAAAGATTAAGTGAGAACATATGGAAGATAGCAACCAGGCAATGTATGATGTGGGCCTGCACCGTGACCTTGGCGTTCGCAAGATTAATGTAAGTGCTGTTTGGAGTTTGTCTTCATTAACATTTGCCAAATATTAAGCATTCCATGGAGCCATGAGGTTTCATTATCATCCATAGCTTTTTCCTATTTAATAAACTAATGAAATGGCATCGTTTCCTCTTTAAAATAGCAATATACAGGCTGGGCTCGGTGGCTCACGCTTGTAATCCCAGCATTTTGGGAGACCAAGGTGGGCGGATCACGAGGTCAAGAAATCGAGACCAGCCTGACTAACATGGTAAAACCCCGTCTCTATTAAAAATACAAAACTTAGCCAGGAGTGGTGATTGGGCACCTGTAATTCCAGTTACTTGGGAGGCTGAGGCAGGAGAATCTCTTAAACCCAGGAGGCGAAGGTTGCAGTGAGCCGAGGTCACGCTACTGCACTCCAGCCTGGCAACAGAGTGAGACTCCATCTCAAATAAATAAATAACAATATGCAATGCTAGTGAGTCATTTGAGTAACTAAATGATGGCAACATTATTTGCCACAACTGTTTGGGAAAGTCATTGGAATAAAGCCATAAAAAATCAATTATAACATTAAACCTAGTAATACATTTACAGAAATCTCTATTATGAGCATGATTTCCAAGAAGGAAAAGGTAAATGTTTCAAGATGTTCATTGCAGCATTATTTACACTACAGAAATCCAAATGACTAAACAACAACAACAAAAAAAAAAAAATAGGGAGAGACTCATAAATGCCAGCGATTAAATGTCATATCATTCAATAGTCACAGATTGTAGAGATTTCTGTGTATTTATTTATATTTTCAATATTATAAGTATACTGTGCAGTTGACAACAGGATCCTATGGTTAAGCCCTGACTATAGTCAGCAGGTTAAAATAATCCTTTATTTCACCTTTCAGCATCCCTTGGTTTTAATTATTTTTATTTATGCAATGATATATCTCTGAACAAGAGTCAGAGAAGCAGCAGAAAAATGATTGAGAACAAGAAAAATTGAGATCAGAGGACACACAGTGGCAAAAGTATCTTGAGATAATTCCTGGCATTGGCTCCCCCACGGACGGGAACTGGGAAGAACACGACGTGAGACAAATTCCTCCCAGAGTGGGAGAGGAGGAAACTTCATCTGGGGGGAAGCACTGAGCAGCCTCTGAAACCCAGAACCCCACTGGATTATGTTGCTCATTACTTACAGGGCCTTGGGGGCTCCCTAAGAGCTCCAGACATCACCTCTTGTACCTACTATCTAAAGATGTAAAGGGCCGGGAGCAGTGGCTCATGCCTGTGATCCCAGCTACTAGGGAGGCTGGGGCAGGAGGATTGCTTAAGACCAGGAGTTAAAGACTGCAGTGAGCTATGATCATACCACTGCACTCCAGCCTGGGTGACAGAGCAAGATCTTCTCTCTTAAAAAGCAAACAAACAAACAAACAAAAAACAGATGCAAAGGAGTATTGCCTAATTAACAAGATCAGGCTGAATATCAAGTAATTTATGTGATAAAACTTAATAAACTGTCATAAGATTCAAATAAAATTATTACATTTAATTTATAATACACCTAAACATTATAGAGAATTACCTGTATTTTAGGTTGGTGTGAATGTAATTGCAGTTTTTGCCATACTTTCAATGACAAAAACCTCGATTACCTTTACATAAACCTAATATATATTGATAATATGAAATTAAAAATAGTTATTGAAAATGAGTATTCTGATTAACTCAATGCTATCTTTTGACATGTAGTCTTTAGAACTCAGTATTTACAAGCTTTATTTACAGAAAATCAAGGATAAATTATGAATTTTAGAATGAATGTTTTTACCCCATAAATGTATACAATTATAATTTGCCAATTAAAAATGATATTACTTTAAAAAGATGTAATTACAAATAAAAAAAGGAATGAATGTTCCAGTGCTGCTTTTTGGTAAAGCTACATTATACCATGGAACTACTGAGTGGATACACTCTATAAGGATGTACTATAGATCAATAAACCTTATAAGCACAATTGCTATTAATGAAATTTATGAAAGAAAAAATGTTTGTAACTCACAATTTTGTGAAAATGGAATGTGCAGTTGACATGGTATGGCTGTGTCCCCACCCAAATCTCAACTTGAATTGTATCTCCAGAATTCCCACATGTTGTGAATGTGGCAAGGACCCAAGGGGAGGTAACTGCATCATAGGGGCCGATCTATCTCATGCTATTCTCATGATAGTGAATAAGTCTCACGAGAGCTGATGGTTTTATCAGGGGTTTCCACTTTTTCTTCTTTCTCATTTTCTTTTGCCACCGCCATGTAAGAAGTGCCTTTCACCTCCCACCATGATTCTGAGACCCCCGCTGCCCCATCCAGCCATGTGGAACTGTAAGTCAATTCAACCTCTTTTTCTTCCCAGTCTTGGGTATGTCTTTATCAGCAGCGTGAAAACGGACTAATATAACAGTCTACCATACAGTAGCTACATTATATAGAATAGTGTTTCTCAGTTGTTTTTGTGTCTGAAAAGTAGAATATTGGACTGTTAGAATCTTTTACATTGTTCTTGGCTTCAAGGAAAAAGTTCTGCAGGTGTTCGAAGGAAGAATATTCAAATCCCTCTGAAACAATTATGTCTTAAAGGACATAGCTCAAAGGCTAGAGTGGCATGTCCCTCGTTATTGATTGTTTTTGTTGTTATCACCTATTTGAAAAACTAGATGCTTAGAAATCTATGCTAATAAATGTAGGGACAGGGAACATTAAAACAGAAAGCCAGGCCAAATCAGCATCTCTCTCTTTTCTGTGACACGCACACCCCTCATCTGCATTCCCCCATCGTGCAGCTCCCTGGGCCAACTTGTCAAACGCACAGCAAGGCCACTGGTGCCTCTGCCAGGGCCCACTCCACGCTGAAGTCCACAAAAACAGCCTTTTCTTGAAAGCCAGTGCCAAATGGCCTAGAAAACATCCACAGTGCATGGAATGCCTCCTCGTAATATTGCTATTTGGACCTAAAATTGCTTTAGAGACCCATGCTCACAAAAAAAGAATGAATAATTCCACACTGAGTTTCAACTATCAACACATTTCCTTCTTTATTATTCTCTTTTAGGATGAAATCAGCAATTCATTTCTCATTCTTGTTTGACTTTAAATGTAATAAACTCTTGGAAAAATGAGTCCTCCTATACACCAAATATGAATGCTAATAAAACCTTATGGAAAAAAAACAAAAACGAAAACATGAAAAGCTGATTTCTAGTTTCTAGAGGAGAAGCAAATAAAACTGATTCAATACAACCTAATCTTCATTAGAAGATTTCATCCACGAATTAGCAGTGCCTTGGAAGTATACAAGCCTCAACTATCACAATACAATATTAACAAGTTAATGGCTCATAGGTACTCCTGGTGAACCTTCACTTAAAACAGTGTTTAACAGAGACGCACACATTTGCACAAAGGAGTGTTAATAATATGTAAAGCAATGCATTTCCTTAGTTTGTCTGTGTAGTCTGTTGAGTAATTTAAGAAGTACAATTAAGTTCTTTTTTGGGATATGTAAAACCAGTGTTGAAAGCTCTAGCCCTCTTCTGCTCATGAAATTAACCTCTATGACAAACACAAAAATAGGAAATTTGAAGTTGCATTTAATGATTCCAAGCCCAATGGCTGTGGGCTACTCTAACTGTTGAAAAAAATTGTTTTTTTTTTTCTTTTCTTAATGACAGCAAAACAATTATCCTGTGTGGGTGGGGGAAGCAGATTAGCCTGTGTGGGCAGCACAGTGATTTTTATCATTCATTTACTGAGTGAAATAAAGATTATATATTGACAGTGTACTCTGTTATAAATGCTAGTTATAAATGGAAACTAGAAATGGGTCTTACTCTTGTGAATTTAGGCAAACAAATTAAAGCATAGATGATTGTATAAAAGAATTGTAAGTTGCATAAATTATTACTAAAAATATAAACAGTGGATTGAAACAAAGAAAATATAAAACTTGGTTAAGGTTATGCAGTAGTGGTCAAAATTGTTTTGTTGAAGAAATGACGTTTAAATTAAGATCTAAGTAGTAAAATGGTACAGATCATGAAAAGATCAAGAAAGGCAGACTTTTCAGCCAAAGGTAATAGTATGTGTTCCAAACCTAGAAAAAGTTCAGTGTCTGGGATAAGGGGAGAGTTTCAGGAGAGAGATTACCTCTGCAGTCCCGTCTCCCAAAGTGTGTGCCCTTTTTCACACTCTTGCCAACTCCTAAGTGGAGAGGAACTAGTCGTCAAATTGTTCAGACCACAGGATGTTCATTAGAACACATTTTATAAATGGACATAGACATACTATAAAAACTCAGGACCCATTTTTTCACCTGATAAACCCCATCTGCCAGTCAACATCATAATGATGACGATGATTATTCAAAGCCCATGACTCATTTCAGAATTATCTCAAGAATTTAAAATGCCAATTAGTTTCTTCTTCTATTGTAAACTATACACTAACGAAGAATATCACCCAGTAAAAGTATCAGTTACACTAATTTTTGGTCTTTGTTCCAAATGTCTTGTTAAACTGAGTACTTCACTACTTAAATATTAATATCGATATTCCCTTCAACTTTTGATATATAAAGTCATATTCTCTCTGTTCTCAAATGTCTTTTCCAAACTTGGATTCGTTGTCACACTTCACACAATAAAGTATAAAGAACTATATTAGGAATCTGAATGGAAATAACAAAAAAGAAGTCATTAAGATACTTCCTTTGTATGCTGAAAATTGATACATTTTGGAAGGATCCTGTTGCATCCTATTTAGCGTGGGTGTGATGAGTTTCATACTGCCTGTGTTGGCTTCCTGGACATGCCTCTGAAGGACTTGCAATGCATCACAGTGCCGGACTGCACAGGTGTGAGAGGGTGAAGGAGGCCTCCATCTGCTGTCAGAACCCTCATGAAGCATGGCTTTCTTGCTCTGTACCCATCATAAAAGCATTCATCCTCATAAATGGGTTTTAAACTTATAAAAAGTTTTAATTTAAGAAAGCAAGTCATCAAGCAAGAGAAAAAGAAGAAAGATCACTTCCGTGGAATTTGATAAAGAAGTTATCATCTAGGGTAAAGGGTGGTAAAAGTCATGATTATCAAACAAATTCTGATTCAGCTGAAGGACATAACTTCTGCATCCCCATACTGGGCAATTCCTAAAGACTTCTGGAGGTATTATCCATTAGTTCTATAAGAGTTGTTGTATTATCTGTCATTAAAAAGTTGAATTAAGCCCAGGTGCAGTGGTTCACGCCTGTAATTCCAGCACTTTGGGAGATCGAGGCGGGCAGATCACCTGAGATCAGGAGTTTGAAACCAGCCAGGCCAACATGTTGAAACCCCATCTCTACTAAAATTACTAAAAGTAGCCGGGCATGGTGGCGGGTGCCTGTAATCCCAGCTAGTCGGGAGGCTGAGGCAGGAGAATTGCTTGAACCCGGGAGGCAGAGCTTGCAGTGAGCCGAGATTGCACCACTGCACTCCAGCCTGGGTGACAGAGCGAGACTCCATCTCAAAAAGAGAAAAAAGTTGAATTAGAAAGAGAATCATCAACACATGAAGAAATCTACCTCGGCAGTACATACATGAGCCTTGAAGTAGTTTTGCAAAAATAGGTGAGGCACCCTGGTATGACCTGAGTTCAGCCTGGTTCTCCCAATATAGGGACTTGAATGTTCCACTTAATCCCAGGAGGCTCATTTATTCATTCATGAAAGGAGACTAAATATACCCATCTATACAAGGGCCACAGAATTAAATGGGATGATAAATGAAATGAATCACTGTTGGCATATATTAGTTCAGTAAAGCTTAGTCTTGATGGAAAGAATTGTCTAGTTTCTTTGATAAAATATTTCTCATTACTCAAGGCGAAGCCCTCGAGCTACTGCTCTGATGGACACAGACCAAGGAGGAAGAGGCCACTGCTTCTCGTGGTGGGAATTAGGGTGAATCACTCTAAGAAAATGGCATTGCTACAGAGAGTAGGGCTGTAGTTCACATCAAGGTGTTCACTGAAGACTTTGAAGCCCCGCTTGAGTCCTCAGCTTCCCTCTCAATGAAAAGATCCATCTGGGGTCACAGTAGCATCTCAGCCATGAATGGTAGTCCACAGAATTTCCCAAGTACACACATACAGAAGCTCACCAATTTCCCGTATTCATTGACCATTCTAAACTTCTGGGATAGCATATCACTCTTTCCTTATAACCAAGGATATCACCCTGGTTCTCAATTCTAAGACATATTTTCTGCCTAAATATGCTCCATTTGTTGTCTTAATTCCTAATCCCAGCACCTGTTGATGAAGCCAACCAAACTGCTGCAAAAGTTGTTGTCAGAGTTTTGGGCCTCGCTGGGACTGCAGGCTCATCCATCAGTGCTTCAGGAGGACCAGCCTGCACACGAAATGTGCTCTCTGCATTGCATGAGAGGCTTGCAGCAAGTGGAATGTGGAAATCTGAAGGGGCCTTCACCTAGGAGATGGGTCTACTGATGCACACTGAGAATGTCAGCTTTTGGTTCAGAGGAATGGAGGTGACAGTGTTGCTTTTGCTTTAAGAACACCCATAAAAGAAGGAGTAGATGCCTGCGTTCTGCAGGGAGAACATCGGTCAACAATGAAGATTCAGGTCCTAGTTTCTAAGAGTCTTGTCCACAAGCTAAGGGGAATCTTAGCCTTTTCTGTCTTGTACACGGTTGTCCTAGTTGGGGTGGGGATTGCTACAACCCTTTGTAGTCACTGTTGGAAGTACTTTTACGCAAAAGAGGCACCTTTGTAAAGCCTTAGGTTGAAAGCTCAATTTCACTCATGCAGAAGGGTAAAAAAAGAGACTGAGCAAGCTCCCTTGCCCTGTTTCCCTAATTACTCAGTCACTCAATCCCCCGTTGAAAGGAAAAGGAATGATGCAGTTTTAGAAGCATATCAACTTTATGTACAAATTATGGTTTGTGTATAAGCAACAATTTGCATGCTCACAAAATTCAGAATGAATTGTTCAGATGCTCATTGTACCTGGAGGTGGTTTAATTGCTTGTTCTTCTAAAGGGGAAAAATTGGTATAACAAACTATAGCATATTTTCTAAAAAAAATCATTTCACATAAAATTCAGCAGTTTTATGATTGTGATGAAGAATAAACAGATTTAACACATCCGATTATCTTTAAAAATGGTGTTTAGCACACATGGCAAAAGGAAGAAGAAAAACAGTGGAACTTTGAAAATAAAAGACATTTTTACTTCCTATGTCTAAAGCATTTAAAATTATCTTTGAGATATTTGGCATTGAATAATTTTTCTTTCCCAAAGAGTTTATGCATTACAAGGCAGGAATATGCTTTAAAACACAGAAAAGAGAGAGAGGAAGAGACTAAAGAACAAAGGAAGGAAGGGAGGGAGGGAAGGAATGAGAGGGAGGTAGGGAAGGAGGGAGGAATGAAGAAAGTGAGGAAGGAAGGAAGGAGTGAGGGAGGGAGGGGAGAGGAAGGGAGGGACGGAAGAAGGGATGGATGGAGGGAGGGACTTAACTTCTCCAAATGGCAGACTGCAAAACCTAAAAGAAAAGCAAGTCACTAAAATATTTAACATGTCAAAATTTTTACGAGTATTATGAAAATCTAAGTAGCAGTAAGCCCAAGGAAATACAACAAAAGTAGGCCGGGCGCACTGGCTCAAGCCACTCAGCACTTTGGGAGGCCGAGACGGGCGGATCACAAGGTCAGGAGATCGAGACCATCCTGGCTAACACGGTGAAACCCCGTCTCTACTAAAAAATACAAAAAACTAGCCGGGCGAGGTGGCGGGAGCCTGTAGTCCCAGCTACTCTGGAGGCTGAGGCAGGAGAATGTTGTGAACCCGGGAGGCGGAGCTTGCAGTGAGCTGAGATCCCGTCACTGCACTCCAGCCTGGGGGACAGAGTGAGACTCCGTCTCAAAAAAAAAAAAAAAAAAAAATATACAACAAAAGTAAAATAACATAGAGAATTTTATCTTTTATAAAGCAATCCTTTCGATCTGAAAAAATAACTATTATTCACATCAAGTGTTTAAATCATAAGTGTAATGAAACCATGCAGTCATCCCTCTGATATCTGTTATATTTTCCTGCTAATATCTAGCTAGTTGATAAATAGCTTCATGCTATTGTCAGTTTTTCAGTTCTTGACTTAGAAATAGAGTGCATGACTTGATTTTACCAAAGTTCTTGATAAGTCATTTAACTTCAAGACAGCTACATCTATAGTAACATCTCTGACCTTTACATGGTCATAAATAAATGACAAACTTTAAGAATAAGGTGTACAGCACAGACATCATTGAAAATGACAAGAATTCTCTGTATGATTTATGCATCTTCTTAGGAGTTATTAATTATAATCTTAGCTTCTAAATCTCAAGTAGAACCTAGGAATGTTTATTTGACTTACCTATCAGAGTTAAGTGTCATCTTATCAATTTATCAATTTTATAAAATGGCAAACATTGATAAACTATCTAATTAAGTATCACCTCTGTCAGATATGATACCCTACAAGAAAATAAAATAGCTCAAATTCATGTTCTCATTTCTTTATATTATTTATTTTTATATCTCAGTGATAGGAAATTAATTGCCTACAATAAAAAAATATGTTGTTTCAAGTTTTTGCTTTATTTATTGAAAGTCCTTTCTTCTGCTTGACACCTGGCCTGGAATGGGGTATCCAAGACATGGGAAAGCAGGACCAATGTTTCCAGATTCTGTTATTGCAAGAGAAAAAGGGAAAGCAGATTTAAGGGTATCTCACAAATCCTTTAAAAGCTGCATGACAAACAATACTAGCATGGAGTTAGGTGTCAAGCAAATAAAACACTTGCTTAGCCAACCAGATGCTTGACCTAGGAGAGGACTCACACTTTCTAATGCCCAAAGGCCACACAGTCAATTTCAATGAGCAAGCCAGTAAGATACTAGAGGACGCCCTGAAGTCATGACCGCCCAGTCTGCCAGGGTTCTCTCCTACGTGAGAATGCAGGACAAATATTTCCAAATTCTGCCCTTGCCGGAAAAACGGGAAAGTGGATTTATGGGTATCTCACAAATTATGTAACATGGAATTCTCAATACTGATAATTGGTTTCTGTAAATATTAAATACTTTGTGAGCCAACCAAAGCAATTGTATGACCTGTGGTCTAGACGATTCCTACATGGACTTTTTGCAGGTTTGCTTGTTTATTTATAGACCATTATTATAGATTGAAATTATTGGTAGCTTTTGGAACTACATACACACGGCCTTAATAACCTTACCTGTAAAATATCAAGAGTAAAACACAGCAACAAAACCACTAAAAAAAAAAAAAAAAAAGCATGGAGCTGGGCCAGGCGCTGTGGCTCATGCCTGTAATCCCAGCACTTTGGGAGGCTGAGGCAGGCAGATCACTTGAGGTCAAGAGTTCAAGACCAGACTGCCCAAGATGGTGAAACCCTATCTCTACTAAAAATACAAAAATTAGCTGGGCATGTTGACACACACCTGTAATCCCAGCTACTCAGGATGGGAGAATCGCTTGAGCCTGGGAGGTAGAGGTTGCAGTGAGCCGAGATTGCCCCACCGCACTCCAGCCTGGATAACAGAGCAAGAATCTGTCTCAAAAACAAACAAACAAACAAAAAAAACAACCAACCAACAAACAAAAAAAAAGTTAAGTGTTGAATATGGTATTAAGAATATTCAAAATGTGGGAGACTTGAGAAGGGCTTAGTGTCAACTGAGATAGACCAATTAATTGACAGTTAATGGTTTATGACATATAATTATGTTCTATTTTTCTTATTGGCTCAGATATTAAGATCATGCTCATTAAAAATGGAAATTACCATGTAACGAACAAGTTTAACATGATGATCATGGAGGAAGTATTCATATTTTAACAGGATATACTTCACTAGGAATGGGGCAAGGGAGAGGACAGTGGGTAGGAAGATGGGAGAGAAGCACAGAATTCATCATACACATTATTCAAAATTGTACGTCGTGCACACAGCTAGACAAGGTGATACAGGTGTGTTGGAGCTGAAAGCCTCCCGCCCCCAATTCCTGTAAGCCTCTTCACTACTACTTGCTCTACTCCTCCCTCACTTCCCCCAACCCCCATCCACACACAATTCATTCTCTGCATGTAAGCAACTTCTCATTTACTTAAACTTCTTCAATGGCATCACATTGCACCTAAAACAACCTGAATGCATCACAGCAAAATCCCCAGACCCCCTGACTCCTGAGAAACCCTCCGACCTTCCACTCTCAGTGCATCAGCCTTGTTCCTCTCTTTTCTCTGGACTCATCAGGTTTCTCTCCACCCAGAACTCTTCCTAGCACATGCAGCCATGTCTCCTTCCAGTCCTTCAAATCTCAATGCCTCCCTCCCACCTGGACAGTGGCAGACCCCAGACTCCCGCTCGCTACCTAAACATCACCCCAATCATTTCCTCCACAGCAGGCACCACTAACACAGCTTCAGCCTGGGCACGGCTGCAGCCTCTATGCCTGCAACTTCAAATCAATGCCCTAAACATGTGTTTTTGCCTCCAGTCTCTCTCTATTTGCCAGAAGTGTTTCCGTAAGAGTCCATAATCTACATTGTACGAGATCAGGTTTTAAAATGTGTCTAAGGCCATTGTAATTCTCACTTTAAAACCCGCGATCGTTTCTTAAGGTCCTCCAGAGTCCATAACTGTTTTAATCTGAACTACTTCGGCATTCTGGTGAAGTCTAGTAAGTTTCTCAAACTAATGTCTTACTGTATAAAATAAAATACAGAAGATTACAAAGGAAACCAGCGATATTAACATATTCTGTTGTTATTTCACTCAGTAACAGGTGGCAAGTCTAATAACTAAGGCAACTTCAAACCATGGTGTAGTAACATTTTGAGATATCTGCAATAAATGAAACAAATCTATGATTTGGTGACAAAGTCACAGGTTATGCTAATACTTTTTTTTTTTTTTTTTGAGATGGAGTCTCACTCTGTTGCTCAGGCTAAAATGCACAGGTATGATCTCTTCTCACTGCAACCTCCACCTCCTGGGTTCAAGCAATTCTCCTGCCTCAGCCTCTTGAGTAGCTGGGATTACAGGTGCCTGCCACCATGCCCAGCTACTTTTTGCATTTTAAGTAGAGACGGGGTTTCACCATGTTGGCCAGACTGGTCTTGAACTCCTGACCTCAGGTGATCCACCCGCCTTGGCCTCCCAAAGTGTTGGGATTACAAGCATGAGCCACTGTGCCCAGCCTGCTAATACTATTTTAATATTATTGCCTGTCTTTAAAATGTAAGGAAATGGTAAATATAAATTAAAGCTTAAGGGGAAAAATACGTAAATATTGTTTTGTATATATTTACCATCCAAGTAATAGATTCCTTGAATTCTATCCTCAAGGCCCCAGAACAATTGGTGTAGAGAATTAAATTCATGATCTTAACAGGGGATGCAAATTCCTTCACAATCCAATGCCATCACTCCACTGGCTCATGTCCAAACTCATCCTTCACCTTTGGCAGCCATAATTCCACCTCTAGTGTAAGCCAGGGTTCCCACGTGGCCTCCAGGTGCTGTTCACACGGAATTTTCTCAGGGAAAGCCCGCTCAATGTGCCTGCTCGGCAAGGCCCCCCAATGGGTTTTACCCTCAGACCTCAGCAGATACCTCAGTTATAGAGAGGATCATGTTGGATTTTAATTTTGTAATTGAAAGTCTAGTTTTCTACTAAATTATGACATTATTTTACAAAACACCCACGTATCTTTTTTTTTTTTTTTTTTTAATCTCTAGCTCTAGGCACAGAAATTACATTCTCGTGCTAGTCTAATACATGGACAGCTTTCAAGAAAAATTGACTTAAAATACAACCTAATGGGTTTAGATTACAGAGAACTTCACAAGTTATAAAATACTACAATAATGTTTTATTCAAAAATGGAAAGAATTAAAAACTGGTCTATGAAAGTAAGCTGATTTGTCTTCAAAGTGTCACTTTTATGAGTTCAGTCTCATCAGTTCTAGATACTGTTGGACCTCAGGACACCACTCCAAAATAAGACTCTAGAAGACCAGAATATGCCACCCCAAACCACACTTCTTTGGTGTATTTCCACCAGATTATTTTGAGACACTGCAGATACAAAAGTAGTTCTGAATAGCTGCCTTTCTGTAAAGGAAATTTACATCTATAAAGGTGATCTACATGAATGAAAGTGTCTGTATCAGGAGGACGGTTGCTTTATTACCTGAGCGATTTTAATCTGCATAGCAAGACAACTACTCACCATACCATTCCTTCCCTCACTCTCTCCTAATTTGACTTCACTACCCTCGAGGAGCCCAAGCTCTTATTTCTTTCTGGAGCTCAGGACCTACACAAGCTCCAATGTCTTGCCCTTTAATCCTAGGGAAGAGTGAAGGTTAGGAAACCACACCCAGCCTTCTGTGCTCCAGGAAATGTCTAAGAGGGAACAGCCTCCTTTGCTCAGGTCTACCGAAGGTGAGGGCACCGCTCGGTTCACCTGGGAGGAGCTGGCTCCCGGATCCTCTCGACGTGCACTCGGTCTCATGTGAGGTTAGCTGACTTGCTTGTCCTACGGATACACTGGAATAAAAGGCGTATCAGCCCAGCTATGCATGAGCCTGCATCCTTCCCCAGACCCCTGGACATCACCCACTGCAGCGTGGGCCAGCACACAGCTCCTCAGCCACCTGGGGGAGGCCGGCCGGGGCACCTTCTTGGCTGCTCCTGTTCCTCCTGGGCCCCCACCTGCTCTTCCTGCCTCACCACTCTCTAAACAGGAGGCCACTTTCCCCTATCCCCGGGGATGCGGGCTGACCTGAGGATCCCTCAGAACCTCCCCTTTACAATCGTCCTACATCTCTCCTTACAGAGCTTGGGTTTGTCTTGTGTTGGATGCCAGTTACAGCAGCTGGGGGTGCCCTGGCCTCGGGAGAAGAGAGGTGCCTCTGGGAGCAGAAGGCAATCCTGTTACTGTTACACTGGAAGGCTCATGTGGACACCAGCAGATGAGAGTGGAGCCCCTAACCCACCAGGAATGAAGGGGTTCTGAGGAGAAATCTGTGGCTGGGCTTCAGGGCTGCGGTTGGGAGGAGCGGGGATAGAGCTTAGGTCTGGGAAGAGGAGGGGGTGAATGTGACCAGAGGTGGGTGAAGAGCCATCTGCTGCTGGCAGGAGTGCCCAGCACTTCTCACTGGCTCAGAGCACTGACCCTGGGTGGGAGAACTTGGACTCGATCCCCCTCCATGAACTGACCACTGGCCATGACACTCACTGACAGGCTGCGCTGCAGCTGTCTCACAAGTCAAACTGAGAAAGGGTGGCATGGCCTTAAAGGCCTGTTGAATCCTTGCAAAGTCCTAGAAAGTGCTCTGTCAGGCCAGGCGCAGTGGCTCACGCCTGTAATGTCAGCACTTTGGGAGGCCAAGGCGGGTGGATCACGAGGTCAGGAGATCGAGACCAGCCTGGCCAACATGGTGGAACCCTGTCTCTACTAAAACTACAAAAATTAGCCAGGCATGGTGGCGGACGCCTGTAGTCCCAACTACTAGGGAGGCAGGAGAATCACTTGAACCAGGGAGTTGGAGGCTGCAGTGAGCCGAGAGCGTACCCCTGCACTCCAGCCTCTCAACAGAGTGAGACTCCATCTCAAAAAAAAAAAAAAAAAAAAAAAGAAAAGAGAAAGAAAGTGCTCTGTCTGTTTGTTGCATAAATCAAGGGCAAGGGCTCTGACCTCCAGAGGCCGTGACATTAGGCAGTTCCTGAACAATGGCCCCTGGATCTGCAAGAGGCAATGCAGGTACAACTGACATCTGGATTCCACGGTCACAGGCAGCACCTGCACCCAACCACGACGGCATGCGCTGCAAGTCCTTGTGGAGAACGTTTGACTCTCAGGGTTTTGGCGAGGGTATTTTCACAGCCGTAAAACTTGAGAGGAGCAGGCAGATGTGTCAGGTGTCAGGTCCAAAACAAAAAACTGCGATTGGAGTTTTCCCACAGTGGCCATTCTGCAGCTCAGGGATGGTCGAGTGGTTTTGCAACTCGTGGGAGAAAATTGTTCTTTTTAAACTGACTTCATTAGGTTTAAACATTGTTTCCCCTGTTAGTGCACTGACTAAATCATTTGATTTAGAATCCAAAGACTTCATTTCTCTTCCTTCTTCTGAAATACAACAGCTTGGCTGACACGACTACTTTGGTGTCTAGCAGACTTGATTCCAAATCACACTTCCACAGGCAGCTGTGCACATTTTCACAATTTGCTAACCTCTCTGAGCCTCATTTTTCTTATCTGTGAAATGTGCATAACCTTGGAATTTATGTGGAAATCAGGAAGCATAGAGTGTGGTGCAGAGTGAGCGCTCCATACATCACAGTTATTATTGTCATTATTATTATTACTGAGACAGGGTCTCGTTTTGATGCCCAGGCTGGGGTGCAGTGGTGTAATGGCAGCTCATTGCAGCCTTGAACTCCCAAGCTCAGGCAATCCTCCCACCTCACCCTCCTAAGTAGCTGGGACCACGGGTGCCCAACACCACGCCTAGCTAATTTTTTGTAGAGACAGGGTCTCGCCATGTTGCCCAGGCTGGTCTTGAACTCCTGGCCTTGAGCAATCTGCCCGCCCCGGCTTCCCAAAGTGCTGCAATTATTTTTAATATAGTAAAACAGGGGCAATTAGCTCTTCCAGACCAACTAATAATACTTCTGCAAGAGCAGATGAGGACATAAGTAAACACTAACAAAAATCTCTTGCATACAAATACTTCATTTCCATGGAGTTTTAATCCAATTATACAACAGTTTCATGGTATATGTATTATGCTGTTTTCCCAGGCACCTTCTTAAAGGAACCAGCTTCTTCCCCTTTAAATCATGCCCTTGAGTGAAGTCTGCTAAACACATTTCTGACTCTGTGACCCAAGTTGAGCTAACACATAGTCTCCGTCCACCTGGCTTCAGTGGCTGAACTTAGACACAAGCTGGTCCCACCAGGAAAGTGTTCCCAAAATGTTTAGCAATTGCAGTAGGGGAAGCAGGATCCCGTCCTTGCTGACCAGGGTATGGTTAGATTGGAGACATATCATCCATGTGTATTAGGGCAGAAAAAGCTATGAAAATCAGAATAGGGGCAAACAGAATTCAGGTGTCACTGAGGCCCAGGCTCTGGACGTGCCCCAGCCCACGCAGCTGTCACCTTGTACTTCTTACCTGAACTAGTTTGAGTCAGATTTCTATCATTTACAATCAAAGAGGGCAGACTCATGGGGAACATCCTGGATCTTTGTCCCCACCGCCATGGACTACATCTAACCACTAATTGATGGGACTCATCTATGGAGACCAGGTTAGTCCTAGAATTTGATCAAGACTCTATTTTCACAACTATGTGTAACAGTGATATACGTGTCTATGTGTTGCAGAGAGGACAACCAAGCAAGTAATTCTATTTTTGTTTTCCCCCTGAGATAGAGTCTCACTCTGTCACCCAGACCGGAGTGCAGTGGCACAATCTTGGCTCATTGCAACCTCTGGTCTCCCAGGTTCAAGCGATTCTCCTGCCTCAGCCTCCTGAGTAGTTGAGATTACAGGCACTCCCCACCACAGCAAGCTAGTTTTTGTATTTTTAGTAGAAATGGGGTTTCATCATGTTGGCCAGGCTGGTCTCGAACTCCTGACTTCAGGTGATCTACCCACCTCGGCCTCCCAAAGTGCTGGGATTATAGACGTGAGCCACCGTGACTGGCTGACAACCAACTAATTCTGATCCCTTTGGGATTTCTGGTGGCAATGGAAGAGATGGAATGAAAAGAAGAGAATAACAGTACGGGCAGCGATAATATTTTTATATCACTGGTTACACCCAGGGTACACTCAGCTGTTGCACACATGGGTAGGACTGCCAGTGCTTGAGGTAATTCTTCGGGTCATGTTTCCTGACAGTAACTGCAAATCCCACCATCCCTGTGTAACTGGTACTTCGTTGGCTGAAAGCACAATCCCTTAAAGAAGCCTTCTACAAAATCCAACATTACCAAGACTGGACACGTGGTATTTGTGCCAGTATCTGCAGTGACATGAATTGGCTAAATTTTTAAATTTTTTTCTATGTAATACTCTTTGGAATTCAAAAAATACATTTTTTAAATTTTATTAAATTGACAGATAATAATTGCAGATATTCATGGAGTACATAGTCATGTTTCAATACATATAATCTATAGAGATCAGATCTGGGCAATTACTACATCTGTATGTTCATCATCTCAAGCATTTATCATTTATTTGTGGTGGGAATGTTCAATATCCTTCTGGCTCTGTGAAATTACGGAATATGTTATTGTTAACTACAGTCACCCTAAAGGACTAGAGAACACCAGACCTTATTCCTCCTGTCTAGCTACAATTTTTTATCCTTTAAAAGAGTTTTGCTAGCAATATCTGCAATGAGTAGGGACTAAAAATCAATTTAATTTAATGAGGAAGTCAGAGCACAGATAAACCAAATAAAGGCAAGCCCTGCACAGGTGCTTCCTAAAATGCATATGCAGCGTGGCAGACAGTCCCTTAGCATGGGCGGGGTTGGGGGAACGCCTCAAGTATGGAGCTCACAGGTTCTGTGAGACCAATTACAGTCTCACAGACTGTAACCACTGGGGACCAATTACAGGCAAGGCACTGCGCTTCCTGCTGAGCACGGAGCGAGGTACCACAGAAACGACCATCTCCTTTATGCAGTGTATTGTTTTTAGTAAGGCATCCTTTAAATGTAGAAATACAGCTGTCCCTTGGCTTATGCAGGGGGGTGGGTTACAGGATATGCATATAAAATAATGGAGCATTTTCATATAATCTAAGCACATTCTCTTGTATACTTTAAGTCATCTCTAGATTACTTATAATACCAAACACAAAGCAAATGCTGTGTAAATAGTTGTTATTCTGTATCATTCAGGGAATAATGATAAGAAAAAGAGTCTGTGCATGTTCAGTAGAGACACAACCATGTGTTGTGTATTTCAGAATATTCCGATCTGAGGTGCTTGAATCCACACATGCAGAACCCATGGATGCAGAGGGCTGACTGTATACAATAAATTCCTGATTTTATTAAGTCCCAGGGTATGCCTGTCAGTTTAGGTTCATTTACATGGCATTGAAAGACAATATTCCTGCTGGGTGCAGTGGCTCACGCCTATAATCCCAGCACTTTGGGAGGCCGAAGAGGCAAATCACCTGAGATCAGGAGTTAGAGACCAGCCTGGCCCACATGCTGAAACCCTGTCTCTACTAAAAATACAAAAATTAGCCGGGCGTGGTGGTGGGTGCCTATAATCCCAGCTACTTGGGAGGCTGAGGCAGGAGAATTGCTTGAACCTGGGAGGCAGAGGTTGCAGTGAGCTGAGATTGTGCCACTGAACTCCAGCCTAGACAACAGAGCGGGACTCCCTCTCAAACACAAAAAACAAAAAAACAATATCCCATATCTCAGTGACTTAAAATAAGACAGCTTCCTTCTGGCTCTGGGTTGGGATGGCAGGAGACTCTACTCCTGTAGATACTCAGGGATCCAGATGACAGAGCAGTATTACAGCAAACTAAATTTTGGCTCTTCAAGGTTCCATCCCAAGCGACATTCACTCCAATTTCATCACTCAGTGAAGTCACACCACCACACTTCATTTTGAAGGCACCTCTATCCTGAGTCCAGAAGTGGAGAGAATGGGAGACATCTGGCAGGCATGCTCATGACCAACACACGAGGAGAAGCACATCAGAATTCAAGCTTCTGGGTGAGGAGACCTCCCCTGGTCGGGGTACTCAGAGATTGCCTCCTTCAGGGTATTACACAGAAACAGTTCTGAGTGACTAACCAAAGAGTGGGGGTGGAGATGGAGAGCATTGCAGGCTGAGATTGCTACACGTGTAAAAGATCTGAGGTGGAAATCACTGTGACTGCTGGAGACATTTCAGAGGGGCAAGTGAGAATCGAGACAGAGAAAGAACCACAGCCTGGGAGACTGGGCTCCTTATAGATATTGAACGATTTCCTAAAACTCTAAGAAAGCATGGTAAACGCTTTCATCACAAAAGGAATCAATCCGGTATGCCTTTTGGAAAGAAGAGAGAAGTTGGAGGAGTAAATCTGGAAAGACATTTAGGAGTTTGGCCATTTTCTAGGAGAAAGGTCTGAGAGCAGTTAGGGCTGCTGGTGGTGACACAGGGAGGCAGCCGCAGATTCCAGGTACATTGCACCTCACACTTAGTGAGATGGGGAGACTGGAGGATAAGACGGGAAGCAAAACTGTGAGCTCAGCTTCAGGCCCATGTTTCAGTGCCTGTGGCTTTCCCAGTGGAGGCGGAAAATAGACACTGCGTCCTGGGGCTTGCAGAAGACTTGAGCTGGAGGCACAGGCACAAGACGTATCAGCTGTGAATGGCCATGATGGGCTTTGAATCCAGGAGTTTGAATCATGGAAAGCATAGGATGGAAATATAGGAGGATTCCAACCTCCTATATAGCTAAAGTCAGTTAGAAGTGGTCAAGGAAGCAAAGAAAATAAGAACTTAGCCAGAGAGACAGCAGAATAACCCAGAGATTTTGTGGCCACTGAAGCCAAGGGAAAAGGGCGTCAAGAGAAGTGGTAGCCACACTGGAGGTCACCAGGAGACATGAGAAAGGAAGTGTGCCTCTAGGGCTAGTGACATTAACATCTCCTGAAATAGAAGATCTTGTCCACAGAAGAGCCATTCATATTAGACACCAGCTGAATAGATAGAAGCAGAAACAGGTGTGGAAATTGAGCATGTTTATGTAAGTTTTCTGGAATTTTGTTTTAGAAATTAGAAGCTGGAGGAAGATCAGAGGTCAAAGGTACATTAAAATTTTAAATAGATGTGTACATGTGTATGTGTGTGTGTGGCTGTGTGAGAGACTTGAGTTATATTTGAAATGCTATTGGGGAAAATTTCATGGAGAGATAGTAGCTGAAAATGCAGAAGTAGAAAATATTCACTATACAATGTCTCTGAAATAGTAGGAAGAGAGGTACCTAGCGCATAGGATCGATTACCGGTTTTTTTCTTTCTTTTTTCTTTTTTTCTTTTTTTTAGACGGAGTCTCCCTCTGTCACCCAGGCTGGAGTGCAATGGTGTGATCTTGGCTCACTGCAACCTCCGCCTCCCGAGTTCAAGTAATTCTCCTGTCTCAGCCTTCTGAGTAGCTGGGATTACAGGTGCCTGCCATCATGCCCGGCTAATTTTTGTATTTTTAGTAGAGATGTGGTTTCACCATATTGGCCAGGTTGGTCTCGAACTCCTGACCTCAGGTGATTCACCTGCCTCAGCCTCCCAAAGTGCTGGGATTACAGGTGTGAGGCCACCACACCCGGCCTCGATTACCCTTAAGTAGGAGGTACATTCTCTTCCATCGAAAAAGAGAAAGAGCAGAAAATAGGTGCACAGGCAATTTTGTATTGTATCCATACAAAATTCTGTATCCATTTTGTTGTGGGAAATTGCTTCCTCTCTGATGTTCTCTCTCTCTCTCTCTTTCCCTCTCTAGTGTGCTTCAAGTAGGGAATGATTAGTGAGTGATACTGTTTGCTAAGTAGTAAGAAAATAAAGAAGGGAAACACCGGAAGACACAGTATGTTCATAGAAAAATGCTGGCAATGTCTACAGACATATTGCTCCCTGAGTTAGCCTTTAGTTTCCTCTCTTTTTTGCTCCTACCTAGATTTCCAGTTTAACAGACCTCAATCCTGGAAGTCTGTGTCTATATTTTATATTTTAGGTGAGACTACACATAATATAATGTCTAAGAGTTCAACATAAAATACTAGCCTCTTTCAGTAATAAATATCAAAGCCCTGTTTCTGAGCATTCTGTGGAATTAGGGAAACAAGTGATTTAACTATAGTTAAAAAAAAATGGCAGGCTCTAGATTTAACATTTTCAACCTCATTTGATCTACCAATATTCAAAGAAAGGCCATACAAATCATTTTGCATGAAATAAAAATGTTGAACTTTTTCACATGTCAAAAATGCTTTGATGATGCAAACTTTTCTTACAGATTGCATATTTGAAGGAATAAAAAACGATAAAGTTCAATCACTGATTTTTTTCTCTTTTTATGGTGAAAGTTGAACATGAACAGTGCAGGTAGCCATTATCTGTGCTAAGGCAAGGCATACACACCTGAGAGACCGACAGACTTACTGTCATATGTATCAACTCCTGGCACCATGGGACTCTTGGTGTCCTGAAGGGACAAGAGCTCAGAGGGACACGTGACAAATGTGAAAGCTATGTGATGATGAGAGTCGGCGACTGAGCACGCAGATGACTACGGTCATGGGAGAGAGTGTGTGCAGGTGGAATGGGAGTGCAGGTTGAGCGCAGGTAACAGCTGTACCTGATCATCCCCTGTGTGTCTGTGAAACCGCCTTTGCAAAATTATATCTGAGGAAATTGTGACAGTAAAGAAACCAGACCTAATCAACTCCATCTTGCTTCGAACCTTTAAGCTGTCCTTGTTCATTCCTGGACATAGACTGAATTAATTTTGGGAAGGTATTCAATTATTGGTTTGATGCTGAAACAAAATTGATAATGGCCCTTTCCCGAAAAGGCCCCCTTCTTGCCTGGGGACCAGTCTGTCTTTGCAGGACTAATAATTAGCTCTAAGATTAGAAATTATGGTTTGGGGTCACGCAGCCTCTGGCTCTGAGAGTCTGAACCTCCTCAAATTGCTCTCGGGGATCACATCACTCTTGCAAAACCTAACATCAGTGCTTGAGATATTTTGCAGACCCCGCACTTGCTGGATCAGCTGACACCACCCAGACGGGTAATCTGGCTCAACCAGTTCTACCATTGCACACAGGAACAGGAGATAGCAAGAAAAACTCACTTCGGCCCCCTGTGATTCCATCTCCGACCTGACCAAGGAGCACTACCGGCTCCCCAAGCCCCTACCCGCCAAATTATCTTTAAAAACTCAAATCCCTGAATGCTGGGGAGACTGATTTGAGTAACAATAAAACTCTGGTCTCCCACACATCTGGCTCTACGTGAATTACTCCTTCTCTTTTTTTTTTTTTTTTTTTTTTTTTTGAGACGGAGTCTCGCGCTGTGTCACCCAGGCTGGAGTGCAGTGGCGCGATCTCGGCTCACTGCAAGCTCCGCCTCCCAGGTTCACGCCATTCTCCTGCCTCAGCCTCCGAGTGGCTGGGACTACAGGCGCCCGCCACCACGCCCGGCTAGTTTTTTGTATTTTTAGTAGAGACGGGGTTTCACCATGTTAGCCAGGATGGTCTTGATCTCCTGACCTTGTGATCCACCTGCCTCGGCCACCCAAAGTGCTGGGATTACAGGCTTGAGCCACCGCGCCCGGCCAGAATTACTCCTTCTCTATTGCAATTCCCCTGTCTTCATAAATCAGCTCTGCCTAGGCAACGGAAAAGGCAAACCCACTGACGGTTACATATGTGTCCTTATCTCTGTTTTCAAAAACAAGTGTTCCACTACGAACCAGAAACCAACATTCCACCAAACAATTATTCCAGCTGTACGAGCTTCGAACCAATCAGGGAGATTTATATTTCCATGCAATTTAAATGTAAGAAGTGTATTTAGATTTGGGTTTCAGTTCTTGTTGTTGTTCCTTACCTTGGTAAGCAAGTTTAAATCCTTGCCGGTTTTGCGAATGGTCACTGTAAAAGTGGATGAGGGTTTCATGTGTCGTGCTCAGCAGGGCCGCAGGGAGATCCGTGCCACTAAATTGTCCAATCATGGGGCTGGTGTGGTAAGGTCCGTTTTGAATTTCAAGGAAGTCATGATTAGCTTCAGTAGAGAAATTCAGAAACTGAATATGGGCACCTGTGGAAAAACGTGAGAACTTAATGAAAGTTCATATCAAAATGCATAAAATCAATGCTCATCAAAAGTGACTGAAGTGTTAGCAGTCTCCCCAGACAGTCCCTCTCTGTGAGACAGAACCATGCCACGGAGGATGGCAGGCACTGTGGATGACGACGCACCATGGCTCCATCTTACCTCTGCCACTTTCTGCCTCATGGTCTTTTTCCAGGAAACTCATGTCCAGAAGTCAATTTGTTTGTGAAACATGAATATTACCAGCACCGTACCACAGAGCTACACAGGTAGAATCCTTAGAGTACCAACTAGCACACGCGCGCACGGGGATGATTTTGTCCAGTGACTTTTACGATTATGACAATCTTAAACATGAAGTTGTGATCGTCTGCTACATCACCCAAAAGCTAATTGATGGCTTTATCAAGGAAAAAACAAAAACAAAAACAATACAAACAAACAAACAAAAAAACCAATTTTGGTCTTAAAACATGCAGCAGAGTTTTTTGTTTGTTTTTGTTTAATGTTTGTCTGTTTGTTTTGCCTGTTCTCCTTGTCCCATAGTTCTATGCAACAAACTTTAAAAGTGGCTTTTACGCTAACTGGATGGTCATACCATTGCACAAGTTTTATTAGTTCAGCAAGTGATCATTTTCTATTGTGTTACGTGTGCAAAACAAATTATTGATGTTTGTGAGAAACCCAATCCAATAAACCCCACCATAACTCTCATGATTAAATCTAACAGCCTGGCATAGTTCAGCATACCAAAAGACTGTTCAAATGACCAGTGTCTCTGATATCATACTGATTTGTGAATTAAATAAGCTATGGCTGATAATTTAAAAGGAAACAATAACAAACAATTTAGAGTTATTTGCATTGTGGCATTTTTAAACTTATTTTACTAGTATGCCTTAGATATTCTAACTCATTTAAGCAATTTATATAGAACTCCAAAGACGTTAATCTTTGCATAAATCCATGCAGTTAAGCTGGGCCGTAAAACCTAAACTAAGCTAACTAACGGCTGTTGTAGAGTGTTATTCTAATATGAAAGAAAGCTTTACTCTGCATGGTTCTTCTCTTTTTGATAGATGAGAACTTAAATTTTTTTTCATCTGTTTCCTAGATTGGGAAAATTAAAGATAACACCTACTTGGGTTATCCTACTTAAGTGCAGAAAAATATTCACACAAACATATCTACTCAGGTATCAAAGGAAAACACAGTTGTCAGAGGGCAGTACTTTGTAAAAAAGAAGAAAAAAGTCCAAGCGAAAAATTGTAGGGAAGAAACACCTAAAATCTCTCAACAAAATTTAAAGTCATACAAGAAAAACAATTTCATTAATTATGGAGAAACTTGGCAGGGAGAAGCAAAAGGGTAAATAATGCCCTGCCTGGGTGGGCATTGTGTGAGGCCAATGGTATGCCTGGGGTCTGATTTGCCAACCAAGATTATTCCCAGCACAGTAATCATCACTATGCTCATAATTTACAGGTGAGTAAACCAAGGCTCAGAAATGTTAGCTGTTCTGTCTCATGTCACACAGGAAATGGCAGAGTAAGGTTTAACCCCACACTCACTGACAAAGGCCTCACTTTTTCTGATTTGGTATGCCAATAGGCTAGACAAGAGATGACAGTCTCATGATGGTAAAAATATTCCACTCTTCTTGGAGAAAATCAGTTTGTATTATGTTCAACCTTGATCGAAAGAGGATGAATTAAAAAAAAATAGAATGTGAAAAACTGGAGGAGACAAAAAAAAAAGAAGAAAAAGAAAGATCTTTAATAATTTAAGCAAACTTTAGAATTCTTTTTAGAACGAGTAGCTAGATTCATATCACACTGTCCAAGTCTATAGGCTGGTACTATATCACCAGTCAAGAAAGGGCTATCTCAGCCTGCGGTGGTCTTGGCCATTCTAACATCGTCTGCTGTATATAACCAAGGTGGAACAACTCTTTAAATATACAACATTTCTGCAAATATTCAAAAATGTCAAATACTGCTGTTTGTCGAACAGCCACCAATAAGCTATTAATTTGTTTCTAAATTCCAGAAAATATTTTTGTTCAAAAGAAATTCAGAAGTGAGGGAAAAAAAAGAAAAAAAGGGAGAGAAGGAGGCGCCAAGAGAGGGGGGAGGGAGGAGGGAGGGAGGGGGAGGGGGAAGGGAGGGAGGGGGAGGGAGAGGAGGGAGGGAGGGGGAGGGGGAAGGGAGGGAGGGGGAGGAGGAAGGGAGGGAGGGGTTCCAGGGGCTCCTGTATTCCTTGGTTTGGAGCTGTCTCCTCTGCCTGCTGTGACACCTGAGCTCCTGGACTGCTCAGCCAGTGGCACATCCAGATCTGCCTGTCCACTTACCCACTACTGAGCTAAAAACACAGTTTGATGGTATGGCCTATGAATCTAATAAAAATGAATTTTGTTACTAATAAATAATCTATACTGAAGAGTAGGTGTGTATGTGTGTGGCGTGTGCGTGCGTGCATGCATTTGTGTGTGCACATGTGTGTTTGTGCGACTGCCTTATGAACACTGAATCCACGTGCTCCATAGAGTTTTATAGACATTCCTCACATTAATCACAACCAGGCGGATTCAAGAAGCTGACCCGAGAGCAACAGAAAACAACCTGTTGAATTGCCGGCACTTCTATGTATGCCCAGAGTACCAGAAAGGAACACTGGGGCCAGACTGGAACACTTAATATCTAATGGCAGGGAAATGGGTGGAAATGTGCTCACTTCGGATGCGCACATGCAGACTTTAGACATATTTATCCAGAAACACATTTTGAAATTCATGAGCCGGCACAGTCACGAAAGATGACAACTTGCAAAGGGATCAGGGTGCAAAGAAATGGAGGATGTCCAATGTCTCAGAAGTACAGGATCCAGTGAAAGTGGTTTGTTACTGATTTGGAATTCAGCTTGAAAAGGAAATGGAATTATGACAATTATAATATTGTGAGCAAAATTACCATTTTAAGCAGGATAAATTATACAGCAACATATCAAACTACCTAATCCATATCAGAAAATAGAACAGAGCCCAGCTCTAATCTGGCTTAAAATAGAATTATTTAGCTATCTAATTTTCAGCAAATTGCATCCAGTTTGACATTGTAAAGCCCAAATAAAAGGATTAAAATAAGCATAACCTGGTTATCCTTCTATTATCTCAGAAAGTACTAAAAAATATATATTATTTCAACAACAACAACAAAAATCTGAATGCTTACCTTTGGTGGAATTTACCCAGCACCCTCTTATCCAGTTGTGATTACATATTGAAAATTAAGTGCCTGTGACAAGTCACCTGCACAGAGAATTTTTGCCTTTGGCGTTGACAAAACTTTGAATAGTAGTGTGACCATGATCTCAGAGTTAAACCTTAGTCTTCAGTTGATAGAACCTGTGAATATTACTTGCTCTGTTTTGCACCTTCTGTGTGTAATAAAAATATAGCAAAAGTGTTAATACCTATGGAATTTATTGAACATTCTAAAGAACCTTTTATATTGTCCCTATGTTTCTAGACAGTCTGATGGCATGGTAATTTTGGAGAGCATTGTGTGCACGATTAGTGCAGTAGATTTTAAGTATAAAAGGTAATGGAGTAAGGCAGATAGAAATCTTGGTTGCATTTCTGTTAATGGTGCCCTTAGACACTCTCAAGAAAACAGAGACAGAAATCCTGAGTTGGTTGAGTTCTGCCAGAGCATCACAAAACAACAAGCCAAGTCTGTGAAAAGGAAAGAAAATGGCACACAACTATTGGGTTTAGCTACTAGATAACTAAACTAGAATTTGGTTTAGCTATTAAAAACAGCACTTAAATAATGTCCTATGTCATGCAGTTACAATACTTCAAAATAGCCCTATGGGACTGATATTTTATCATAGTCCCTTTAAAAATAAGGAAGCAAGTTTCAAAAACATTCTGGTATCTTGTATAATCATTGGTAGGACTAAGATTTCTACTCAGCTCAACTCAGAGCCCCAAATTGTGAGCAACCACAGCTTATGCTGCCAACTGCCTCAGTCCTTTTGGCTAGAGTTCTCTTGGTCATTTTGAGGGACAGGCTGTGTGGGTCACTGTGGGTTACTGAGGCAGGGTGTAGAAAACAGTTGTTCCTGGAATGAATAATTAGGAAAATGAGGCAGGATGATTTCCACGTGATACCAAAGCAGCTAATTGCTTTTACCAATTCTAACTGTGGCTTGATCCATGGGAATGGGCTCTGGGAGTAGAGTTAATCAAAAGAATTATTTGACTAAACTGGCAACTGCTTAACTCCTGGATTAGATAATCGATCAGGCAATGCCACGCTTATCCAGTTGTATGGGAAGATCCGTAATACCCAATAAAATCCTCCCCAAGGTGAAAAACATCACATATATTTTTCTTCAAGAAATGGCAATAACGTCTTGTATTCCGGATAAGCGTTATTACTCAGAGTAACTGGAGGAGCACGCTTACTGGTAGAACAGCTGTGCCCTGAGAATCCAAATCCCAAAACTGACAACCAAGGGGACACATATGTATGTTCAGATGCTAGATATACAATCTGAAGCCTAGAAATTACATTTAAGAAAGCTTTGCAAGAACAATTTTTCATTTTTTTTTTGTAATTCGCTTTGGAGTTTTGATTTGTCATGCTGTTTCATACTCAATAATATTATATCTCTATTTTCAACTTGCCAAAATCTCATGATTTCTACATGTTTACATGAAAGCAATTTTTCTTAAATAATATTTATAAGAATCTTGTGAAAATTTTTGTGCATTCCTCATCTTATTTAGATTGAAAGTACTCTTCTATAAATTGAAGGAGTTTGACTCCAGTATCCAAGGAACTGGAGTTGCTTTGGGAAGATGCCAAATTCATTTCTTACTTCAGCCAGGGGCACTGAATCAGAATTTAGGAAACAGGCCACGGGAAGCTACATTGTAACAACACAACCTCCATTGAGGCTTTGGCACAAATAAAATTTGAGCACCCTGGCCGCGCAGTCATTTTCCTTGTTACTTATGGTTGCAAGTTTAAGTAGATACAAATGACACTCTCTTAGGGTCTAAGGCAATCAAGCTTCCCATAATGTCTGTTTCTTGATGAAATTTCCAGTGATACTTCAAAGGAAACATTGTTTAACACAGTTTCCCAAACCTCTGAAAACAGAGGAGGGGAGAGGCAGTATAGTGATGCAATGCACCATTTGCTCTTACAGGAGGAGCTGGTTAACTCTACCACGATTACTCGTGTGAACTACCTAACACATATATGTCTTTTCTGAGTATTAAAGAAGACATATCTTCTGGCTATTCTATTGCAGCCTGATCACCGAGATCACCCTAACAGCATTATCCTGGTAAGATATTTTTTGTGAGACGTCAGTTGAAATACCTGTCTACCTTCTCAACCTCCCTGTTTGTCCCGTTAGGAAATAAGGGGCCCTTTTCTGAGTTGTAACCACAGGAAATGTTCCCGAATCACTTTGTGGTTTGGGTATTAATAGAAAGCAACATGAGAGACCAAAAAGGGGAGAAGTCATAATTACAAGATAATTGTGGTCACCTCTGCTATATTCCCATTTTGTTTCACATAAGAAACTTCTGGAGTGAGCACTTGATTTTTAAGTGCAGATGTCTGAGCTTGAACCCCAGACTTACTTCCTCAAAATTTCCAAGGATATTATCTGATATTTGCTTATGATCTGGGAGATTCTGAGAAGCGCTTGCTGACAAGAATAAGATAAGGTTCAGAGAAAGAAAAATGACCTGCGCAGTGCTGTGGGTATAAATTAGGAATTGAACAGGAGAACCTGACTCAGATGAAATCGTTCACATGCTGCAGAAGTGTGGTTTGACATTTGATAACAAGACTCACGACGTTGGTTTAAAATTCATGTGCATAGAAGGGAGACTTGAAGCTCTGGTAGTGGATATTACCAGGGAGAAGAGGCAGGAATTAAGGAAGGCCATGAATATATAGAAGTAATTTACTTAAATATTTTTCACTATAAAACGATGTGGGGGCCGGGCGCGGTGGCTCACGCCTGTAATCCCAGCACTTTGGGAGGCCGAGACGGGCGGATCACAAGGTCAGGAGATCGAGACCATCCTGGCTAACACGGTGAAACCCCGTCTCTACTAAAACATACAAAAAACTAGCTGGGCGAGGTGGCGGGCACCTGTAGTCCCAGCTACTCGGGAGGCTGAGGCAGGAGAATGGCGGGAACCGGGAGGCGGAGCTTGCAGTGAGCCGAGATCGTGCCACTGCACTCCAGCCTGGGCGACAGAGCGAGACTCCGTCTCAAAAAAAAATAAAAATAAAAATAAACAAACAAAAAGAAAAGAAAACAAAACAAAACCAAAAAAACGATGTGGGGTTGAAAGCTAGATAGTAAAATTTTCTCAGATTCTGCAAATTGCTCGAAAATGATGTAAGCCCTAGAAAGAACTCCTACCAGGGGCATCATCATTCCAAATGTTGACCATGTCAGGGGACGCATGGCCACTCACATCCCTCTCCTCCCCATTTCTCACTTCGCATCTGTTACTATTCAGAGTTATAAAATTTATCAGAGGCAACCCTGGCGCATTACTCAAATGTAATCTATAACAAATTATTCTGAAGCATACCTACGTCTATTCTAAAAAGCTAGGGATAACATTTTTTATGCCTGTTGGATTTGAGATACAGTTTCTTTTCTCCTCTTCCAGATCCTCTTTAAACCCTCATGCTATGCAATATCAAATTTTTAAAAGATTTACATCAGTTTAAAGATATTTCATAATTTATTTTTCATTTCAATCTTCTTTAAATAGTTTGTTTAGGTTTTACAGATCCCAAATATGAATTTAGACAATTTGGTTTCATTGAAGTTTTTTCCCAAATTATTCTCTCGCACAATAGTTTATAAATAAATAAATAAGAAAATATACTAAATGATACCCTTCTCAGAAATGATAAAATAGTAACATTGGAAAAATAAGTTAAGAAAATATTTATACCAATTTTATTTTATTCATAGAATGTTTCCAATTAGTTTTGAGAGGAAGGTGACAAACATTTGGAAGAATAATACAAAATACAACTAGGTGATTTTATTATTTGTTTCACGTTTTTGTTGTTGTTGTTGTTTATCACATGCCAAGCCCTGCACTAATCTTCTAGCCAGAATTTTTATGTATTTATTTATTTATTCATTTATTTATTGAGACAGAGTCTTGCTCTGTCACCAGGCTGGAGCACAGTGGGGCGATCTTGGCTCACTGCAACCTCCACCTCTCGGGTTCACGCCATTCTCCTGCCTCAGCCTCCCAAGTAGTTGGGATTACAAGCAATTGCCACCATGCCCAGCTAATTTTTGTATTTTCAGTAGAGACAGGGTTTCATCATGTTGGCCAGGATGATTTCGATCTCCTGACCTCGTGATCTGCCTGCCTCGGCCTGCCAATAGCCAGAATTATTTTAATTAACCCTCACCATAACCTTACGTAGCTATTTCAGGTATAGAAATGAGGAAGCTGGGGTTCCTGTGGATGAACTCATTTAAGAAAACCACACCTCCTTCAGGGATCGCTGCAGTTTGCCTCAGATTTCTCTCATTCTCTGATGTTCATGACTACAATAATTTGCCCAACACGGCTGTGGTCCTTAAGAGCACTGCGGCCGTGGAAACTATCCAGGGTTACACATATCTCTGAAATAATTCTTAACCCCTGACTCCAAAGATTAGTTCAACAAGTTCATGTCTTCAGATCTCCATGGCAAGGACGATGGGCCCAGCTTGGGGGAACAGTGGAGCCAATGTTGTTGAAAGTGATTCACAGCTCTCCGTTTCATTTAGCCCTAGCAGAATCACTGCCTTATGCTCCGAGAGATGAGGATTGAAAAAAACAAAACTAGCAAACTAAGAAACCTGGGAGAAGTAAGGGGCTCCTATAATAATCCTTTCACAGAGTCTCTCCCTTCCTCGACCACCACCAGACCTGGCCTCCTACAGATAACTGGGCGGTGATGGACTCCACAGGCCGCCCCCGTCGAGCTGCTCTTCCACGGTCCTCCTCTTTCATGGTGGAACGGTCATGTTGGTTGACTGCATTTCCCATGTCCGGCGCCTGACTGACCTGCCCGGCCGTCATTCCGACTGTTTATTCCCCGGCCACTCTCTGCTGAGCAAGCCCACCCTGACTGCTCACTCCTACTGCTACTGCCATCCTGGGCACAGATTCTAAAAGCAGAAGCTTTGAATAAAGAGTGTGATCTTCTTCCAGGGTAGTGATTTCTATTTATGGTTTTATTCATTCATTCATCATTCAGCTACTATTTAGTACAGAAGTACCCAGCTACTCTGCCCTAGGACATTCACTGAGTACCTAACTTGGTCTACCTAGAGTGAGTGCTGTAGAGAAAATCACAGGTAAGGGAGACCCAAATAAATGAACTAAAATACGAAAGAGGCAGACAGGGAAAGGCGTGAGAGGGGATCAAAATTTCACAAAGACCCTGCATTTCTGAAAAGAGGCCAGAAAAAGTTACTATCATAGTATACATAAAAATTAAATTTATGAATTTATTTAAGGTGAATAACCTGAATGTTAATAACTAGATATTAGAAACAACTTATTTATTAACCTGGAAACAATGTAATATATAATAAAAATGTATAAAACCATACTATGTCTTGAAATTTGTTTTATATTTATTTTAAAAGGAGTCATAACCTTTAAAAAAACCTTCGAAATTATCCAGAAGAAACAATAACCATTATTGACTTCCAGAGACAGATTAGAAAAAGCGTTATGATAAATAAAGAGAGTGATAATTGAATTAGGGATGCTACATTTTGCACTCTGTGTGCCTACGATATCATCATTCGGCCAATTTAATTTGCCTTGAAAAGAGTTGCATGGTTCAGTTGATTTTTCAAATAAGTTTCCCACTCTCAGAGTTACTCTGCGAAAGCTTCATTTAAATCTGTATGCCACTTTCAATTACAGATACAGTTATGTCAACAGAATAAGGCATTTTATTCTGCTTAATTCTTTCTGAGATGGGAATGAAAAAAATGAACTTTTAGGAATGGACAGTGTTTTCACTTACCAAAGCCGACGGGTAATGAGATCCTCCAGGTGCAGTCTAAGTTGTTGGGGTAGGAACCTGGGAAGCCGGGGCTCAGGATTACACCGCCCAAAGTGTTCAGCGTCCCTCCACAGGTAGCTGTTAAGTGGACAAGATGTCAGTCCTGCGGGTCCTCACTTCCTCCCTGGAATCTTTGCTCCAACCTGCTTCACTCAACTATGCTGAGAAACAGCAAGTCTTCGGAGTTGAATTCCGCTACTAATTACAGCACACGATACAGTGCTGTGTGCCTTAGTTATTTATGAGCTGTGCTCTCCCTCTTGACAGTGAACTGCTTTAGAATAAAGACCGTTTTTCAAGATCCATCTTCTCCTCGTACTCAAAGGCTCCCAGTAAAGATTAGTCCATTTAATGTCTGCATTGCAGTCAGGCATCAAATAGACTTCAGTTTATTAGCTGCAGTTCATTGAGAGGTAGTATTAGTCCCTATTTATTGATTGCTAACTATGTGGTACTTACTGTAGCTAGATACACATTACACAGATTAACTCACATAACACCCTGAAAGGATGACCATTCCCCTCTTACACACAAAGAAACCAGGCCTGGAAAAGATTAAGAAATTTGCCTAAAGTGACATGCCTTGTAAACAGTACAACCAGAAGGTCATTCCAGCTGTGTCTGCTTCCAGAACCCGTTTCAGCCAGGACACATGACTGTCAGATAGCTTTTCAATTTTGGAATGTAGCTAACTGCAACCACTTTCTCCCCAGGAAATCTTATGCTGTGAGAGAGGGTGAAATAAGTTCATGCATCTTGCCTTATCTTGGCGACTCACATGTTTTGCTACTGTATCTGAGGTTTGACTATAAAGAAACACAACTGATTTTACAACAAACGTGCCCAGTGATATAAGTTGAAGCATTTGAAATTCCAATCTTTGACCATTTGTAACCTATTAAAATAATTTCTTATATTCCAAAATTATGCAAATAATGCCTCTTCTTTTCAGGAAGCCCAAAGGAAATGGCTTTATTCTAACAATGCTCTCATTATGCAAAATATTTTAAACAAAATATTTTCTGGAAGCCCTCTTTTAGAGGCCCCCTAGGACCGGTAGTGAAGCCTTTTTGTTTTTTAATCATTATCAAGGCTGAAACACTTTATTTGTAATTTAATATAAGAAATAGCTAAAACTCAAGTCTAGTGAATACGGTGATTGCTCAAGCCAGGGCACCATATTCTGGATTTCAAACATTATATAAGTTGAAAAATGTGAGTTACAAACATTTAAAAGTATATTTTTGTGGTGTGAGTCATAATTCTGGAAAAGTCTTGGACACCATCAACTGTGTTGCTATTTAAAGTATAACCTCTCAAGGCGATTTCTTTGTGGGAGAAACCAGGCATTTGCAAGGCCAGGCTCCCGTCTGCACTTTGTCCATGCAGCTGCTGACTGTGCTGAAGACACACCAGGGAATCTGAGTGGCATGCCTAAATATGTTTAGCAGTAATACCCTTTCCCTGAGGGCTCATGTGACCTGCAGTGACAGTAGATATGCATATTCAACTGTCAGAGGTGTTAAACCAGAACAACTCCACCTTGAATAGGAGTTGGATAAAATAAGGCTGAAACCTCCTGGGCTGCATTCCCAGATGGTTAAGGCTTTCTAAGTCACAGCATGAGATAGAAAGTCAGTGCAAAATACAGGTCATAAAGACCTTGCTGACAAAACAGGTTGCAGTAAAGAAGCCGGCTAAAACCCACCAAAGCCAAGGTGGCCATGAGAGTGATCTCTGGTCGTCCTCACTGCTACACTCCCACCAGTGCCAAGACAGTTTACAAATGCCATGGCAACATCAGGAAGTTACCCTAAATGGTCTAAAAAGGGGAGGCATGAATAACCCACCCCTTGTTTAGCATATCATCAAGAAATAACCATGAAAATGGACAACAAGCAGCCCTCGAGGCTGCTCTGTCTATGGAGTAGCCATTCTTTTGTTCCTTTACTTCCTTAATAAACTTTACTCTATGGACTCGCCCGGAATTCTTTCTTGCACGAGATCCAAGAACCCTCTTTTGGGGTCTCAATTGTGACCCCCTTTCTTTAAACAACTACAGGGAAGACATGAATGAAAAAGGCCGAATCAATGACAAAAAAAAGGAAAACAACAGAACCAGTAAACATGGTATTACTAAAAAGTTCCTTTTGATTTTAGCATGATTTCTGCACACACATGCAAATGTAAATCATAAAATACAAACACCTATATATATCTTCAGCTGAGGACTGAGGCAGCCCTGCAGGAGGGGCTGGCCCAGGACCTGAACGTAGACGGCATCATCAATACAGATGCCTGTGTCCCACACAGACCAAATGTCTGTGTGATGCGAAACTGATCACAGGCCTGAACCCTGGGTTCATCTCCTGTCAAACACGCAACAATCACCTAATTACTTGAGACCTTAGTTAAAGCCACAATAATCCTTTGTTTTTGCTGTTGTTCATCTAGAAAACTACAAGTCAATAGATAAGCATAAAAACAGAGCTCCCAAAAGATGCATATCCACCTTTTCTTCCTTTGGGGCCTTTTTTTTAAAACAGTCTCACTCTGTCACCCAGGCTGGAGTGCAG